>NC_064848.1:108521589-109121589 GCF_024139225.1 Suncus etruscus
CCATTCCCTTTCACATTTCTGAAAGTCACTCTTCTTTGTTCTGGACTTGCAATTAAAGTAAACAGGAGGTAAAGGAATCTGGATTGCTATGGAATGCCACTCATAAATGAGTCTACTAGTTCAGCTGGTTTTATACCACTTGTTAGTGCATCTTTCTTCAGAGAATGCTAGGACACAAATGTTTCTCAGTTGTGTTATTTCTATAAGAAGACGCTCCTATTCCATAGTGTCTCCAGGTCATGGGTAAAGATACAAATGTATATTGAGAGTCTTACGTTGACTGAATACCTTTTCCTGTGCTCTTCAGTAGTCCCTTTGTTAACCACACAGTGTTTTTCTTCTTTAGATGAATAGGCTGAGAATATCATGGTTTCCCAAATCAGATGTGCAAGACTTAAAGATGCATCCTCCATGTATTTCAAAGACTAAAATCATTCTCTGGACATAATCCAAGATCACTGGTAGGCCTGTTTTTCCTCTCATTTTCTATAACTCCTCAGGGAAAATTGGGTAACAATAGTAGGCCTGAAGATACAGGACTACAGTGAATAGAATCTGGAGATGAAGTAAAGCCATAAAAGTGAGGAGATCGTACTATTTTATATGACTCAAAATTAAAATGCTCACATAGTATTTCTCATGTTACAAAAATTATATCTCCAAATATGATTTTTATAATAAACTTTAGCATAGTCCAAAACATAGTCTTTCTCTTTCACAGGCTCCTTTTCTTTAATTTTATCCTTTCTACATTGGCTACTTCTATTTATCTGTACTTGTTATTTACATTTGACTATATCTCATTTTGCTTTGTTTTGTTATGTTTTTGTTTTGTTTTGTTTTTTACTTTTTTGGCAACATCCAGTAATGTTCAGAGCAGGGATTACTCTGTCTCTACACTCAGGAATTACTACTGGCAAGCTTGGGGCACAGGAAGATATGGGATGGTATGCTGGAAATTGAACCCACACAGGTCATCTCTATTTTTTTTTTTTTTTTTGGATTTTTGGGTCACACCCAGTAGCACTCAGGGGTTACTCCTAGATCTATGCTCAGAAATCTCTGTTGGCAGGCTCAGGGGACCATATGGAATGCAGGGATTCAAACCACCGTCCTTCTGCATGCAAGGCAAACACCTAAACACCCTACCTCCATGCTATCTCTGGCCCCTCATATTTGATTTTCTAAATATTTTTGAAAAATCATATATGGTTTTAGTTAAGTATAGTCTGAATTACATCCAAATAAATAGACTGCCATGCAAAAACATAGTACAAAATAATAGCTGTCTTTAAATTAGCAGGAATCATAGGTTCATTTGTCCTTTACTACTTTTATAGATATGCAAACAGCTTCCAATCAACAAATATTCTGTTTTGAAAAGCATCCAGGCTCCAAAGAAAGTTCAATACATTAATAGTGGGTTTCCTTAAAGTACTATAATTCAAACAAACCCTTGTTTTGTCACTTATTAAATTAAGCTGCATTTGTCAACCATATATAGAAAATGTTTAAAATATCCACATTGAGATTGAAATATGAATTAATTTAAGTCCTACTTACTATTTGTTTTTCTTTTATCTTGCATATAATTTAACTTATATTAAGGATTACTGAATATATTTAAGCTGCTTACCCTTTTACACTGGGTTAGAGAAAATATTGTAATAATTTTCTAGTTAATCTTTCTGGTACAAATTAAATTTGGTACAAAACATATTACAAAGATTTTACAAGTAATTAATGCTAGATGAAATACACTATTCTTTTACATCATCTTCTATCCTAGGTAACTAAAAGGAAAGCAAAGAATAGTCAATATGATTTTATAAATGAAAATAAAATATGTGAGTTGTAAGACATGTTTGGGGTGGAAGAATTACTTCATATTTTTAAATATAAAATATAATAAATATATATGGCAAAAATAGCCCTTTAAATAAACCAAATAGTCATTTCTATGGTATTATTGATACACACAGGAGTTCTTTGTGGGAAAGCCACTTAAAAACTTAACATCCTCAAACATTTTTATATCATGTGTGGTGAAAAGCATAACCAAAGACTTTGATAACTGATTTCATTTAAAGAGACCATTTTTAGTTAGTTAAAAAAAAAGGATAAGAAATATCAACATCAAAACTGCATGCAGGGCCAAGTTTGAAAAACTAGAGCACATGCCTTGCATGCTTGAGATGAATAGCACCACATGACTATCTGCCTCAGCATCACTAGATGCAACCATCTATGCAGTGTTAGCTTATAGCATTGAACTGTCAAGTCCACACCTCTGGTTCCAGTAGTGAGGGCAATGGTTTCCTTTTGACCCCCCCCTTTAGAAAGGTCCTGGCTAGAGAGTCCTCTTTAGCCATTGCCTCTATATTTTGATTATTAAACATATAATAACATATTTGCCACTAAAATAGTAGTTTTATTTAATATTTTACTTTTTCTGAGGAAATAGAATGTATAATAACATATTTTCTTTCAGAACTTAAAAAAAATTCTCTTTTGTACAACATGAAAGTGAATCCATCTTTCTTTCTAACATTATTTCCCCCTACACTAATCCTCTTTGTGTGTGTGTGTGTGTGTGTGTGTGTGTGTGTGTGTGTGTGTAAAAACATATGCTAGGTTGTTGAGTCCTACCTATGAACCTCATGGAAAGTAAACTTATATCAAATCTGAAACTCAAAAAAAGAGAACAGAGAAAACTAGGAAGGGCAACCTTGCAAGTTTTTAATACCTTAACGGTATTCTATAGTTTTCAACTATATTGGAAAAAAAACCTCCATATCATCTTAGGTAATTTGAGTGGTAAGCATGGAAACTAATATCCTGAGTGCTTATGTAAAATACAGACTTTAGAATATTTGTATTAAAACAATAAAGATATATAGCCAGAGTTCTTGTTCACTGCATGTGACCAAGAAACATACTTTAACCACTAGTCCCCCAAAACAAAGAAAATAAACTGCTTAAAAGTTTTGTTAGACTTAAATATCACATTTTATTTATCTTTATGTTTCCAGTCCACTTTAGTATTTATTGAGAAATTGTACCAATTTTATATCAACTATATAATAGTTTTTACATATAACAAATATATATTGGAGGATATGGGAGTCTCCTTTGTAGTAGACATAGCTAAACTAAGGTCCTTTGTGTTTCTCAGCTAATCTGTTAAGGGGCCAAATACACAGTCCTGCTTAGACTCTGTGGTGAAGTGACTCATGTGGGCCACCTATACAGTGAATTCACTAGGCCCCCATAGATTCACTTGATGATACAGAATGAATCATGTGGTGCTAAGGATCAGATATGGTCCAGTTGCATGCAAGACATATTCCTTAGCCCCTGTGATTTTAGAGCCTCCATTAGGTAGATATTAGAGAAACTATAAGCAGCAAAGAACAGTTTTTAAAAAGATATGAGTAACCTATAGAGTGAACACTTTGTGGCATACTAAGAATATATGTAAATATAGGGATTTATTTTCAACATATTGTGTTGGTAAAAACAAAAATACACAAAAGAATGAAAGTCGATCATTGTCTTACACTGTACATAAATATTAATTTCAAATTAATTAAAAACTTAAAAGATCTGCAAATGTAATTTCATAGAAGAAATCATAGACATTGGTGTTATGGTGGTAACTCAATTCTAAAAATAAGGAGAATTCAAAATAATGTCATCTAAAAAATATTTGTACAGCAACAAAACAAATAAAACATCCTAAGGGAAAATATAAAACCTATTGAATAAAAGATAGTTGAAAGGTATCTCACAAGGGGATAATATACAACATATAAAAATAATTAATAAATTTCAACATCAAAATAAGAACTTTATTTCAAAAAGTAATGAATAAAGCATCTAAAGACATTTAACTAATAAAGACAGGTAAATACATGAAAGGTATTTATTATAAATTACCACTAGGGAAATGTAAACCGAAAATTATAGTAACATAATACTTTACACTTAGTAGAAAGTACAATATCAAAGTGTCTACAAATCATAAATGTGGGTGAGGATGTTGAGGAAAGAGGGTTCTTGCACACTGATGGCAAATATCTATATTTCTGCAGTTACAATGAAAAAATAGTCTATTACTATACTGTTGGGCTTAAAAGATAAAAACAGAAATATCATGATCTAGCTATTCCACTTATCAATATTTATTCAAATAATATAAAAATTATATTTATATATGTACCCCTATGTTTATTATTCACCACATTATTAGCACTAAGAAAAACCTACACACATAGCTAACACAGTCAGTTAGCTATAAAGAAAGATGAAATGTTTCAATTTGTATCAACAGGAATAAACATTTAAAAACTTTATGCTTTATAAATCAAGTGAGGAAGACATATACCATATAATTTCTCTATAGATGCAGAAGTTAGAGAAATAAAAATAAAGCAAAGAAATCAAATGTCATTCTAACAACAAAAATGAATGCTAAAGGGAATATGGATGACAATGGCTAAACTGGTAAGAGTAGAATAGATATAAAAAAGTAGAATATCTACTTCTATTTTGATATAAATAGTGTTAAAAAGTTTTCCTTACTGGTGAGCAAATATTTATGCATTTATACATGTACTTGCATAACCAAAACTCAAACATTATTATCAACCAATACTTTTCATATTAAAAAATAATATACATGGGTATATTGACTAAGGTAGAAATGTAGGTAGAACTTATTATTCAAGCTATTCAATACTTCAAAGGAGATGTGATATTATAGAACTGGATTAAAATATTTAGTAGACACTGAGAATGTAATGGAATAAAGGATTAATAGAGTCTGTGCTAAGCAAAAATCTACAAAAAAAATCTGACTTTTCTAAATCAGAAAGATTCATATAAAAGACTTTCTGTTACTCCACAGTTATCAATTCTAATACAAAGATAAAAAGATAAGTACTCAGCTTCAGTTTATTTTATCAAGCATATTCAGTGATCCAATTTACCAATTGTATTTATGAATCTACTGCCAGGAATGGGCTTATTGACTAAAATTTAGACATCTGATTAAAATTGAATCACATAAATAAAAATAATTCAACAGTGTCAAAATATTAAATATCATATAGAGATCATCAAAATAATAGCCCTTGTAGTTTTTTAGTCTAATTTAAATTGTCTATAAATCTCCTGAAGTTATACTTTTAATTTTTTGCCTTTCAACTTAATATATCCTACTGAGTAACAGGTAAAATTCTTTGCTAATAATTCAATTCCTTTGTGTAGTCTAGTGCATTTGTCCTGTTTTGCTCATTTATTTATTTGAAATTTACTGGACTACAAAATGCACTTCTATTGAGAGGGCAAGTGTGGTATAATCATTGGAATTCTAGAAATAGAACCCCAAGAAATTACTTTTAAGTTTTTATTGCAGTTAATTCAAGAACTATTTATATTTTATCTTTGTTTATCTTTTCATCTAAGTAATAAGCCATATCTTCATAAACATGGCCATTAACCAATGGTATTGACATATTAGATAATTCAAAAATTAATATGCTTCAGAATTCTCCAGAAGTGTATAAATTGTATTGAAATATCACCTAATGTTCATGAGATTGATTCATGAGATTGATTCAATATGGTGATTCATCAAATTCATCAAATCAATTCATCAATTCATCAAATTTGGTGCTGAATTACCAAATTGTCTCATGAGAACATGAATAAGGATGTTTTCTTTTTCTCAAGAAAATATTTATAAATCCTTAAATAAAAATACAAAATGCATAAATGCCAAAACCCAAGAGAAAAGGACAATAAATAGATCCTGGTAGCCGTTTTGTCTCAGGAGAGGCTACTAGCTATAACTTTGCTATTGACTTTGATAAACACACAGGTTAGAATCAATGCAGAGATAAAGTAAACACAAATTGTACAGATAAAGAGGTACACACATAATTGTTTATGTATATCACAAATATGTATAAAATGAAGCTGCCATTAAAATATAAAAACACAAAGTCAAAAGGGGAAAATAGATAAAATATATTTTAAAGGGACTCATCCATATTTAAACCATAAAGAGGAGGAAAGTAGGCCCACTTATATCCTCTTCATTACTTAAAAATGTGCTTTTCAAATAATTTAATTTCAAATACATCTATATGTCAAATTTCATGATATCACATTTCAAATAAAGTTGGTATAATACCTTTAAGCACGGTAATGTAGTAACACATTATTGTATTTATAGGTAACTAGGCATTGATATTAATAAAAATATCATTAAATGCACTATATATACCCATAAGGATAAGTACATAGAACTTGGGGTATAATTATTAGTAAAGCTCTAGAGTCATAGCCATATAGATTATATATCAAACTAGTCTTGCTTAGTCTTGATTTAAATGAAAATCTATACATTAATTAGCAAACTTAGGCAAAAGAATAGTAAGCAACACAATATATTTAATACAACTAATTTATAAGGTAAATTTAAGCTTAATTTTTGTGTAGTTTGCCATCTGCTATAAATCATAAAAGGCAATTTCAAATTTTGATCAATGCTTCATATAATTATATAAATGCTAAAATACAGATATGCTATATCTGAATATTTTTACCAGCAAATGATGGATATTTGGCACAAAGCCAGCTAAATGAAATTTGCATTCACTGATAAATGTGGTTGCTATAGCAAGCCCATAATCACAAAGTTGCTAAGCAACCTAAGACTCCACAGACTTTAGATACATAGGAGTCCACTGATCTTTCATCATCCTTCTGGGAGAAGTATGAAAATGTGTGGTACCAAACTCACCGGAGGATTTTCTGATTACCAATACAATAATAACCCTATTAAAAGTCCTCTGTATTGACATGTATTGAGTAGTTAATACTTGAAATGGGAAGTTAATTGATTATTCAAATAGCAAGTGCAGAAAATCAGGTATTGGAAATGATCAGCACTTAAACTTATTGGTAGATATGTATTTATTAAATGAATTAATAGGACACAAAAACATATATAAGAATAACATAATTTCTGTAAATGCTATGAATTATAAAATCCCTGCCTTTTAATAAAAATGTATCTATCAGAGTTACTAGGTATCATGTTATATCAATTTGTTTTTAAGTTACTTAAGTAACATAATTTTAAAGGAACTTTAATTATAAAGACTACATATATTTTTTTCATCCTTAATTAAGTTGAGGAATTTCTTTGATTCACTATTAACAAAATATCTTGGCATTATTATTGCCTCTATTGCTCTCTCTTAACTCACGAAGTTCACTTTCCAATATTAGGGATAATTACAAAAACATAAAAGTTAAAACTCAGGTAATAATTGATGTTACAGAACATTGCATCATAATGCAAATTGAAATAAAATGTTATAAGACAATTGGTTTAAAGTGAAGTGTAAAATAATTATGTCTGTATTCTGCAAAAATGTATCTGTCTTAGCATATTAATTTCTTTGTCACTGAAGCACCATGATTTTCAAAATTATTTATGATTGAGTTACAGAAATACAATGTTCTACACCAATTCTTTCAACAATATCCATTTTCATCACCAATGTCCCCTCTATCTTAGGTCACTGAAAGGCAAACATGCTTACATTTGGGCAATCCTTGGGAAGGTATCCAAACTGTCTATATCCCCTCCAAAATGCTTACAAATTTCCAGTCATTTTCTTATCAGATGTTAGTTTTTGAGTGACAAAAGCCTGTGTGTATATCTGAAATCTTTTTAAGCTACTTAACAATGTATCACCAAGCACCTATTTAAAGGTGTTATTTTATTTTCACACAGCTAGTTTTTGTCAGCAGACAAAAACCAATGAATTTTACCGTTTTCTACTTAAAAATGATTAGAAAGTACATTGTAACAACAATGACATAATAATAATAATAATTATTTGTAAAGATAAAAACATGCCTTAGCAAATTTATATACTTAAACATAACATTTAGGCTATTTATTAAACTGTTTAATATTCTCTGTGTACTCATTCATGCAAGTTTTAGACTATTTCATTTTCCTAAAGAACAATTCACTGTTCTTACCAAAAAGAATGGTGAATTTAGTTGGAGAAATAACTACAATGACAACTACCATGACAATGGTAGTGAGTGAGAGAAATAGAATGCCTGTCTTGAATGCAGGCAAAGGGCGGAGGAGGAGGGATATGGAGGGCATTGGTGGTGGAAACATTGCACTGGTGAAGAGGTGTGTTCTTTTTAAATATAACTAAAACCCAAATACAAACATGCTTGTAATCATTGTGCTTAAATAAAGATATTTATAAAAATATATGACTGATTAGAAAAGTTTACTATCCTAGTATGGTAATAATATTTAGAGACAATAGAAAATGGATCACTATGACAATATGACTTGGAAATGATCACTCTCTCTGAAAAAAAAATGGGTTTTGAAAGGAGATAAAACGAGAGGCATGATACCCCCCTTCAATATTGCAACAATAACAATATTGCAAGCCACAGTGTCTACAAGAAAAGAAAAACTAAGAGAGAAAAAGAGACAGAGACAAAAGGAGAGAAAGGGAGAGAAAGAGACAGATACAAAGGGAAAAAGAGGGGAAAAAATTCCATGGGTTGTGAATAAAAGAGCATTTTGTAGTAAGGATTATTTAGGATGCCAGTAATTTAATATAAAAACGGAATAACTCCTCTCTCGATCCTCTCTTGAGCTGGAGGCTAGCTCTAGCCTGCATGGGGTTGGAGGAGACCCCATGTGGAAGGCCTTCTCCCTAACTTGGGTGCGCTGGGAGCCTATCAAGGCTCCCAGCCTTTCCCTCTTCTGCCCCCAGCCTCCAGGCCTTCTGGGGTGGCAGCCCAGCCGGCGGAAATGGTTGGTCCTAACTTGGGGTGTGCTGACACATGCTTGGTTGCGCTAAGTTTGTCACTGGCAATTTCTGACCACTCTGCATATGGAAAACCGCGCGGGGCGCTCACACTGCTTGTAGTAAGAATACTCCTTATCTTTATGTTATGTTTTGCGTATCCAGAATGTCCATTTTGTATTCTGCCCTTTTCCACACCCCTTCAAGGCTCATTTTCACTCCTTAACTCTCTCACCCAAACATCACTAACCCACATTAGTCTTTTTAACTTCAGTATTGCACAATCCTAATCACAGACCTAAGCCATGCATTGTGTGTAACAACCCTGAACTGTTTCAAAAGACAGAAAATGGACACGTATGTCTTTAGAATATTTTGTTTTTCGCTGACAACTATAAGTCTTACTAAATATTCTCTTATACAATGACGATTCTAACCACTTTTTATCTTCTCTTTATGAGCTGTTCAACAAGGAATTTTGGTGAAAGAGTCCCCCAGTTTAATGCTGATGATTGAACCATGTCATGGGGATTATTGGACTTGTTCTTATGTCCCCCATATGCACCAATAACGCCAAGTGGCATTGTTCCTTTTTTGCATAGGCACAATAAAATGAGAAAATACTATACATACAAATAAGATCCTATCTAATAGAGATTGGAATACACAAATCTTGTAGTGCAAAGGGACCTTACACCCTGAACATTGACATAATGACCTGGCACAGGCCTCAGAAGAAAGGGCATTTTCCATTCACCCCGAACCAGGGAAGCCATCCATGAAACATTCAGGTTTGTCTATAACATCACCTGGAAGCAATCCTCTACCACGGAAGACACTACCACTGCTCAGACATCGACCTGCTCAAAAGAGACTTCCCTTAACACTGAGAAGACTTAACAACAACAACCTGCTTACAGGACAGGGCTTCCTGCATTGCCCTTTAATGGTGAGGTGAAATGAGAAGACGCTGCTCCACATCATGACTTCAATGTAGAATATGCAGATTCCAGGATCTTTAATACAGAAACATGATACCAACAACAGAGACTGGTGAAAAGTGTGTTGGCACTACGGACAATGTCTTGGATTGGACGATAACTTGCCTGGAGCCTAGAGTTGGTCTTATGCCAGGAAACTTCAGGGGTCAAGTCTCTTTGTATTTAAGCCAAGGTTATTCCTTTCCATGTCCCTCATATTTTGGTGGGCCTATGCAAACAACAATTGCCACTCTAACACCGTTTTTACTGTGCTCCTTTGACTCTAATCCTTAAAAAAAAAAAAACACATAAAATTTGAGGTTAACTTAAGCTAATATGCATGTACATGGAAATGTAAAAAATGCTATACCTCTAATGTTTAAAGAGTTATGTAAGCTTTATGGCTTTAGATTGCCTTGTGTGCTGTTAAGAAATATTATAATGTGTTACAATCTGGGGACTTGAGGGACAAAGTAATTGTACATGGATTCTGTTTTATTTATCTTAACTTTCTTTGGCTGAAAGTTCAAAGTTAAGATATCAGCAAGGGGACTTCTGAGAATTATGTTATGGGTGATTGTCCTTCCACTGTAACTTTACCTTGTCCTCTTTCTTTGCATCTTTGTTCTCATAATTCAAAATAAAAAATTTTTTTTAAAAAACTGAATAAAGCCTCAAATGCTCCCCACTCTTCAATTTATATTATGCAGCAGTGACACAATACTATTTTTCCCACAAATCAATAAAACATGTATTTTTCTTTATATTCAATTGATATTTTGATTCGTGTTTTTGTAAATTTTTAAAAGATTTTAACTCTGGAGCTTTGTTTATAAATACAAAAACATCTGATTAATTTTTAATAATATCTTTAAGCACCATGATTACACATGATTGTAATAGGGTTCCAGTTATAAATAAAACACCCCCCACTAGTGTAACATTCTCACCACAAATGTCCCCCATACTTCTCCTCATCCATCCCCTACAGATTATTATATGTAACCTGAATCAATAATTAGTGCCAGAATAAAAATAGCCATTCTTACCTAAAGAACAATATTATTATTATTGCTATTATTATGTATTTGTACAAAGAAAGACATATTCTTTCATTTAACTAATTTCAATCTCATTCAAGTCTGGCTCATTAGCATGTTAAAATTTAAATATCCCTTTTTGTTTAAAAAGAATTCTTCTGAATTCAGGCTTACACTTTTTCCCATGGTTTGTTGCCTCAGGTGTTTGTTTTCTTAAAGTCTTAGAACTGTTAATTGGAAAGTTGTCATTGTACTTCACAAAAGGATCCAATTCCAAATAATTAGTGTTTGTTGGTTCATCATTTGACCATATTTTTTACTTCTCTTTGTCAGGATTACAGTCTCAGATATTGCACCACAAATCCTACTTTTATTATTTCTTTAGTTATACCTGAGAACAAGTCAGGTTGCCTACTTCTCACATCTGATCCACATTCCACCTGAGTTTGGAATTCTCTTACAGGATGTAGGTTATAAGTTAACACTTTCGTAAGTATTAACATAAATTCTGTCCCCAGGTTTCTGCACATCAAAGAATCTCAAAAAAGAACACAAAAATTATATTCTTCCATAGGAAAAAGAAAATAGGCATCATTTCTATGTAGTATAGAACAGTAGAATCAGAAAATACTTTCATTTTAGTGTGCAATTCATTTTGTGAAGTAGCATATTTTAAGGGCTTGAGATATAAGAGCAGGAAAGGTGCTTGCCTCACATGCATCCTATGCAAATACTATATTCCCAGCACCCTATATGGTCCCCTAAGCACTGCCATGAGTGATTCCTGAAGTTAGAGTAAACTCTGAACACTGCTTGCCTTTCAAAAACAGAAATCACTCAATAATCAACTTCTTAAATCTTAAAGTTCTTAAATCCTTAAGTTCTTTCTGCAAAATCAGCACTCGAATTATATAACCATATTATGAAACACATCATTCAACAAAATTCAGCTATGTAATAAAATCACCAGCCCAAATATATTTTCTGATAATTATAATCAGACATAAAATTTTGTGATCACCAATGACTTATAAGTTTATGTATAGAAAGCTACTTAATTTTTATTGGTCTGTTTTTTTAACTTTATTTATTGATTGATTGATTGATTGGTTTGGTGGCCACACCCAGCAACACTCAGGGGTTACTCATGTCTCTGCACTCAGAAATTGCCCCTGCCAGTCTGAGGGACCATATGGGATGCCAGGAATCAAACCGGGTCCCTTCCAGATCAGCCACATGCAAGGAAAATGCCCTACCACTGTGCTATCTCTTGGCCCCTTGTTGGTCTACTTTTGAGCCATATCTGGGATGCTCAGAAATTACTACTGGTTTTGCTCTCAAGAATTAATCTTTACTGCTTTGTGAACTCTATGGGATGTTAGGGATCCAGTCCATGTTAGGATCTTGTAAAGCAAGTGCCCTTGTAAAGCAAGATAGTACCTACTGTACTATCGCCCTAGCCCTCATAAATTGATTTGCACATGGTTGACTACCTGACTTTTAATTTCATTAGTTAGCTTGTTAAAAGACATTTTTAGATTTTTTTCTATGTACTTATCAGTATTGAAAATACATCTAAAATATTCTGAGTTGCATGACAGAAGGTTGTTCAATTTCTATATTCATAAAAATATTGTTTAGAAGATAAAATATAAATAGAATACACTTTTCAAAATATTTATATAAAACTCTCTAAGTTTGACATAAATTTACATATCATAAATCCATATGGCAAGCCAAATCAGCTTAGATAACCTAAACTTTAATTCCAATTAGACTTTTCAAAATAATTAGAAATGTCTTCTTTATCCATGGATAGATATGGAGAGTATCATGCTGAGTGAAATGAAACAAAATGATAGAGAAAGACATGGAATAATATCACCCACTTGTTGGATATAAGAAACAAAAGTGTATATGGTAATAATATTCAAAGACAATAGAAATGAGGTCAGGGAGAACAGTCCATGATAGGAAGTTTGCCACATATAATGCAGCAGTGAAGTTAGGGTAGAGAAGAGATGACTATAATAATGATAGTTGAAACTTATCACTCTGGACAAGAACTGGATGTTTAATGTAGAGTAAGTAATATGACAGTACCTCTTCATTAACAATAGTGCAAAACCATGGTGTTTAAAAGGAAAATAAAAGGGGAAGAAAGAGAGTGAGAAGAGAGAAAGGGAAAAATATTTTACAGAGTCATGCATTGGGGAGGGTGGAAGGAAAAGTGGGCACATTGGTGGCAGGAAAAGTTCATGGGTAAAGGGTGGTGTACATTGTAAAACTGAAAATCATGAACTTTGTAACAATGGTGCCTAAATAAAAAGGAAAGTAATTAGAAATTTCATTTTTCTGACATTTTTTAAATAAATCAAATAAATATGCAAGTGGAAATTTCAGAGGATGGATTTAGAGGCTATAGAAAATATAAAATTAAGTGTTAAAATTATTTCTCGATCCATTTTATTGAAATTCTGTAACAGTTTTAAATAAAGCATCATAAGATAAATTATTATAGCAAATAATAATTTTTACTTAATGCATTAAAGCTAAATATTCTCACTAGAAGATAACGCATAAGCTACAAAGACATTTTGAAATAGCCATACCCCTGAACAAAAACAATTCTGCTCACCAACGTCTAGCAGATCTTGCTTGCCCAAATGTAGGATCCTATAATGTAAGATGGCATTAGAGAAACTGTTGCAGCAGAAGACACAGAAAAAAAACCACATGATTTCCAGAGCATAGCAGCTGCAAACTCAGAAATGAAGCTCAGGACCTGGCCATTAATCTATCTCCTGATTATCTTGGCATCTTAATACCATGGACATCCTGACACTGCCAGTAATCATGCCTAACACAAGATAAATACAGAGCTCTGATACCTGAGCCAGATGAAGTTCAAGTTAACTAGAAAGATCTCACTTATTTTGTGCTTTTGTGTGAAAAATAAAACCTTTAATCCTGTTCTTGTGAAAACCTTTTATGTTCCTTAGCAGAAGGATTTTAGCAGATAGTTGTTGTGCTTATGAAATATGGGGATTTAAGTAATCAGTTATTAATAATTAGTTGGTTTCTCTCCACGATTACCATTTGTTTAAAAGTAGACTCAAAGTTTTTCTCTTTATCATGTATTATGTAAGCAATATTGAATAATATTTCTGATCCAACAAAATTTAATGATCAATGTATTAGGCTAGTCCGTACATGTGAATATCTGTAAACTTTCCAGTAGTATATTCTCATTACTGGTTTCAGTACTTATTTGATATTTTTTATTCCTCAATTAGAGAGGCAAAAGATCGCAAACATTACAGGAACATTGCTTATATTTCATGTTTTGCAATAGTTTTGTAATGCAGTGATTTAGATAGAATTTGTCACGTTCTATTGGAATACATATAAAAAAGCTTTATTATACTTCTGATCAAATGATGGTTAAAACTATTATTAATATAACGTTAAGATCTCTAATTATTTAATAAAATGTATAAGTTAAGAACATACAATATGCTATTAAAGAAATAGTGAACAGAAAGAATAATCAATCCTTCTGTTCTGTGGATTTTTCTTGCTATTGCTCAGGGATTACTTTTATCTCTGCACTTAGGAATTAAAACTGTGTTGCTTGTGGAACCATATGAGTTGCTGTGGATTGAACTCAGGTCAGCCTCATGCAATGCAAACACCCAACCTACTCTATTACTATTACTCTAGCTTTTCTCCAGAGATTTTTTGGATGTAAAATAGATGCAGTTAATATGTTATAGATTGGCATTCTATAAAATAGCTGGATTTTGGAATTCTCATTTTCTAATTCAAAGTGATCTAAAATCAGCCATTCCCCCAATTTTTTTTCAAATTACCAAAAAATTATTTTCATATTTTAATAATAAATTCCATGTACTTTATATCATATGTGCTCTTGACACCACCCTATGTAGATATTATATATTCTCTCTTTTCTTAATCCACAAATAATATTTCAATTAAGTTCATATTTTTGGTTGCAATTTTCAAAAATAACCATATACAAAAATACTGACTATAGATACTTGGCTAATAAATTTTTATATAATATATAACAACTACACTTTTGACTAAAGTTCTTTACATGTAAAATAACATAATTTTTATATAATTATTTATTATGTCCTATAATATAATCATAGGTTAAAAAGTAATATGGCATTTTGGTAATTGGTGTGGTAATAGTATCCTTCAAAACATTTAAGCATTTATACTCTTGCAACCCAGTCTTACCTCAGTGAAACAAAATTTCAAAATTTGTATTTTTTCTATACTTCATCATATCACATTGCCTACACTATGGGTAATTTCAAGTCTTCTTTAAACCTTTAAGACAAATTTAGGAAAGGAAAAATGTTGTCCCAATGGATTATTGCTATGACACCAGGAAATCCCTAGATGATTTATGCCCCTAGCACAAGATAAAGATAAGGGATATTCAGCACACAACTCTAGCCCCAGATATTTCTTGTCTCTTGAATTTACATTTTCAACTTGTCTTTATTGCTTTTAGTTATACCATTCTCATGATACAATTTTGATGCCTACCTTTCAGCCATCACACCAAATTGGGTAGTTTGAGGCTGAATTAATAATGGTCTAGCTTAGAACTATACAGATTCAAGGAGTTAGCTGGTAATATAGTTGACTAATACCAGGGAGACTGTTGTGTGAGAAGTGCACTTTCTCAGTTGCATCATGTTTGTTATGAATAAATATGCTTGTTGAAAAATTTTTCTATTCAATGAGAACCTACTAAAACATTTGTTCAGAGAACTGAGAATACAACCTAAAACTTCAATGCATGTGGTGGGATCACATGTTTTCCATGAGTCATATTAAAATATCATAGTATATTTCAGATATCCTAAACATCATCTTTGAGTGTAAATTATCCTTATAAATAAATTTTCATTTCTGTTAGTACCATTGTTTTTCCCATGAAATGGTCACTTCTTACTGAACATCAACTTGTTAGAAAAGTGTGATAAGAGGCAGGAAAGATTGGGGGATTTCTTTAAGAAAAATTCTATGGCTCTGGAGTAGTAATATAAAAATTCCTGGCAATCTTCATCTAGAGAATGCTTTGACATTTTCTTCAACTATTTTCAAAATTACACATTTTATTGCAAAATATTTAAGAAACCTCATATACCATGCACCCATACTGCTTGCTTTTATTTGCTTATGGACTTAAAGCCTGAAGGAAAATAGACCAAAACTCCTCTGACTTGTGTTACACACACGAAGAAACAAAGGTTAAATTCTGAGAATAAAAGAGAAAATTTGGGGGGGGGGGGCGGAGAGATAGCTTGGAGGTAGGGCATTTGATATGCATGCAGAAGAACGGTGGTTCGAATCCTGGCATCCCATATGGTCCACTGTGCCTGCAGAGGCGTTTTCTGAGCACAGAACCAGAAGTAACCCCTGAGCACTGCTGGGTGTGACCCAACAACAAAAATCAAATAGAAAACCTTTATTTTATTCTGACATAAAGTTATGCAACCACTGTTTTATGAATATCAGTAATTGAAAGAGCTTAAAGAAACACAGTAAGTATAGGAATATTATATTAATATTAATTAATATAATATCACATTAATATTAATGTGATATTAATCAGCTTTAATATTTATTTTAAATTGTATTTGATGGCACACTAGGCAGCAACCCTTTGGACTATAACCAAAAGTGGTCATAAATTTTCATCTATAACAAATTGTATTTGATGGCACTCTAGGCAGCAACCCTTTCTTTGGACTATAACCAAAAGGGGTCATAAATTTTCATCTATAACAAACTTCCAGTTAGGAATATTAAATAGTATACCCCAAAACACATTCTGTAAATTTTCTGAAAGTATTCTCTTTATTTGCCAACTAACTAATGGACATTTTAATATTTCGTTCTATTCCCCTTTTATTACTGCTAATACAGAATTTAGTTATTAGGATCTTTCTGTTACTTGACTATGTACTGTTCTTTTTAATATTTACTTATTTTAGAATTTGGAACACACTCAGAAGTGCTCAGGGGTTACTCCTGACACTGCACTCAAGATTAACTCCTGATTGTTCTTGGAAGACCATATCGAATGTCAAGAATTAAATCCTGGTCCGTTGTATGGGACACAAGCACTTCATCCACTATATTATTTCTCGAGTCCCTGTACTGTTCATATATAAAAAGACAAAATATTGCCAATGAGGAATGATATTTGAATAAACCTACAACTCCTAGGCCTATGTTAGGCACCTGTAGTCTTGAAATAGATTTAAGCCTTATTTCCTACATCAAAAAAACTAAAATGCATATCAAGAATATTAACTTTTCTATTTCATTTTCCTAGTCAGTAAAGTGTTGTTGGGACCGAAGAGATAGCATGGAGGTAAGGTATTTGCTTTGCATGCAGAAGGACAGTGATTTGAATCCCAGCATCCTGTATGGTCCCTCGAGCCTGCCAGGAGCGATTTCTAAGCTTAGAGCCAGGAGTAACTCCTGAGCGCTGCCGGGTGTGATCCAAAAACAAAACAAACAAAAAAGTGTTATTTCTGGTTCACATAAAACATAGCTGCATGTTAAAACAGGAAAAGTGGAATAAAAACATACAAATGGTGAATATTTAGAAGTAAGTAAAAATGAACATCTTTCTCTATTTAGTTGATAATTTCTAGAATAGTTGAAAGGCAAACTCAATGAAAGTTACTGGAACAACAAACACTTATGCAATGACTCATTTTCTTGTTGCCTTAAACACACACTATGTCCCTCCCTGGGTCATTAAAATCATTTCTCCTCCAGGTTCAAATGTTTATAAAAGCAGTCTAATCTATCAGAGTTCTTATTCTTACTGACTAATCTGAGCCTGAATCCATATTTCTCCTCCAGGGACTTCATGGATCCAGGTCAGAGATTATTGATGGAAACTCCAAAGTTTAGCATGCATCTTCTGAGGTTTCCCTGAGCAGGGCAAAGGGTGGAGTGCACCCTGCCCCAGCTTAGCCCTTTTGCAATTTAGATATTGCAGGTGTCAGGGCATGAGGTGATGTTCCCTCTTGCAACTTTTAGAGTTTCCAGGGCCAGAATATGTGATATTATCATTTCCTTTTATTTAGGGATTCCACTATGCCCAGAATGGTGTAACCATCCTTTCCTATAAACTTTACGAGATCAATATTAAAGCCATCACTGGGGACTTCAGTGAGAAGGGACTGAGAATTTGTTGTGAAGAGATGAAACTGGAGTTCAATCTGATAATGAACATTAAGAACACTCTTCTGGGTTTTTTTTTGTTTTGTTTTTTTCTCACCTCATAGATTACTACTAGGAAAGATGCAAAAATAAGAAGAGCTAGGCCTCAATTCCTCAATCCTCTGCTTAAAGAGTGCAGGGGAAAGACACTGATAACACTAATGCCCCAGGCATAAAGGTGTACCTGGAGAGCTGCACTTTAGCTCCAGTTCTCACCCTTCCCTAGAGGAGGCATCCAGTCCAGGGAATTAGTCTGTTTACTAATGATGCCACTGAAAAAGACTAAAGCAAAAAAAAGGGGGGAGGGCTTGGAGGGTGAATTCAAGTTACATTAAATGCAAGTGGATAAAAAGTTTCTATTGATTTTACCTGTTACTGAAGAAAAGAGAGAAACTAAAATATGAAAAATTATTGTACTCGGTTTTTTCAGGCCATATTTTTTATGTGACTGAGACTGCCTAGCATATGGAAATATATGTTCCTATTAAAATAACTGCAAATTTTGATACCTAGGTTTCTAGGTTTTAAGAGAGAAGTTTTATCTACAGGTGTGAAATCCTTGCTTGTTTCATAGTAATCTGTTTGTGTTTTAAATCCTTTAATATCTGTTTTCCTAGAAATCAAACAGCTAAGGATGAAACTTTAGAGAGTTTCTGTGTAAAGGAAACATGTTTTCCTATGACAGTATGTTTCAAGGGCTGAGAAACCCTGTATCTCTTAGGGTAAGGGAATTCCCTTTCTAATCTCTCCAATATTTACTGTGCCTTTGCAAAAGAGGGGGGGTTAAAAAAAAAAGAAAAACAATTTTTTTTTTCTTTTTCTTTTTTGCTCTTTTTATTTCCGGCTTGTGATCATTGCTGGGTCATTGTATTGTGGTGGAAACTTTTTGGATTTTTTTTTTGTCATTGTACTTTTGGGTTTTTTGTTTGTTTGTTTTTTTGTTTTGTTTTCTTATTTGTCTGTTCTTTTTTTTTTCTTATTTTTTGTCTTTATGTGATGTTTTTCTTCCTTATCCCCTTTCTTCTCTTAAGTTGATATTTATAACCCTCTAGATGGACCCCTCCCAAATTTCTCTGTTGATTTTTTTAAATTTTTGTGGGGTTTTCTTGTTTGTTTGTTTGTTTTTTGTTTATTTTTTGTTATGTTTTTCTTTTTCTTTCCCTTTAAACAGAACTACATAAGTTGAATCATCTTGTTCTGCCTCATAAACTGAGTGGAAAAATGGATGGTACGAAGACTGAACAATTGTATGAACATTGAGTAGAAAAAAAATGATCAGTCTTAAACACCAAATTCAAAGCCAACAATAAGATCGATACCCATTCTACAAGAAACTAGACACAGAGGAAACCACTTATACTAGCAGCTCGGGTGGCAAAGAAGGGGGATATGGGATGGATGCATGCAGGGAATAGTGTTGGAGGGAGGAGAACACTGGTAGTGGGAATGTCTGAGTTCAATGCAGCTATGTACCTAAAATATTACTGTGAAAGATTTGTAATCCACTTTGGCCACAATAAAAAATGAGATATTTCTTAAAAAATAGAAAATATGTTTTGGTTAAATCACAAGTGGTTCAAACTTCCTTGTCCAGTGTATAGTATTTTTCAAGATCTTTGTTTACATTTATTCTGAGGCCTTTTGAAAATTTTAGAATTGTTCTAATGCCATGCATTCAGAAGATGTAAGAAACAAAGATCTGATCAAGTACTGCAATGTACAATTTTGTCATAAAAAAAATAAAAAATATCAGGGCAGGAGAGATAGCATATAGGTAAAGTGTTTGCCTTACATGGAGAAGGACGGTGGTTCGAATCCCGGCATTCCATTTGGTCCCCTGAGCCTGCCAGGAGCGATTTCTGAGCATAGAGCCATAGTAACCCCTGAGCGCTGCCGAAACTTATATATGACTTATATGCTGAAACTTATATATGACTATATACATCATGGCTATTTATTTTAAGTCAGTCATATAAAGGATAAAGATATTGAAGGAAAGAAAAGAAATTCTGTCTTAAAGTGAAGGTGATTTTTTAAAGAGAAGTTATAGGACAGAATGAATACAAAGGAACTTGTAAAATAAATTGGGGAAAGACTATACAGCCAAACTGGATTAGTATGAATTCCTTTAAGTTGTTTCATCAGAACTATTTTTAATGATTTTGTTTGGAGATGTCTAGAAGAAAGGGACTTAGACAAATGATCCAGACTCATCATAAAACTGAGAATGTTACAGTACTTTTCAAAAATTAAACACATAAATACCATATTTAATGAGATAGACTATATAAAACATAAACATGCTTTTAAACTGTGATTAAACATAAAAATTGTTATATGTGCAAGTTGAAATATGTCTTAAAGATTTGTGTTGTTTTAATCTCTAACAATTTAGATTTCTTTTAACTATATTAAATATTTTAATTAGAATTTAAAAATAGAGAAGTTCTGAGATATTACATTGGGTAAGCATTTGCTGTGCACGAAGCTACATATCACTTCAAGCTTGTCAGGAGTAACCCTGAAGCACAGAGTCAGGTGTGTATCCTCCCACCACAATTTACTTTTAATTCAGAATCTAGAATAATACAGTAAAATCATTATTATTACTTAATGACACTTGCTTCAAATTTTAGATTCTGATAGTTGAAAATTGTGGGTGGATAATCCAATTTTTAAGAAATTATTCAAAATTGAACTAAGATATGGTTACTTAAGATCAAGAAATATAGAAGAATAAAAGAACAAAAGAAAACCAAAATTAATAAAAAGCCAATTTTCAAATACTGCAGAGTCTGAGCTCAAAAAACTGAAAATATTTGGGGCTAACTTTTAAGGATATGGCAGTGGATTTATGAGTCATGAGCAAAAAAGAACAATTTATTTATTATTTACATACAATCTTATGCATAGTAATAAAAATTGTACTGAAATTATTTCATGTAATGTTTGGAAGCTTCAAGGTCAAATGCCATTAACTTCCAGTTTAAATAGATCAAACTGAGATAGAAAGTTTTTGAGCACTTAACAGTAGAATGAATTATAATAGAATCTAAAATTACCAATCCACATCTCTTTAAATTCATAATTTCTCATATTTTTCATTAGCTACATAAAAGGCATATAATAGTGTAATATTTTAATTGTTATTTAGTGAAAGAAAATGATAAAATAAAAGCTAGGCATTTGAAGAACAGGTTTAGTTTGATTATTGTAGTTGCCTTGTTTATTATCTAAATCCCATTAAATTGCATTATAGATCTTAATTAAAATATTTCTGTCTATCATGAAGAATAGATTTTATTTTTGTGTGGTATATTTTTTTTCTATTTGTAAGAGAACCTTTTGACATGAGACAAATTCCTAGTCAGCTTGATAAAACAAACATTTTATCATTCAGGGAATAGTCATGAAAAATCTCCATAAAATCCTCACACCTTTTTTTATAAATATAAATCAGAGATTATCACTAAAGTTTTATCAGAATTTCTGAAAGAATATCTTTCCATCGAAAAGACTAAAAGCAACTACTAGGGATAATAGAAGTAGTCTAAATCCCTATATTGGCTGTGAAATAAGAGAATATATGTGTGAAGATTATGACATTAGAATTCCTTTAATGAAAAAACATATCATTTTAACAGATATATTGATTATATTACTCTTATAAATATTACTTGCCATTATTTTTTCTATTATGTTACTGTCAAAGAAATAGCTTCCCTATGAATTTTTACACTTTTGTTTATATGTAACTCTTATTCATCAACATAGATATGTTGTTATTATTTTCACTCACATTTGGTTATCATTTTATTATTAATATTTTATTATCATTTTATTTAACTGAAATAATTAGACAAGATTTACTGTAAGACTGATAATACTTGTAAAATAGTTTTACAAGTAGTAAAAATACAATATATATTTATGTATATATAATTAAAATTTATATATAAAACTTTATATATTTTATATATAAAAATGAAATTGAAATTGAAAATTAAAATTTTCTCAATTATTATATTTGAAAATCATTTTCATTTATTTATTTCATTTATGTATTTACTTTATTTATTATTTATATTACTTATTATATATATTATTCATTTATTTCATTTATTATTTTTATTATTCATTTATTTCATTCATTTATTTATTTCATTTTATTTATGTATATATTTATATAGTCCATGAAAGTTTTTTAATTATTTTATCTGAAATCATTTTCTCATGTATAAAATACTTAATATCTATCTGAAAATCGTTATGATTAAATGAGCTACTGAATAAGATAACAAAATTAATATCACTATGAAAGGTGTGGGATTTTTCTTTTACAAAAAGAAAATACCAAAATTATTGTAATTCAAATGTTATTCAAAATCATGTAAAATATGACTAGAGCAACTATTTTATATGTTTTGTTTGTTTGCTTGTTTGTTTGTTTGTTTTTGGCTTTTAGGCCACACTCGGTGACACTTAGGGTTACTCCTGGCTATGCTCTCAGAAATAGCTTCTGGCTTGGGGCACCATGTGGAACGGAGGGGATTGAATCGAGCTCCATCCTGAGTCAGCCATGTGCAAGGCAAGTGCCCTACAGCTGTGCTACCACTTCAGCCCTTTATATGGCATTTTTAAGTTTTTTGTTTGTTTGGTTTTTAGAGGGGCTACACTTGTTGACATTTAGGGGTTCTGAGCTTATAAATTACTCCTGGTAATCTCCTTACCATATGAAAATCTGGGGATAGAAACTACGTTGGCCATATGCAAGGCAAATGATCTCCCTGCTGTGCTATCTCTCTGGCCCCTTGATTTAAGTTTTTATGATATGAAAAATACTAAACAAAGAAATGTAGTCCAGAATGGAAATCTTAAAATAAGTAACACATTATAATTTATTGAGATTTACTTATACAATAGTTATACAAACATTTGCTCTTAATGATCTTGTATCTGTTTGATCTGTTCTTTTTTGTGTGTGTTTGTTTGTTTAGGGACCATATCCAGCAGTGCTCAAACTTTGCTCCTGACTCTGGGCTCAGGGATTACTTCTAGTGGTACTCCAGGAATCATATTGAATGCCATGGTTCAAATCCAAGTTGAACCCAGGCAGTTGCATATTACCAGGCAAGAGCAATGCTCAGCCCCTTGTTTTGTTTCTTAATTGAAATATGGTAGAAACTCAAGTGCATACTATACACATTTGAAATTTCATAGACATCTGAACTAAAGAGTCTAATATCAAAATTAATTCTGCAGCTATAGCTTATGAATAAATTACACTACTAGTGAAAATATAAATTAAAAATGAAAATTCTTCAATGAAAAATCACTCAGTGATATATATAAAATATTTTTTTCAGTTATCAAATGATATTGTTTAAAATACAAGAAAATAAGCTACTAATAAGAATAAGTGTTCTCATTGTGAAGCTTTGACTTCTTCAAAATCATTTCCCTAAAAAATGAATGCAAATGCCAGAATTGAGAGAGAGGGACCCAACTAGCTAATTAGCTGGCAGGATATAGTCTCCTGCCAGAGTTTGTTACTTACCTGAAACATTGTAGGAGATTTCAGAACCTGGATTTCTCATCTTCAATATCCGCAGAATACAAAATAACAATCCACCAAAAAAAGTTTATAAATAGTTAAAAAGTGGTAGGACTACAGATACTGAAAAGTATCATTCTTCAGAAAACTCATAATCCTCCTTCACCTCCCTCACCTCCAATTTGTTTACTTTTTAAATCAAAGGTTAAATTCTAGTCAATTTAGGTTATTGCCTCCCTTTCCCTGGTAAAAAGTCCTTTCTCATAAGTATGATTCTTCCATTATGCTGTTCCGGTGTGATTTCTATCTTCACATTGTAAAAGAACTCATGTTCCTCAGTTAGAGTATAATATGCAATAAATAATTGAAGAGTCTCTATAGAGATGATATTGGAGATAATTTTAGTTAGTGGACAGGACACGTTACAAATAAATCAGAAAATAGAAATTAACTATGAAGTGACACTGCAATATTAGAAATAATGATTGGCTGTACATTTTATAGATGAGATTTCAGCTAAAATATGTATTACTGAGCTAGAGACAGCTCAAAGATCTCTGCATACTTTGTATGCATAAGCCCTGAGTTTGATCCCTGGCACCACTTAGACACTGTTGGGATCAACCAACCCCTGTGTATAGCCAGGTGCAACTCCAAAACCCACATATACATACACGTATACATTAGTTATACGTATACATTAGTTCTCTTAAAACAATTATGTTGCATTAAAGAAAAGAGTTCCAAATGTGAGGGTCTCTGGATTTTATGGGTTAAAATATTTAGAATATAAATGGCATGTACAGTTTAAATATTGACAAAATCTTAGTTAACAGAAGCAAAGTAGGAACATGTATTTATTATTTCAAAGTATTCTACTCCCTTGAAACTAGAGATGCATATTGTGATATACTACTGAAAACGATTAGGCAAGCACATAATAGAAAGTTGAAATGGTCCTTTTCTTGCCTCCATTCCCCACACAGACAGACTTGAAAGAAATTTGTTTTCTTTAGGTCTGCTCTGCCTCAGATCGCAATGTTACATAACCCAAGAAAACTTGACTTCAGAGTATAGAGTGGCATTTTATCTTCAGTGTGCTTACTTTTCTTCTCCTATGGTTAATCCCAGTTCTCAACCCTGCTTTGGTATCTTATGTTTAAATGTCCTCTCACAAAACTCTCTTGGACCACTTCAACTTTGCCATCAAAACCTGATCTGAGATTAGTGTATCATCCCTTTTACCTTGTTTTGAACTGGGAAGTATAATGCTTATTTTAAAAATAATACTCTCTCTCTGAAACAAAAGAACCCACTTTTCAATTAAATCTAAGCTTTAGGGGCTGGAGAGATATTAAAAGGGGTTAAGGTGGCTGCTTTACTTGCTCAGAGCTGACCCTGGTTTAGTCTGCAGTACTGCATATGGTCCCCAGAGCCACCACCAGAAGTGATCCCTGAGCACAAAGCCAGAAGTAAGCCCTGAGCATAGCTGGTATGACCCAAGCCCAACCCCCAAACAACAACAACAACAACAAAAATCTCCAAGCTTTTTATAATTAATACCCTTAAGGCACATGATTGCATAAGGGAGAAAATAACAGTTGATCTAAAACAAAACAAAAGAATTTCACAAGAATTAGAGGACAGGGAGTCAAATGGAAACTTTTCCTTATGCAGCGTTTGGCCTCATAGGAGACCTGAGAGTTTGTTTTATGATGCTGCTTTCAAATTGTTGCCAGCTACAGAAAGCTTTTTATTAGCTCAAGGTTTGTTACAGGCATTGGACCATGCTACAGTATTCAACAAGGCTACTAGTTTGCAGGAGAAATATTTTCATTTCTGTTTAAAGTTCAAAGTAGTGAAGCTC
The DNA here is from genome assembly GCF_024139225.1 of Suncus etruscus. Classification (NCBI taxonomy): domain Eukaryota; kingdom Metazoa; phylum Chordata; class Mammalia; order Eulipotyphla; family Soricidae; genus Suncus; species Suncus etruscus. The sequence continues at coordinate 108,547,185 of NC_064848.1, forward strand.
AGAGAACAATGACATCTACCTGGGGATTTTTTGGATAAATTATAAAATGTACTTACATTTCTCCTTTTAAAAGCCATAGCATAACAAAGTTTACTTTTTTGGAAAGTCATCTTATTAGCAATACATGGAGTGCACTTAATACAAGACCATCAACTTTTGTATCACTACTATGATGCTCTCTATAAGTTCCCTCAAAGGAAGGACTGGTTTAGTGTCCCTCCAAAAACAGACTGAAATGACCCATCCTGGGAGATTAGAATTCTGCCCAGAAATTGCAGTGGAATAGACGACCTTCAGGTAGGTTTCAGAGGTTACTGGAGATGGTCAGGCAGAACATCAAGAACTCAGGTCTCTGGGCTGACTCTTCAAGCCCTGTTCTCCCTTGATTGACAATGTATCTCAATTGTGTGTCTCCGTTTCTTTGTTTGCTTATTTCCACTCTGGAGAAGCTTGTGTTCAAATACACAGTTCTCCTACTCACTCCCCACACCTTTCTAAAGAAGTTTCAATTAAAACTATCATGCTTGAAAAACAAAATTTCAGGCATCCTCAATTATTATATAGCACAACTACATTTCAAATTTACAAAAAAAAAAAAACCATTTATCTAAAATGATATATACATACTGCTATTCATTGCAGCCCTCAATACAGTAGCAATGATTTGAAGTCAAACTAGATGCCCAACAGCAGACAAGTAGATCATGAAGATGTGGTTCATTTATACAACGGAATACTACATAGCTGTAAGAAATGATGCAATCAGGGCCGGAGAGATAGCACAGCGGCGTTTGCCTTGCAAGCAGCCAATCCAGGACCTAAAGTGGTTGGTTCAAATCCCAGTGTCCCATATGGTCCCCCGTGCCTGCCAGGAGCTATTTCTGAGCAGATACCCAGGAGTAACCCCTGAGCACCGCCAGGTGTGGCCCAAAAATTTTACCCAAAAACAAAACAAACAAACAAACAAAAGAAATTATGCAATCATGCAATTTGCAGCAACATGGATAGAGCTGGAAGATATGTTTTTTTTTGTTTGTTTTTGTTTTTGTTTTGTTTTTTTTTTGGTTTTTGGGCCACACCCGGCAACGCTCAGGGGTTACTCCTGGCTATGCGCTCAGAAGTTGCTCCTGGCTTGGGGGACCATATGGGACACCGGGGGAACGAACCGTGGTCTGTCCAAGGCTAGCGCAGGCAAGGCAGACACCTTACCTTTAGCGCCACCGCCCGGCCCCTGGAAGATATGTTAAATGAAGTAAGCCAGAAGAGGTAGGATAAATACAGAATGATATCACTTAAAAGTGGTATTTAGAATAACTTCCTGAAGAAATGCAATTGTCTAAATGGGAGTTGTCTTAAAAACCTTTGGCCCCAAGATATAGAGAGGAAAAGGAAAGAAACTGAGTGGAAGAGGATAAACACATATATATGAAAGGATGGGGTCAGGAGCTAAGTGGTTTCAGGTGCATTGGCGGAGATAAAAAAAAAAAAAAAAGACAAAACTAAATATCTAAGTCAGGGGCCGGATCGGTGGCGCAAGGTGTAAGGCTTCTGCCTTGCCCACGCTAGCCTAGGACAGACCACGGTTTGATCCCCCTGCGTCCCATATGGTCCCTCAAGCCAGGAGTGATTTTTGAGTGCATAGCCAAGAATAACCCCTGAGTATCACTGGTGTGGTCCAAAAGCCAAAAAATAAAAAATATAAAAAATATTAAAATTATTTTTAAAATTAACAAAACTAAATATCCCAGCCAAAGTCAACAAAAATGGAACCAAGATACCTAAAATCTAGCAGTCTATACTTCAAATGAGACTGTTATACTTACTGACAGGCTTGGGCCAAATGGTATAAGATATACTCTGGGAACATGGTAAAGGGAGGTTGGCGCTGGTGGTGGGATTTGCCCTGATTCATTGTATGTCTTGACTCCCTACTATGAAGTACTTTGTAAATCACAATGGTTTCAATAAAATAAAAAAAAATTATTGTTAAGGGCAGAAAAATAGTACAGCATGTAATGCATATGACATGGATTGGATCTCCAGTATCCCATTAATTTTCCCAATACCAATACTTTCTTTACTTCACTTACTGTACTCTGGTTCTCCATTTATTTCGCCCTGTACTTTTCTCTATTTTCAAAGCTCTCAATACCTTTGCCTCTATATTGTATATATTGCTCCATTATTTTAAATACATTGAACCAAAGATTCCCATGATAATCTCTGGACAAATGCCATACCATTCTTCTGTTTCATTTCCATTATAATGTATTAGCTGATGGAATGAGTACACCCATGATAATCTCTGCCCAAAGTATGTTGGTTGATGTGCCAGGCAGGTAGGAAGGAGCCAACATGTTGCATAAATGCTTTAAACAAGTAATTAGAGATGTGGCACGGGGCAAAGTGGGCAGAGAGAGCAAAGAGGATAAAAAGGAAAAGAAATAAATAATAAAACATTTTCTACATGGTCAAAAATGCGGAAGAGGCTGTGAAGGTCTTCTGCAACCATATTTTAAAGTTGATAGTGGGGCAGAAGCAATATTACACCAGGTAGGGCACTTGCCTTCAATATTCATGATTCAGGTTTGATCCCCAGAACCTCAGATGTTCCCCTGAGACCCACAAGGAGTGATCTATGAGCACAAAACTAGGGAAAGCACATTGTACCAATAGGTGTGCCCCTCCAAATATTAATATTAATAATAATAATGTTTACTGATAGAGACAAGTTTACATTATACCCAGTATTCGAATATGCAAAACATTATTAGGTCACAAGGTCCATGATCTGAAACAAGAAACAGACATTTTCTTTGCATCACAGAGCATCTGTTTTCCCCCTAAAAATCCCTAAGATGCAGAACCAAAGGTGAGGTCTGATGCACTTACTTGTATTGTTCTTACTTTCTATTTTTTCTGGAATTTTATACAAGTAATCATAAGATTGTTCTTCCATTTAGTCTTTGAAACACCATTGAAAATTGTTTAAAAATTGGAAAGGAAGGGGCCAGAGTGATAGCACTGCGGTAGGGCATTTGCCTTGCACGTGGCTGGCCCAGGATGGACCTGAGTTAGATCCACGGGATCCCATATAGACCCCTAAGCCAGGAGTGATTTTTTTTCTTTTTTGGGCCACACACTGTGATGCTCAGGGGTTACTCCTGGCTAAGTGCTCAGAAATTGCTTTTGGGGCCGGAGAGATAGCACAGCGGTGTTTACTTTGCAAGCAGAAAATCCAGGACCTAAGGTGGTTAGTTCGAATCCCAGCATCCCATATGGTCCCCCATGCCTGCCAGGAGCTATTTCTGAGCAGATAGCCAGGAGTAAACCCTGAGAGCCGCCAGGTGTGGCCCAAAAAAACAAAAACAAAAACAAAAACAAAAACAAAAAAACAAAATTGCTTCTGGGTCAGGGGACCATATGGGATGCTGGGCATCAAACCAGGGTCAGTCCTGGATCAGTCACATGCAAATCAAATGCCCTACTGCTGTGCTATCGCTCCAGCCCACCAGGAGTAACCACTGAGCTTCACGGGGTGTGGCCCCAAAACAAAACAAAACAAAAATGGAAAAGGAGAAGAGTTTTTCTTAATAACACACTTTAACCTTTTTGTTTTGTTTTTTGGCCCACACCCATTTGATGCTCATGGGTTATTCCTGGCTAAGCGCTCAGAAATCGCCCCTGGCTTGGGGGGACCATATGGGACGCCAGGGGATCGAACCTCGGTCCTTCCTTGGCTAGCGCTTGCAAGGCAGACACTTTACCTCTAGCGCAACCTCACTGGCCCCAACACACTTTACCCATTTAAGGCACTTTTATTTTCTGTTATTGAATGTTTTTCAATATTTGACTGTTTGAAACAGATCAATAATCTGCACATGCTAGTACTACATACAGGAAAGGTTTGAAACAATTGTGGTATGGATAGTTGGGGAACATATTGATGGCTCTACTTGCCTTTTGTGATAGAGCCTCAAAGTTTTTATTTCCAAATCATTTTGTTCAAGACCTGTTGTTAGACACCATTGGACCAGCACTGTTCTGTGCTCAAGATTCTCTAAACAGCTTTAATTTTACACAAAAAGAACAATTTGGCAGTGTGTGTCCTAGAGACAATATGCTATTGGGAGATTTAGGATATAAACTCATCCAGTTTACTTAGAGCCTGATTTCCTTCCTTCCAGTGTCACTCTGTTGATGACAATTAATCCTCTGTTATTTGATTTGCTCATTATTTTAAAAGTCTAAGGTTAATGGATTTTTCTTCATATATGTCTAAATATGGATATTGCTAAGACAATTTTTGGGAAGAAAGAATAAAAAAAGAATAAAAAAGCACCAACAATTTGACATTCTACACTAGTATATCTTCAATCATCTTTAAGTATTTCTTCAACTTTTGCCACTCCCTAATAAAATTAATGCTAGTTTTTGTCTATATTGTTTGCTTATTTTGTGGAGGGGTTATACCCAGCAGTGATCAGGGATTGCTCTTGGCTCTGGACTCAGGAATAACTCCTGGTGCTCAGGGAATTATTTGAGATGCCAGGGATCAAACTCTAGTTGGCTACAAGCAAGACCATTGAGGTAAAACTAATAGATTAATTTTTAAAACTGTAGAGATAATTTGTCAATGAGGCAATGTTTTTTATTTTAATTAAGTAAATAAAAATTTAATTATTTTCTTATAATTTAAGGATGAGGAATAATATAGTCATAATTATTAAATTCACAATAAATCACTTCTCATTTATATAGTCTTTGACTATTAGATTCCATTTTATAAGGTAGAGTAATTTTCTGATATTCTAAACATTTTATTACAGAACACTGATAATCATTTATTGATATTATAAGAAATATCTCACAGAAAATAGTAAAAGAACTTAGTTTAATTGCCAGTTATTTGCACATCTCAATTTTTTAAAAATTTTTATTGTGACTGAGATTCATTACACAGAATTATTTATGGTACATAGTGACAAGGAATGAAGGGCATTCCCACCACCAGTGCTGTTCTCCCTCCACTCCTGTTGCACATCTCAATTTTAAAGGAGACTATAAAATACTATAAAATAGTGAAAATGAATAGATAGTTCAGGGTTTAATGCTGTAGAGCCAATCCCAGTTCAATCCTGACATCACCTCCAGAACAACACAAAGAGCAGCCACAAACATCTGGTGGGGACCACTACAAAAATTAAATAAAAAAAAGAATTACTATAAGACATAAATCTTAAACTACAAAGTATGATAAGATAAATTAAAGTATAAACTTAAATTATAAAGTTAACTTTATAGAGCTATAACTCTAAAGTATAAAATTCACATAAAGCATTTACAGGGACAAGGATTCTAATGTAGTTACCATAAATTAGAAATGCTGTCATGGCCTGCTTTCCTGTTTGAGGTAGCTAAGAAGATGACAGTGAACATAATTCCTTCAGGGACCAACACCCTGTAAGCTGTCTCCACCCAATAAAGGTGGAGGCTGATTACTGCCATGTGTTTGGGCACAAGAGAGCTATTATAAAAGACTGTTGCTTCTCTCCTTGCTGTGTGAGGCAGTCAAGAAGAAGACAGTGAACATAATCTCTGTAGGGCCTATCACAAAGGTAGGCTGCCTCTGCCCACGAAAGGTGGAGCCAGAAGAGCAAGAACACTCCGATTTGCTCAGCAGTTGTGTGTATATTCTAGCCCATGAACCCCACCACAACACATAGTAAAAAACACACTACAAGAGTGGCAATTGGGAAACAATTCAGGACAACACCATGCATAGAGAATGAAGATGGCAGCTCTGCTGAACCAAAAAAGTATCAACCAGCTAGTTATCCTCTCAGATAAATTGTTTAGAGAAGAAATATAGAGGATATTCATAGAACTCAAAGAAAGCATAGGTCAAGCTGAACAGACCACAAAGATAAAAATCAGAAAACTCCAATCTGAAACAGCAGGACTTAAAATATTGGTAGATAAAATGAAAACCTCAATGAAAAGCCTCTTGAACAAAGTAACAAGCTAAAGACAGAATCAGTGAGTTGGAAGATGAGATGCAGAACAACTTCATATAGCAGAAGAGATTGGAAAAGAACCTTAAAGCAAATGATCAACAATAGAAAAACTACTCAAAGAATGTGAACAGATGATAATAGAAGTCTTTGATAAACTCAACAGAAATAACTAAGAATCATGGGGGTTCCACAGACCCAAGAAGAGAATAATAATATAAGGAGTTGAGAAAGAATGAGAAGAGGAAGAGAGGAGGAAGAAGAAGCAGAAGAAGAGGAGGAAGAAGATGATGAGGAAAAAGAAGGAAGAAGAAGATGAAGGATGAGGAGAAAGAGGAAGAGAATGAGAAGGTCATGGAGGAGCTGGAAGAAGGAGAAGGAGGAAGAGGTGGAGGAGGAGAAGAAGAAAGAAGAAGAAGAAGAAGAAGAAGAAGAAGAAGAAGAAGAAGAAGAAGAAGAAGAAGAAGAAGAAGAAGAAGAAGAAGAAGAAGAAGAAGAAGAAAAAGAAAAAGAGAAAATAAAAGAGGAAAAAGAGGAGGAGGCTAGGGATGGGGTTCAATTTGTAGAGCAGATAACATATAGGTGTCAATGCCTAGATTTGATCCCAAAAGATCTCATGGTCATGCTTTAATATTCTCACAACTTGTATGACTTTGTGTATATTTGTGTGTATATATATGTCTATGTGTGTATATATATGTCTAAAATATGTGATATATTTATGCATGCTCACATCTAATAAAGGAAAAATAATAATAAAAGAACATGCTGTCCTTTTGTTCTAAAAATATTCATTGAGGGGCTGGAGCCATGGCACAAACTGTAAGGTGTCTGCCTTGCCAATGCTAGCCAAAATGGACTGTGGTTTGATCCCCCAGCATTCCATATGGTCCCCCAATCCAGGAACTATTTCTGGGCTCATAGCCAGGAATAACCTCTGAGCACTACAGGGTGTGGCCCAAAAACAAACAAAAAAAAAGGTTAAGATAGCCTTCTCAAAGGATGGATTGTCTGCATGCTGTGTTGTTTATATGAATGATTTAATGATGCTTAAAGAGAGTGTTAATTTGTTTGTTCTCTTACTGCCAAATAAATATAACAGGAGTTAGAGTAGTAAAATAGTAACTATAATTGAACATTGGGGAAACATGCATTAAATTGTACCTTAAAGACATCAACACAGTGTAATATAAGGGCATGATTAATCAATGGAATTATCCACCAAAATCTATGGAAACTGAGGAAGACTCTTGATTTATGATCTTTTCTTATCAGCTATGTATATGTCTAGAGTTAGCTCTATTGACTTACATTCATTATGAATAAATTACATTTTAATGTGGGTAAACCATCTGTCTATGTTTCTCTTATTTGGATGTGGGATTACATCTGGAAATGTTCTAGGCTAATACCTGGCAAGATGATGAGGAAAAAGAAGGAAGAAGAAGATGAAGGATGAGGAGAAAGAGGAAGCGAATGAGAAGGTCGTGGAGGAGCTGGAAGAAGGAGAAGGAGGAGGAGGAGGAGAAGAAGTAAGGCAAGTACCTTACCCGCTGTATTCTTTCTGGTCCCAACTGTTTAATTGTATAGTGACAAGTTACCAGAAGATTTTTTCGTGCGTATATGAGCATATGAACACAAAAATTATTCGAAATAGACACTAGCAAGAATTCTGACATTTAAGGGGAAGAGATAATTTAGATTGATTTTGAAATTACCCAAATTATGTAATAATTTATTTTTAAAATTATTATAGTTTTTATGTGACTCATTCAATAAAGTCCAATGAAGCAGGTTAGACATCTAGATATCTAGATATAAGAACTCCTTATATAATAGAATTTTATTATTTCTGATTTTATTATTTATGATTCTAATGAATTTTATTATTTATGATAAATAATAAATTAATTGTTTATGATTTATGATAACGATTGATAGAGTTGGTAATTATTTTGAAGAATAAGTGAATTTAAAAGTACTAAAAGGTCACTATCACATAACAATGACCACAAAGTAACAGCCCTTTCTTTCAGAGGTGTCTAATGTAGTCGATAATGCTAATAACACAAAAACATTTATTCAAATGACTGCCACTGTTGGCAATTTTCTCTAGCAGTTTAGAAGGAAAACAATGTCTCTAAATAATGAAGTTCATAAAATCTGTTCACAATGCCAGTAATTCGTCTACCTTTCTTGGAGAAACTAATGATTAACTAAACATGCATTATTCTTTAAGGACAATTAACTGGTGCTTTTGTAAAATTTATCCTACTTGATTAGTTGATTAAGTGACTCTAGAACATGTATGTGAAGCATGTGTGTGTGGACTCACTTCATTCCAGGCACTGTTAAAAGAAGGCATTAAAAAAATAAAGAAAAGGGGGCCAGCGAGGTGGCCTTAGAGGTAAGGTGCCTGCCTTGCAAGCGCTAGCCAAGGAAGGACTGTGGTTCAATCCCCCCGGCATCCCATATGGTTTCCCCAAGCCAGGAACAATTTCTGAGTGCTTAGCCAGGAATAACCCCTGAGCATCAAACGGGTGTGGCCCAAAAAAACAACAAAAAAAATCAATAAAGAAAGAAAAGGATATTTTTGTTTGATTATAATTATTTTTTTTGTTTATAGAACAAGAAAGAAGCAAAGGTAATCAAATACATTAATAATATTCTATGAACATATTTTTATGATCATAAATAAAGAAATTTCTATAACATCATGATGAATAATAAAAGCTTTCTTATAAATGAGTTTTTACGGGGCTAGAGCGATAGCACACTGGTAAGGCATTTGCCTTGCAAGCGGCCCACACAAGACAGACCCTGTTCGAATTCCGGCATCCTATATGGTCCCCCAAGCCTGCCCTACCAGTAGCCACTTCTAAGCACAGAGCCAGGAGTAACCCCTGAGCGCCTCTGGGTGTTTTCCCCCTCCCCCAAAAAAGAAAAGAGTTTTTACAATTTATAAGAAAATTAGAGAAATATTAATCCTATTCAGAATTAAACTTAAAAAAATATGACCTGGGTTCTAGATGAAGAAAAGTTCCTTTTATAAATGTCTTGACCCAAGTTTTGCATTGTATTTGTATAACTTTTCTTATATCTTTCTTATATACGTAACTGCTTTCTTTACGTTGACTAGGTTCATTAGCTAGACTGAATTCCTAAAAAACTTTAACTTTTTACATAAACACTTTTAATTCAACTTTAATGTATAGATTTTAATTTGTAATAAATTAAAGATTTCTGGAAATCAAGGTTTGCAGTTAGGGCATAAATGACATAAATAGAATAATGTTGTGAAATTATATGTTTTAACTCTACCAATTTTAAAATGCATTTCTTTTGACCTCTAACTCACAGCAAATTGGTAAATTACATCTTACTGTGAGTAAAGTGAGAAACATTTTCTTTCTTTTGATACATTTATTATATCTTTAATGCTACAGGAAATATGTTGTTTTTATTAGTATTACCGTAGTTAAACACTAAGTTTTACATAGTTTCTCATAAAACAGCTTATTCTTTTACTTCATGTTCCAAGACCAATCCCACACCAGTGGAACATTTCCTCCACCATTATCCCCAGTTACCCACACACCGCCATGCCTATACCTTTGACAAGCCATGGACTAATTAACTTTATACTTATTGTTTACAACTAAATGTAATAAAGTTATAAAACAAAACTTGAGCAAAAACAGATCTTGTGAAAATTTCATATCTCACAATGGAGTTATTACAACATCATCTGAAGGTTTACTAAGCTCTGTTGTTAAATGATCATTCTGTGTTAGTGGCTTTATTTGTTGACCTTCAATGATTTCTATTTTACTTTGAAATCTAACTTGGACGTACCTACTGGAAACAATTTATTCATCATTGAATACCGTATTTTCCAGCGTATATAAGACGACTTTTGAAACAAAAAAAAGTCAACCGAAAATCGAGGGTCATCTTATATGCTGAGTATATCCCAAAAAATATTTCAATATGCCGCTAAACGAAACAAAAAAATCAGGCCGCAGAGTTTCCAAATCTCTTTTTTGGGGTCTCCCAAACAGTACTCAGGAAATCTGGGGGCCACTTCTGGCAAAACCCAGCTAACCGTGTTGGTGGTTCAGTGCTAGGGTCCTAGGATGGGGTGTTGTTTGGTTCATGTAGTGGGGGAGATTAACTGATGCCACCAGGGACTTGCCAGAAAAGGTGCCTATGATAAGGGACCAATCACTGCAAGGCTACTCGGACTGCCTCTCTAACTCAGCCAATCCGAGCAGGCTTTTTATGCATGCAAATTAGACAATGTTCTGGACCCAAATCTACACTGTAAAAAGTCTGCTCAGATTGGCCAGAGTCAGAGAGGAAGTCTATTACAGTATAACTTTGAAACTTTGCTTGTTGTGATTGGCTCACTGTGGTACATACAGTTGCAGCACAGGAAAGTTCTGTCTGATACAACGAATATAGGCCTAAACCTATGTTTTAACTGCAAAATTAGGGGGTCGTCTTATACGCCCAGTCATCTTATATGCCGGAAAATACGATAATTTGGTGGTTCTGAGTGACTGCATAGGCAGCCACATGGTGCAGGAATTCCAGGTCTGTGATTGACATGACAGGAGCTAACCACTGTGTCTGTGGCCTGTGTCTTTCAGGGTTTCCAGAAATACAGCCTGAATAACATGACAGGTAAAATCACTGATGCCTTAGTAATACAAGTAATCTGAACTATTTTTAGCCAAAGTCCAGGATCTCTAAGAAAATAATAGAGCACTACCAATGAAAAGTTCCCATTGGGATTGTATAAAAGAGGGGAGACAAACAGATGGGACTATAGTAAGCTGAGAGAGAAGCTTTTGAACCTCAAAGGAAATAGTGACTAAAATACAAAGGCTACACACAGAATGGGAGAAACTATTCACCCAATACCCATGAGATAAGGGGCTAATATCTAAGATATTCAAGAATCTAACAGAAATTAACAAGGAAAAAATCTATCACCATAAAAAATGGGCAAAAGAAATAAACAATTTCTCAAAGTAGAAATACAAATGGCTAAAAGACAAATGAAAAAATGCTCCACATCACTAATCATCAGCAAGATACAAATCAAAACAACAATGAGGTACCATCTCACACCACAGAGACTGGCACACATCACAAAGAAAGAGAACAAGCAGTGCTGGCAGGGATGTGGAAAGAAAGGAACTCTCACTCACTGCTGGTGGAAATACTGTCTTGTCCAGCTTTTATGGAAAACTATATGGAGATTCCTCAAAAAGCTGGAAATTGAGCTCCCATATGATCCAGTTATACCATTCCTAGTGATATACTCTAAGAACTCAAAAACAATACAAAAATGCCTTTTGCACACCTCTATTCATTGCAGCACTATTTACAATAGCCAGAACCTGGAAATAACCCAGATGCCCCTCAATAGATGAATGGCTAAAGAACCTGTGGTACATATACACAATGGAATATTATGCAACCATCAGGAGAGATGAAGTCATGAATTTTTCTATGCATGGATTAACATGGAAACTCTTATACTGAGTGAAATAAGTCAGAGAGAGAAATAGACACAGAATATTCTCACTCAGTTATGGGATTTAATGAAAATAAAAGATAGTTAATAATACCAAGAAACAATAGAGATGATGGCTGCAAGGACTGGCTTACAATATGAAACTTATCACAAAGAGTGGTGAGTGCAGTTATAGAAATAACTACACTACCAACTATCATGACAATGGTAATAAGTGAGAGAAGTAGAATGCCTGTCTTGTATACATACAAGAGATGGGGGAGAAGGGAGTTAGGGGCCATTGGTGGTGGGAATGCTGCACTGGTGAAGGGGTGTGTTTTATATCACTGAAACCCGACTACAATCATATTTGTAATCATGGTGCTTATATAAAGATATTATTTTTAAAAAATAGCTAACCAAGTTTATTTTTAAATAATCATTAGATTATTCCTAGTGGAGGAAAACTTTCACTAACATGTCTTTTTTGTAAAAATCAGATTTTATTTCTCTAGAAGTCTGTGCCACATACCATTTATGATTTATATTTTCTGGCAAATAAGGACATGAAATCTTGTCTTCTAAGGTACAAATCGAAAGACCAATATTTAGAATATGCACTTACACCTGAGGGTTGATCTTTGTCCAAAACTGTAAGAAGATTAATCTTAAATACACAGCACTTCAAACCAGGGGACCTTTTGGGGGATGGCAAAATTCCATGAACTTTGTATCCCCAATTATGGCATTATCACCAAGTTTCTTCATGAGGTATTAAAGTGGGTCACGTGAAGTCCTTAGACAGAAATATGAGCTGCCAACTGTCATTTCAACTTGTAAAAGATCATTTAGCTTCAGCTCTGGTTTTGGCAATACAAAATCTGGATAAAGCTTTATATGTAGCAGAAAACTAAGGAGTGGCATTAGGTCTGTTAAATCAAACACTGGGGTAAACTCTTGTACAAGCAGTTTATCTAAACAGCTTGAAAGTGTGGCTCACGGTTGGTCTGAATGCCTCCAAGCAGTAAAAGCAACTACCCATATGAAAAAGGAGACTATAAAATGTTCTGTAGAGGCAAACACTAGTATTTAAAGACTCCTCATCAAGTTTAAAGCATCCTGGAAATAAAAGACAAGCAATGGTTGAAAGGTGGAAGTCGTACAAGGTACCAAGCACAATTATTAGACTCTCTAGTAGAAACTCATAAACTTGTCAGACATTTAACCCTTGTTCCTCACTCAAAATTCAGATTACATGTGCTTAGAGGAGACTGGACAAATATATTTTATTAGGTCTGATTTAAAAGACACACCAATATTCCAGTCTAAACTCAGTTTACCGATACAAGTAGTTTAGCTTCTAAATGGACTTAAAAAGCTTTATATGCTGTTGTGAATATGAACATATAGGTAGAAGCTAAAGCCTTTCCAGTGGTACTTTCAGCACAGACAAAAGAACAGAATCAATTGCTATTCCTGTTGTTTGCTAATAGTCTGTAGAATTTAGAGTAACATCTATACTATTCTAAATAGGCTTTCTTAGTCTTACATATTTGTACTGCAATATGAAAGCAAACATAACAGCTAAAATTTGTCCAATAAAGCAGGAAAATAATCTATAAAAAGCAGAACAGTACCCCTTTCCCACAAAATAGCTGTTATGCACTTCAGGGGCAATTTAAATGTAGTTACCAGGGCTAGAGCAATAGTACAGCAGACAGGATGTTTGCCTTGCATGCAGGAGATTTGGTTTGATTCCTGGCACCTGATATGACTCCCTGTGCTAGTCAGTAATGATTTCTGATGTAAACCCTGAGCATTGCTGCATGTGCCTCCCCCAGAATGGATTTACTGAGATAAGTAAGGTAAACACTCTAGCAGATTTTATAACTAGAATTATCACCATAATTCTAGTTTAATTCTGAGACATATGTACTATTATGAGAAAATTTCTATGAAGTCAGAATAGTCTGCCTCTGAAGGAGAAGAATAATGGGAATTGCACCAATGTTTTCAAAAGAAAATAAGGTATTGTTAAAGAAGGAAAGATCATTCTTCCTGGCCCAAATGCAGTTGAAAATAGTTAAAGGATTTCATGAGGCAATCCAGTAAAAGGAGATGCTTTATCATAACTAAAGACTACCTTCCATGAGAAGGAAGTAAAAAGGACAGTAAGAGAAGTAACTCAGAGTTGTGCTTTGTGTGCTCTTAATGAATCTACTGGGAATCCTAGGACTTCTCTCTGGGCACCACATATTCAGCATCGAGGAACCTACCCAGGGGAGGCTGACAACTTGAATTCACACAAATGTCTAAATGCTCAGGGTACTGATATTTATTGGTTCTTTATCACACTTTCATTAGGTTTGTAGCAGTTTTTCCCATCCAAACTGAGAAAGCCAGAGACCTCTCTGTTACTGAAGCAAATAAGCCTTAGACTTAGCTTGCCCAGTTCATGACTAAGTGCCAGGGTAAATCACTTCTAAAGTTACCTATGATTTCGACTCTGCTTTAAAAATAAATGACTAGCTCCAATGAGCCTGGCATACCCCATTACTGGAAAATGTGGAGAAATTTAATCACACTCTAAAAAGAATAATGGGAAAATTACTCTAAGAGACTTCTAATTCTTGGCGCTCATTCTTGCTTATAGGCATACTCAGATACACAATAGCTATATTTTTATAAATTTTATAATAGCTAAAAATGAGCTTAGTTCCTTAGAGTTATTTTATGTAATAAAATAAGAAAAAAGCAGACCTTTTTAAAATTATTGCTTATAGGCTCACCATGAGGCAAAAAATTTCAAAGTTGTTTATGATTGTTTCAATCATGAAATATTTGGTCACCTGTCTTTTCACTACTGTCCAATTCTCCTCACCAAGGTCCCCTGTTTCCCTCGCATCCTGCATGCATCTATGCCAAATTTTATTTTTTTAATTTTAGACAATGTGGGTTTGTAATGCTATTATCACCATGCATATTCTTTCAGCACCTAGTTCTCATCCAGAATGATCATGTCCCAGTCTCATTGTTATATGTCTTTTCTATGATCTAACCACCTATACTTCATTTAGCAAAATTCCTACTAAGAACTTGTCCTCCTGGATAGCACAGCAGTAAGGAATTACCCTTGCATGCAGCTAAGCTGGCAGGGGCCCAGATTGATTCTCCGCATGCTATAGGGTTCCCTAGCCTATCCGGGCCAATTTCTGAGTGTAGAACCAGGTTTAACCCCTTATTATCAAATAAACTTATTTAACTTTACTATATGTCTTCTCCTGAAATTCTTTACGGTGAGAAAAAATGATCCAAAAAGCCTTGGTAAGATATAGGTCTGATTTTCCTTTCCAGCACAGAGAGACCAATTTTTTAATTCACCAGAGTTCACTGCTACCTGACAAATAAGGTGGAAAGGATCATATCCTACCGAATATAAAAGAGATGGATTCTCGGTGCAGCTTAAGAGCTACCTGTGGCAAGACTGGAGCATTCTTGCCTTTCTGGGACTCATTGCAGACTTTATCCGTTCTAAATTTCCCAGAGATGGGCAGAGAGGTGGCTCCTTTGTGAATGCAGGGGGAAGGGATCTGCCCCTGCTGTGAGAATGGCAACTGGGAGAGACTGAGACCTGTGGGCTTTGCGTGTTTCTCCTCTCTTCTGTCTCCTGAAGCTCTCCTGAGAGGGCCAGGAAGGGCCCAGTTAAAACTGTTTTCTAGAGGCTCCAGAAGGCAGCAAAGTCTTTCTAACTAATGAACCCCACCTTAACATGCAGGAAAAAAATCACAATACAAGTATGACAATGGAGAAATCTCACAGACAAACACAATGCACAGAGAATAAAGATGATAGCTCTGATGACCCAAAAATTACCAACCATCTGATTAATCTCTCAGATAAAAATAGAAACATGAAAGATTAGAATAGAAATATGGAGGATCCTCATGGAAATCCAAGAAAACATAGCTCTAGCTGAACAGAACACAAAGATAGAAATCAGAAAACTCCAAACTGAAATAACAGATCTGGAAAACATGGTAGCTGAACTGAAGACCTCAATGGAAAGCTTCTCCAACTGGGTAACAGTAGCCAAGACAGAATCAGTGAACTGGAAGATGAAATGCAGAACTCCATACAGCAGAAGGGATTGTAAAAGAACCTTAAGGCAAATTATCAGGCAATGAAAAAGTACTTAAGGAATGTAAACATATGAAAATAGAAGTCTTTGATAAACTCAACAGAAACAACATGGTCCCCTGTGCCTGCCAGGAGCTATTTCTGAGCAGACAGCCAGGAGTAACCCCTGAGCACTGCCGGGTGGGATCCAAAAACCAAAAAAAAAAAAGAATCATTGGAATCCCAGAGGACCAGAAAGGAGATCCCCAGAAAGAATCAACAGTCAAAGACATCATCACATTGAAACTCCCAGAGCTAAAGACTGCATGCACTCAAATCCTGCATGCTTGAAGAGTACCAGATAAAAGAGAGCTGGAGAAAAACACCTCAAGAAACAATCTTGTCACAATGACCAATCTCACAGAGATAGAATAATGAAAGCTACTCAGACCTCCAGCTAATATTATGTATAAAGGTCAAATCCAAATGGATTAAAGACCTTGATATCAGACCTGAAACCATAAGGTATATAGAACCAAACATAGGTAAAAAAAAAAAAAAAAGACTAAAGGCATCTTCAAGGAGGAAACTACACTCTCCAAACAAGTGGAAGCAGAGATAAACAGATTGGAATATATTAAGCTGAGAAACTTCTGCACCTCAAAGGAAATAATGCCCAGGATACAACAGCCACCCACTGAGTGGGAGAAACTATTCACCCAATACTCTTCAGATAAAGATCTAATATCCAAAGTATACTATACACTGATGGAACTGTACAAGAAAAAAAAGTCTAATTCCATCAAAAAATGGGAAGAAAAAATGAGCAGACACTTCGTCAAAGAAATACAAATGGCCAAAAGGCACATGAAAAAATGCTCCACATCACTAATCACCAGGGAGCTTCAAATAAAATCAACTATAAGGTCTCATCTCACATCACAGAGGTTGGCGCACATCACAAAGAATGAGAACAAGCAATGCTGGCGGGGATGTGAAGACAAAAGAATTCTTACTCAGTGCTGGTAGGTATGCTGTCTAATTCAACCTTTATGGAAAGCTATAAGGAGATTCCTCCAAAAACTTGAATTTGAACTCCTATATGATCCATTTCTACCACTCCTAGGGCTATACCTTAGGAACACAAAAATACAATACAAATATCCCTTCCTCACACCTATATTCATTGCAGTGCTATTTACAGTAGTCAGACTCTGGAAAAAAACCAAGATACCCTTCAACAGATGAATGGCTAAAAAAAACTATGGTACACATACACAATGGAATACTATGCAGCAGTCAGGAGAGATGAAGTCATGAAATTTTTCTATACATAGATATACATGGAATCTATTATGCTGAGTGAAATAAGCCAGAGGGAAAGAAACAGACACAGAATAGTCTCACTCATCTATGAATTAAAAAAATAAAAATACAAGATATTTTTGCAATAATAAATTAAAAGACACTTTTGCAATAATTCTCAGAGACTAAAGAGAGGAGGCCTGGAAGGTCCAGCTCAAGATAGGAAGCTCACCACAAAGAGTGATGAGTGCAGTTAGAGAAATAACTACATTGAGAACTATCATAACGAAGTGAATAAATGAGGGAAGTAGAAAGCCTGTCTAGAATATAGGCAGGGGTGGGGTAAGGAGGAGGTATATTTGCAACATTAGTGATGGGAATATAGTACTGGTGAAGGGAGGTGTTTTTATATTATTGAAACCCAACTACAATCTTATTTGTAATCAAAGTGTTTAAATAATGATATTGATAAAAATAAATTTCCCAGGCATTTCTCAGGTGACCTTGGTGGGTAGAAATGGAAGTGATAGACTGTCTACTCCTGTCTCTCTCTCTTCCCCACTTTGCATAAACCACTAAGAAAACCTTATTTTATCTGGGACTGCCACTGAAAACAGAGTCACAAAAGTCTTTTGAACTATTTATAGGTCATAGATGCCTTCCCAAAGGCAAAATGTTGATAAATATTTAAATGGAGTAGGGAAAGTTGATGATCATAGAATGTTTAATATCTTTAGCTTACATTTGAAATGTTAAATGTATAGTTATTATAATAAAATGAGCATCAATTAATGTCCTTGTGTGCAAAATAAGTAAATATTCATTTTTTGACTTTACAGAAAGAGAGGATATATATAGGAAGATTCAGTAACTTAACTTCCCTTATCCATTTAAAACAAAGAGTATTATCTACTTCATGAATTTTGTGCAGTTGTTTTTTACCTGAAACTGTTTTATACAAGTATGGTTTCAAAGCTTCCTTTGATATGATATTGTCATGTTAATCTTGACAATATCTTGACAATATTAATATCAGTTAACAATATCATGTTAAAATGGGCAATATCAGTATCTATATCAAGGTCTAGAGTTGACCTTGAAGTCTTCTCTGCTAAATTCACTCATTTCTAGGTTGTAGTCATGGCTATTAAGTTACATCTAAAACTCAATGGGCCCGAGTTTTTATAGATCACTATCAATAGAGACTATATGTTTCCTTTATACCAAGCTAGAGTACATTTCTTTTCTAATTTCTCTCCTATTATATTTTAATTATATTTTCTGTGTCATTCTTTAAGGGATATTACTCTAGAGAATCCTTGTGCTGGTAACATAAATAAACTTAGCTATAAGCAAAATGTAGCAAAGGAAAAATTATAGTTAAAACAGATGAGAATAAGAAAAATAACATTTTAACTCTACTTTTATCGTTATATACTAGAAAAATACCTGATGAAACATTCATAGTGCTGTTCACTATGTTTTTTAAGATATCATCTCTGCTTCATAGAACCAACTAAAATATGTATATGCTTATGATATAAAATTCATTACTATACTGGAAACTTGGGTTTATTAAGTCTAGTAACATATAATACTGTGGCTGTATTTTACTAATTACACAACTAGAGTGTAAAGAAATTAAATAGCCTGTGATCACACATCTTTTTAGTGGAAGAATAGCAATTCTACTAACTAGCAGTCTTAAAACTCCTGATTTAAAACTGGTAATTTTAAAGTGCTTTTTTATGGGGAAAGGGATATATTTTTATTAGACAATGAATTAAAAAATAGCAATCCTGGAATAGAGAGATAGTATTGCTGATACATTTTTTTTCATGCTTCTGACCCAGATTCAAGCCTCATTCCACCTAAAGTCCCTTGCCACTTAAAGTCCTTAGGAGAGATCACTGAATTTAGTGTCAGAAGTAATTTTTGAACACCACAGTGTTTTGGAGAAGACACCTAGTAGTGTTCAGAAATTACTCCTGCTAATGCTCAGGGGACCATAGTATGTCAAGACTATGAATGAGATGTGAAGATAATGCCTTTCCTCCTATATTATCATTCAGTCCCAAATAACTTTCTTATAATACTGACTCCACTGTTTTAATATATATTAATTAACCATGTTCAAGAGTGAGCCACAAATTGTATATGTGTCAGTGTCAAGATTTAAAAATGGAATTTTTTTGATTTTTCAAACATCACCCACACAAGATTAAGTGAATCCTTACCATTTTGTCAATTAAAATTTCAAGCATATTAAAAATAATATTCTATATTTCAACTAGGTCTCCTAGGAATTAGTGACATTATATTTCAATCTGAATAGCTATACTATTCTACAAAATTTAAGTGTGTTTATTACCAAGAAACTTACAAAGGAAAAACATGACAAAATCATTTTTAAAAGTGATTGCTGTATTTTATGAATAATGGCCAACCTTTTTGGAGTCTCACTGAAATTATGCTGAGGAGTTATACATCACAAGCATTAAATAATTAACTAAATTTCTTAGTATGTATCCAACTGTCAACTCAGTAAGATTTGACTGTGTTTAAAAAAACAAATATACACATATGTTCATTATTAAAAACATGTTTAAATATATCTTTTAAGAAGTATATTTAGGGGCCGGAGAGATAGCATGAAAGTAAGACGTTTCCCTTGCATGCAGAAGGACGGTGGTTCGAATCCCGGCATCCCATTTGGTCCCCCATGCCTGCCAGGAGCGATTTCTGAGCAAAGAGCCAGGAGTAACCCTTGAGCACTGCCAGGTGTGACCCAAAACCAAAAAAAAAAAAAATAATTAAGAAGTATATTTAGTACAAGCTCTGGTGAACATTGCAACTATTATTTTTCAACTAAGATTGTGATCTTATTGAAATCCATGGTTTAACCCAGTATGCAATATTCAGAGATATGAACGGCTTTATAGCTAAAAGAGTGCAAACCCAAGGAAGCTCCTTGATCAAGTATGTAAGCACCACAATTTGCTGAGATCCTTAGTGTGCACACAGCTAAAAATGCATGTGCATGGATATACCATCCTTGAAACTCATTATAATCCCTCTCCTGTGGGGGATAGGGTAAGTTCCCTGCCCTGCTCAAACCAATGACACACCCTAAATCTGCCTTCATGCCTATGGCCCAGCAGAGACTCTCAGCCACCAAAATATTTCAGGTATTTGTGGCTGAAATCTCCAGGGATGATTTGGAGCTCAAGTGAGTTGTATTTCTGGAAATCCTGGCAGTCATGTCCATAAAATACTATTGTGCCATATGAACCCATGGAACCAACTTCACAGCTGATTGTCAAAGTTCTAGACTGCATAAAACCTCCATAATTTTAATTCTGACTCCCTGTAGAGATACACCAAACTAGATGTAAAATTATCATAGAAGTCACATAAGATTAACAAAACCAACAACAAAATATTCAACTGACAAAGTGCTTAGAAAACTCAGGTGATGATATAAAGATCCCACTGAGAAACATGACAATTTTTTACAAATTTTATTTTAAAGAAGCTATTTTTATTATTTCTGTACCAAACAATATTAATTAAATTATTTGTAATTGCCAAGTTCGAGGCTTGGGGGAAGGGTGGGAAACTCAGCACAGTGTTGGAGAGAATATATTGACGGAATTACACTGATGGTGGAATTGGTATTGAGATATTTCTGAATGCCAGAAATAATTGTATTATAAATAACTCTTTAAACTTCAGTGTCTAAAATAAATAAATTTTATTTTTTAAAAAGTGCGTGAACACTAGAGCCAGTAGTGTGTACATGTTCATCAACCTCTGTTCATCCTCCACATACCACCACATCAACAGCCAGGCTAGGGAAAGGGAACAAAATGAAAAATTTTAAAGCATATTTAATGGATAATATAATACCAATAGACACAAAACTAGACTTTAATTTTACTTATTTTGTCCTTTTTAGGGGGGCTTTCTGGGTTGTGAAGAAGCCTAGAGACCCCAACCAACTTTTCTTGTCTAACCATGCTGGGAGTCCAATGGGAGGCCTAAGAATCTGCTAATGTTTAGACTGAAGTGACAGGGATTACTGAGGGACACCCTGGCAGTGTGGGAGTCTCTAGGGTCATACCAGGTGGTGCTCAGCTGTGTCCAGGGCTGCACTTGGAGATGCTTAGAGGACCATATGATGCTGAAGATAAAACAAAGTTTACCTACTTCGAATGCATGTCCCTTTTTTTTTGTTTTTGGGCCACACCCGGCTTTGCTCAGGGGTTATTCCTGGCTGTCTGCTCAGAAATAGCTCCTGGCAGGCACGGGGGACCATATGGGACACCGGGATTCGAACCAACCACCTTTGGTCCTGGATCGGCTGCTTGCAAGGCAAACGCCACTGTGCTATCTCTCCGGGCCCGAATGCATGTCCCTTAATATCTATATCATTTCCTTTGAGAATAAAATATAGAACTTGGGATCACTCATAGTGGTACTTGTCCCCACAATGTGACTTGAAAAGGAGCCCTGGAAATGAGCACCACTATCTGTGTTAAGTGTTTTATATTATTTCAGGTGCTTAGGGACGACAAGTGCTACTATTGAAGGGACTGAATTGGAGGGGAGAAAATTAGTGTCCTGTGTATGCACTAATCCCTTGAGACATCTCTCTAGGTCTTATATTTATTTTTTTGGTTTTGGGTTACAGTGGGTCATGCTCAGTGTTTAATCTTAGCCTTGTTATTGGGGATCACTCCTGAAGGTGCACAGGGAATGATGTGTAGTTCTGGGGATTTAACTCAGGTCAGCGTCATGCAAGGCAAACATCTCACCTGCCATACTCTCTCTACTCATTGATCTCATTTTTTTTAACTCAGACAGAAGTCGTTTAGGACATCATAACTACTGCAAAATATGGAGGTTTTTTTTAAAGGTCCAAGAACTCATTGAAAATTTGCTGTGTTAGTAATGAAGAAACCCTATTTGGTGATTGAATAAGCAAGCAATGGTCACAAGATATTCTGAACTACATTCTAAGCAAAATTTAAAACATCAAGTCCAATGAATGATGATACTTGTAGTTAAAATTGGAGAATTACCCAGAACTCACACAAGAGAATTAGTTATAGCTTGGAGTACATGATAGAAAGGAATAAGCATATTTAAGTTTCACAAATTTTCTAAACCATGCAGCATTCAGAACCAGAGGTATAGAATAATTTCTTATATATTCAGAAAGAAAGGTTATGTTAGTTATCTGGTAAAAATGACAGGAATATTCATTTACTTCCTGCTGAATATTTATCAAAACAAAACCATATTGTCAATAAGGGTTTCAAACTCCCTAATACTTGTACACAAACTGGGCATTTAAACTGAAACAAAAAGAAAAATTAATGTATGCCCAGCTGTTTCTTGGCATCTACATGCTGGCAAGTTTATGATACTTTACGAGATACATAATAATATCTATATATTTTGCCATTTTTCATCTTTGTAAAAGCATGTAAATCTATTACCTTGTAAATTTATTACAAGTTCCTGGGGCAGCTGCTAAAATATTTGAGGGAGTTGCAAAAAATATCCTCAAGTTCCACAATAAGAACATGTCTCAGAAGAAAAAGTTTACCCAAAAATAGGTATTAAGAATCCAGAGTTAGAAACTATTCTAATAGCTTACACCAAGTATTCAAATGTATAGTCACAATATAAACAAATTTCAAAATAGGTGGGATCAATTAAAAATAATTTCTATAATTCCACATCTAGTGATAAGGGAGGTCCATGCAAGTTTCTGGTCTTTTCTCAAATGATAGTTTGAAAATGGTTTATGTCCAGGTTTTATATTTGTATTTAATTCTTTAAATAATTAAAATCTCATAAATAGTCATGGTTTTAAAACATTTTCCTATTTAGAATGTGAAATGTAACTTGACATAACTTATCATGGTTCATTCTCTTATTTTTTACACCATCAGCCATAATAGATAAAAAGTCTCTATGAATAATGTATAATTTAGTCAATCTATTTTACTTATTGATGCTTCTAATAAACTAAAGGTAAATCTAAAACACAATACATATCTTTTAGAAAATAATACTAAAATTCCCATTAAGAGGTAAAATAGAACAAAAATTCCTTGGCATATTACGTCCCCTGAGAAATATATATTTATCAATGAAAATATAAATTAAAAAGTCACTGAACATAGGATACTTCTTTCATGAATCTCTGTGTTGATGAAATTCAATAACCAACAAGTTTAACAAACAAGCCAGGATTTCTTTATGCCCAGTGAAAATGACTATGAATTCTATAATATAACTATTAAATTTTTGGGGGGGTCCATACCTGTTGACACTCAGGGTTTACTCCTGGCTATGAGCTTAGAAATTGCTCCTAGCTTGGGGGATCATATGGGACACTGGGGTATCAAATCGCGGTCTGTCCTAGGCTAGTGCAGACAAGGCAGACTCCTTACTGCTCTGCGCTACTGCTCCAGCCCCAACTGTTAAATTTTTAATTGATTTTAACTTTAATAAATATATAAAACATTTTTTACTTAGTTAGATTATTAATTCTTTAGGTTTTATTCCCAAAATATTACTATTTAAATGGATACAATTCCAATTTAAATAGATTCAATTTAAATCTCTTCTTGAATTTTTATATGACTCAGCTATGACTCATTTCTGGCTACAACTGAATCACCTGCTGACTCATGGACATTATCAATGATTATTATTTGAATTCAGCAATGATATGCTGACTGTCCCTTTTAATTCTGAGATTTCAAGATATTACAGGTTATTTACAAAATGAAAAATGCTGTTTACAAATGCCCACATTTTACCCTGAAATAATTTGGCAAAGTAACATTTAAAATATATACTTAGAGGTCCATAATGAAATATACAACCCTGGCAATTTAATGTCAACGTGTGAAATAGAAGATCATGGAGAGAAAGATATTGCAAAAGCTGAAGATGAGAGTAACACCAGGCAAATATAGTGAAATATTCAAATGTACTTGTTTACAAACTTAGGACATCATTTTCAGAAGAAATATGGAAATGAAAAATAGAAAAACAATGACAGTATATAGCAAAGAATAAATTTTACGCATCTCTTTAATAAATTACTTACCTTGTTCATAAAACCTTTAGTTCTTACTAAAAATATACTTGGCCAAGAATGAAGTTAATTTTGTATTATTTCTCCCACTTAAAATTATTTTACACTTCTTGCATTTATAAATCTTCAAGAAAACTTCATGCCCACTACTGACTTATTTTCTCACAAGTTTAAGGGTTTCCAAATTTTTATACTGTGCACTCTGCCTAGATGCCCTTTTCTTTCCCCTTTCAAATTTGTCCAAATCCTACTAATTTTTCAAAGCTTAATCCTGCTAATCTCTGTATTTCCTCATTTTTTTTCTGAGCTTTCAAAGTAAATTATTTATGCAAACCTAGATTCATATAAATAACTATCTATTTAGTCTTATAAACAGTTTTCCAATGTCTGATTTAACATATTAAGGAGATAAAGATAACTGAAAAAAAGATATTATTTTTGTAAACTCAAGATATTACTGCTAAAATATTTTAATAGCTTGAGTTTTTTGTGGTTTTAAAATTACGACACATTTTTTAATTCTCTTTTACAATACTATTAATGTATTTTTTATCTCTTCCCACACATGCCCCTCCCCTTCTAGTAAGCTCAGTATAAAAATATAGTCCATAGGTTCATTTTTATTCATAATTTTCATTCCCTTGCTTTGTTTATTTATCACAACATATAGATGAGGTCATCTAGCATTTACCCTCTAGCTTATTTTGCTTAACATAATGACTTCTAAATCCAATAAAGTAATAAAAGGTGTAGTTTTATTTTTTCTAATAGTTGAGTAGTATTGCATTGTGTCAATATACCTGCTGCAGTCTTGCTGAGGCAAGAGTTCAGGACCCCCAAAGGTGGGTTGGTGGAGTCGGTGATGAAGATAAACAAGGAGAGTCTAATTGCAGGAATGACTCCCATTTTATTGCTCAAAGCTTCTCTCTTTTATATGCTATATTTCGGCTTACAGTTGCAGGTTTACATAGTGAGGAGGAAGTAACATAGAAAAACAATGGTATGTGTTGTTGGCCTGTCTCCCAGACTTAGCATAATCAGAAGTGCTTAGTAAAACGATTAAATTTAGTTAAATTTAAATTTAAATTTAGTTAAATAGATTATAAGAATTTATTGGAAAAAAACAATAAGCAGTAGTTTTACATATATCTAATAAAATAATTTCCCATTCTATATTTTGGGGTCTTTTGGCTTTCCTAACATCTTTATTTCTCTTTTGTAATACTTAACCAACTTAGCACATTTTTATTTGCTTTATTAGGCTGATCTTTTGTTCTTTATTCAATAAGTATCAGTAAGGTCTCCTAAGTCTGATCCTCTGCCATAATAACAAATTCTCAAATCTTTTATGCCCATCCTTAATGTTTATACATCATTGTCCACCTGGGCCGTAAGCTCCTGTGAACGGATACCCTTTGTATGTTGTTGCCTTTGGTTTGGTTTCAGACTTGACCTTAAATCACATGAGCAAGACCAAATTTGGTCATAAACAGTTGGCTTCCTGATCTGGGGTTTAGAGGGACTTTTTAAAAAAAAAGTCAGATTTTCTCCTAATAATTAGGATTTCTAGAGCCTGATGCTGTTGGAATTTTTAGAGTCTGATATGGCTACTGAGTAATGCCTGTTCATATTTTTGTAGTTCATCCATGAACTTTCTAAAGTTCTCATCTGGCTTAAAAGTGTTTGTGAATATCTTGAATGTGGAATTTCCCCTATTAGATCCCTATTAGGATCTCCTAAACCCTTAAACCAAAACATACAGATCACACTCGTAAAGCAGAGTATAATTATACAAAGTCTTAGAAATGGGGGAAGTGGGGCTAGAGGCCCATTGTCTTCTGGGAAGGAGCATTTCTTGAATGTCCTTCCATCCTGCATGGACCTTTTCATACAACAGGCTGGCAGATGTGTCATATACCCAATCTTTATACATTCATTTATTATTATTTTGTTGATTCTATATCTTGTCTATTATAAATGGTGCCAATGAACATAGATGCACACACATTTTTCAGATGTAATGTTCCTGTATTTTTGAATTACTGCCAAGCTATGAAATTATTGAGTCATATGAAAACCCTGTTTTCATTTTTCTGAAAACATTCACCATTTTCCATAGATGCTGACCCATACATTCAATTTATCAAAATCAAAAATTATCAGCTACAGGAGAGCTTTAAACTTTACTCAAATTTAAAATAAAATTAATTTTTAATTATGATATATAATATTTTAATTATATTGAGAAACTTGAGGAAATCATAGGTGAAAGATTACATAAATGGTAGGTATTTGCAAATTAGCACAGCATTATTTTTAGAATATTTGAAAATTGTATTCAGTTGATTTGAATTTCAATGAAAAAGAGTTTTATCTAGCCATTCAGTTAATAATTATGAGTATCTGTAGTGTCTTTTATATTAAATGTAACACTTTAAGTATAAATAATATTCAATTTATTGATAAAACACTTTCATAAAGCAGACTTAAAATTAATGGCACTGTTAAAAAATTAAACACTGAGATAAGTAAAAAGACAATATGATACAGTTAATTATTGTATTAATAAATCTTGGTATTGTGTTCATGTCTGACTGTGATAAGGGATTATTCCTAGGTCTGCATTCAGAAATAATTCCTGCAGTATCTGAGGATATGACCTGCTGGGATCAAACTAGAGTCAGTCATTTGAAGGGAAAGACCATTAGCACTGTGCTATTTCCTAACCAATAGTATATATTTAACAGTCTGAACCTTAAAATTGTATGTGCCCATTAAATAATTTTTGTCTATTTAATAACCAAAAACTTACTTATGCTGTCCCATTTACACTTTCTATTTTGAGTTTCATTTCCATCTGTATGTAACATTAATGTTATTTCAATTTGTGATAAAATATTGTGAAGAAATATACAATACTTGAAGTTAGTATACATAACCAGATTTACTTGGTCTATACCTCCATTCTGGTCATTTTTCACTGACTTTGCTTACCTACCTTATATATCTTAATGTGCATAAGACTGAGAGATTAAAATCAATTCCTGGGCCTAGAAGGTGACGCTAGAGGTATGGTATCTGCCTTGCAAGCACTAGCTTAGGACAGACCGCGGTTCGATCCCCCGGTGTACCATATGGTCCCCCCAAGCAAGGAGCAATTTCTGAGCGCATAGCCAAGAGTAACCCCTGAGCGCCAAACGGGTGTGGCCCAAAAGGCAAGAGAAAAAAATCAATTCCTTAATCTCTCCTCTCATTTAATCTTTTAGTTTGTTCTGTGTCCTTTTTAATTGTATAAAATTTTATTATATAACACACAGTTGTACTTTAAGGCATATAAGATAGCACACTATCTTATATTTATTTTTACATTATGGAATGACATTTATAGGGGCTGGAGAGATAGCACAGTGGTAGAGCATTTGCCTTACATGCAGCTGATCCAGGAAGGACGGTGGTTCAAATACCTGTATCACATATGCCCCCCCCCTTGCCTGCCAGGAGTGATTTATGATCACAGAGCCAGGAGTAACCCCTGAATGCCACCAGGTGTGACCCCCCCAAAATAAACAACCCCCCAAAAAATAACCATTATAATAAATTCAACTACTATCCATCTTCTCATAGACATATTAAAATAGATGAACAAAGAAAACAAAACCAAAAAATATTTCTCCTTGTAATGATAATACTTCAAAGTTATTTTATTAATATTTATTAGTTAGCTAGTTTTGGTATACACATTACATCTCTAGGACTAACTTACGCTATAAATAAGATTAGTATCTTTTGTACTCGCTTCAGCAGCACATATACTAAAATTGGAACGATACAGAGAAGATTAGCATGGCCCCTGCGCAAAGATTAGTATCTTTTGACTGTCTTATCCCAGTTACACTATGCTTGAAACTTTAGCTCCTATTATCAAAGCCTGGCCCTTTTTGTATACATTTTAAATGCCTTTTTTTATACAAATGAGATCACAAATTTACCATTTGATTTATTTAATATTGCATAATGACTTCAAGGTTCATCCATATTGCCATAAATGTATTTTCTTATTTTTATGATTAAATAATATTTCATTGTGTATAATCTTTCAAGCATTCATAAACACTTAAGTTGTCAGCTTTTTTATGACATTTCTACTGTAAATAATGCTAATATGAACAAGCAGGCACTATTTTGTAATAAGCCCCATCAGTACCTTATATATCTTAGATATAAACCCTTTATCTGATGGGTATTGGATGAATAGTTTCTCTCATACTCTGGTAGTCTTTGTACCCTAGTCACTGTTTCCTTTGAATTGCAGAGCTCCTCAGTTTAATGTAGTCCCATTTGTTTATCTCTATTTCCACTTGCGTGGACCATGGTATTTCCTCCTTGAAAATGCCTTTAAGTTTCAAAGTCATGGAATGTTTTAACTACGTGTTCTTTTATATACTTTATGGTTCTGGGTTTGATATCAAGCTCTTTAATCCATCTGGATTTGACCTTTGTGCATGATGTTAGATGAGATATGAATTTGCTTTTCTGCATGTGGCTGACCGGTTGTCCCACACCACTTATTGAGAAGTTTTCCTTTCTCCATTTTGCATTTCTTGCCTCTTTATTAAAGATTGTTATTTGTTGGGGTTAGTTTCAGAATATTCAATTCTATTCCACTGATCTGAGGTGTCTGCCTTTACTCCAATACCATGATGTTTTACTGCCCACTGCTTTACAGTACAATTTAAAGTTGGGAAAAGTGATTCTTCCCTCTTTTTTTTTTCCCAGAGATTTATGTTGCTATTTGGTTTTGGAAAACTGCTGGTTTGCAACTTACAACTTGATCATCCAAAAACAAAGATCATCCTTGTTCTCTTTGTATCTGTTTATTTATCATTTTTTTCTCCCCAAAATAAAGATCATCCTTATTTTTTTGTATTGTTTGTTTATAACTTAGTTTTATCTAAAATGGAGATTTTCCTACATAGCATGTATAATGAGGACCAGTCCATGGTAGGAAGCTTGCCACAAAGAGTAATGAATGTAGTTATGGTAGGAAATAGTCCACTGGGACGATGGTGGGACAATAATAGTTGAAACCAATCTCTTTGGACAAGAACTGGGTGCTGAAAAGGGGGTAAAGTAATATGCATGATACCCATTCATTAGCAATAGGGCAAACCACAGTGTCAAAAAAGAAGAGGGAGAGAGAGTGGTAAAAATATCTGTCCATGAGACAGGGAAAATGGTGACACTGGTGGTAGGAAAAGTGCACTGGTGAAGGGTGGTGTACATTTTATTACCAAAACTTAACCATGAGCAATTTTATAACCATGATGCTTAAGTAGTTATTTTTTAAAAATGAAAGTGCTAAAAAATAAGGTTTAGAGTTTAAGATAATTTTTTTAAAGATGGAATCTTGTTTTATTTTTATTTATTTATTGGGGGGGGGGGTCACACCTGGCAGCGCTCATGGGTTATGCCTGGTTCTGTGCTCAGAATCGCTCCTGGATGAATCAGGGGACTATATGGAATGACAGTAATCTAACCGGGGTCCATCCTGTGTTGGTCGAGTGCAAGGCAAACACCATATCTCTGTGCTATTACTCTAGCCCTAGATAATATTTTTATTTATTTAGTCTATATTTCTAGAAGTAGACTTTCTATTTAAGTAGTAATTCTCATTCTATTTGTTTTAGGATATTTCATTTTGTTTTTAGTAGTGCAGAAATTTTACAATAAAACAGTTCAAAAAAATTCACTTTTATCCATACCCATATGAGCATCTGTCTCTTGCCCAGTACTAGTACATGGTTATTTGTTTACATATTTGTGAAGGTAAGTAGGAGTACCAATATCAGAGTAAGTGTATGTCATAAATGTTTTCTTCATCATACTTGTATATGAAGGAGAAAAAGAGAGAGTGGGAGGTAGTGTCAGGACTGGGAGACATAGAGAGAGAGCAAGTGAGAGACAGAGACAGAGATCTTAGCTAAGGAAATTTGTCCTGTAAAACAAAAGAGATAAGGGGCCGGGCGGTGGCGCTGGAGGTAAGGTGCCTGCCTTACCTGCGCTAGCCTAGGACGGACCGCGGTTCGATCCCCCAGTGTCCCATATGGTCCCCCAAGCTAGGAGCGACTTCTGAGCGCATAGCCAGGAGTAACCCCTGAGCGTCACCGGGTGTGGCCCAAAAACCAAAAAAAAAAAAAAAAACCAAAAAAAAAAAACAAAAACAAAAACAAAAAAAAAGAGATAAGAAATTGTATTTGTATTCTGTCTTCCCAAAGCAGAATACCCAACCAATAATGAAAGTACTTTTTCTATTTAATTCTTTATGGCAAGATTATTATTAACTCTATATCTGTTGTAAAGGAACTCGGCTCCACCATAACTTTTTTGTATATGAAACTTTCTGTTAGTGAGCTTTGTGGTCTGTAGAATCTTTTGTACTTAGAGAAGCCTCCTGCTCTTTTTCACTACATCATTTTTGTGCTTAAGATAATCACTTTCTTCACCTCTAAACCATCTGATTCCTGTTGATTCATCTGATGACTGCCATTTTCCTTTTCTGACAATTTCCCTCTTTATCAATCACACAATGGTAGGGCAGATTAAATATTCAGTTCACATCTCATATTTCTGTCCATTCATACAACTCCTGTCAGTGAAAAGAGTTCCTTGATCATTGAAAATTTGTCCAGGTATTTTATACTTGATATCTAAATTCTGTTAAGTCTTATACAAAGATGGTTTGATTAGTCTTCTAGTAGAGAAAAATCATACATCAATTCATAAACTATGCCCTCAGAAATTAAATATTGCTTCTAAGCTTTATATGGGAGCTTAAGTACAATAAACTCAACTTGTAATTTAGTCACTTTCTGTATATGATAGTATTTCTATTTTCTTTTAAGAAATTCTTAAGGAAAAATCAATAATGTAGGGTGAACAATAGAATTATGAGGTGAAATTTTGTGTTTGAGTATGTTGCTAGCAGTTGTAGTCTTTTAACAACATGATTTTACTTTGGGAATAAAATAACTAAACTTTCAATGCAGCAACTCAACTCAAGTAAGAAGAAACTATGTCATAGGTATTGCAATGGATAAAAATTAAGGCATTGAGCTTTTGGCATCTGGGAAGAGAATTTGGCAATAAAAAGGCCATGAAGTTATTTTAGCTTTGTCAGAACATCTCTGCCTGAGCTCTTCAAATGATTTTCATTTCCAAATATTCTTTCACCAAAAAATCTATTTATTGTGGTCCAAATAATAAAACCAAAATAGTAAACATTTTAGTAACACATAAATATAGCAAACATGTTTGTTGTAACATACAGGTACACTGACTTATGCATAATAGTCAACCATGCCCACCTACAATTTAATTGATCAATTATTTATCTCTCTTATAATAAGAAAGTTTAATTTAAATAAAGTAGGCACTCTAAGTAGGGGGCTGTATCTTACTGCTACTATCTCAGAACCAGCTTTCTTTGGGGAACACCTTTCTCCTTTCCATCTCTACCCTTGCCCAGAAGGACCCAGGCACATTTAACTGGGCCTTGAAGAAGAGGCAGGAGTTAGGAATCTATGTACATGACAGGTCACAACTGATACATTTCTTTAAATAAAGAGCTGATGTTATAAGAATATTCTAGTAGATAAACAAGTCATTTCTGAACTTTACTCTTTTGGCTTTTATTATAGTTTGGAAAATGATTTAAATAAGCTAACTTTTATGTTTTAATATATATAGTTACTGTACTTTATCATCAACTAACTGAGCCTTCACCAAAGTTCATAAGTCACTTCTAGAATGCCTCATCCTTTTTCTCTTCCCAGGTTGTACTTTGGAAGCTAGTACTATTTGACTTGTTAAATATATCTTTAATGTTTTACACAATAAACAAGAATCCTTCACTAAAATAAATGGGTTCAGTTTCTTTTATCTTTCCACTTGTTTTAATGCAAAGATATACATTGCATATGTATATCAGACTTTAATACAATATTATATTTCACTCAGATGTATCTACATAACTATAATAGAATTAAAAAGAAATATACTATTCATAGCTACAAATCCCACCCAGAAATGTGATAGTAGTATAGTTCTGTTTTTAGTACTTAAAGAAACTCCATACTGTTTTCCAAAATAGTTGCTTGTAATAGAGATCCAGAGGTGTAAAGTAGTTTGAGAGCTTGTTTGGAGGTCCTAGCAAAGGAGCGCAGCTACTCGTATACCTTCGACTGAAGAACGGTCCGTCTCTTTTGGGGAAGGCCGTCCTCTTCGACCTAGCACGCAGCTTCGGGAGGGATGCACTTGGAGCAGTGAGGGAGGAAGGGGACACCTGCCTAGCCAGCCAGATCAGCCGAATCAACCCTGGCGATCAATGGGGTGACAGATGTCACAGCCAGATCTCCCTCACATCCATGAAAGTAGTTTGGCACATTCTAGAAAGATAATTATGGCTGAAGGAAATCAAGGAGTGCAATATAAAAAGAAATAAAAACTGAGAAGTAGTTGAAGCCCAATCACAGAGTTCTTTTTAGACTCTAAATCTTTAAAGATATTGTCTATTACTAAACCATTTGCTGTAATTCTCTAGAGATGGCTGTCCTTTTTAAATATTTCTTATATGTATTTAAATCAATTTATTTTGTTGATGACTAAGTATAATATCTTTTGAAAGACTACTATATTTTGCTTTATTAAGAGTTTTTTGAAGCACATCATATTTCCCTGTTGTTAGAAAATAATCGGTGGTCTAGATTCAAGTCAAAAGCATTCAATCCTAGATGGAAAATTAATGTTGGCAGCCAACCTATATAAAGTCATATAATATTTGAATAATAGAGTTTTAAAGGAAAGGTCAAAGTAGAAACTACATGCTAGAAAGCACATATCCTAAGAGAACAAAAAGGGATGGAAACAACCAAAATCCACTTCTAAAAACACAAATAATTTTAAGAAGTGAAAATATCCAAAGTGTTTAATGATACTTCAGTTATGTTCAGAGATTGTACATTCCAGAGTATCCAACCAACAAAGAATGAAAAGACCAACTTGCCACACTAGGGAATATAACGCTGGTCTGACCATTTGGGGATATGCCTGTCTACTAGAACTTGATCTTTAACATATCAACAATTGCCTTATGTTAGCTGTGCTTCATGTCACTGTGCCTATTCATTTAATTTTGAACCTGTGTGCTTCACATACCAAGAAAAAAAGTGTTTTCCTGTGTGAATTAAAATTCCTAGGTTAATATAATCTATTCACCTTTAAATTTTTCATTGTTTATTTCTTGTCTCTACAAAATTATGTTTTTCGTATTTTAAATACATTTTAGAAACAGTTATATTTTAAGTCAGTTTTATGGTGATAGTTTGACTTTTTCTCTAATTTGAGTGCTTCATTTACTCCTTGCCTAATTGTTATGGCAATTTTTTTTGCTCTTCCAAAAATATATTAAAAATAGTTAAAAAGTAGAGTTGTGCATGCAGATTAACTGTGCATACAGGGGATTCAGTAAAAGAGGTTATGAAAACAAGCAATGTTTGTGGTTTTTGAAATCTCAATTATAAGCGCAGAAACAAAACGAAGAAATCAAATAAATATCTGTTGAAGTTACTGTTATTAGAAATTGGTAGGCATAAGTGTATAGATAATAGTCAAAATTGAATTCCAGAAGTTATGATGCTTGCAATTTCATAGAAATTGTAAATACAGGGTTTACAGAGTGACAGCAGAGTGGGTATGGAATTTACCTTGCATGAAGTCAACCCAGGTTAAATTCCTGGCATCTTATATGGTCTCTTAAGCCTGCCAGGATTAATTCTTTTCTTTTTTAGTTTTTGGGACACACCTGGTGATGCTCAGGGGTTACTCCTGACTATGCATTCAGAAATTGCTCCTGGCTTGGGGGACCATATGGGACACCAGGGGATCGAACCACTGTCCATCCTCAGTCAGCCATACTGCTGCACCACTGCTCCTGCCCCAGGAATAATTCTTGAATATCACAGGGTATGCCCCCTCAAAAAAAGATAAAAAATAAGAAAGAAATAACCTTAAAATACATACTGAAAAACAGTGAACTCACTATCAAAAGAAATGAGGTATTAATGTAATGTTCTGTTAGAACTTATTGCTTGGTTCCAAGATTATCCTTGTTAATCTCTCCGTTTTATAGAAAAGATTTTGGAGCCTCCACAGATTATACACTGTTTTGTAAAATTCCTCATCAATTTTATATTTATTATGAATGTATATAGCAATTGTTTAGTAAATAAATTATTATATAATAACTTTAAATTTTATGCACAGAATTTTATGGCATGGAAACAATAATTATAGTAAACCATGGCAATATCTGATGTGAAAACCAGTGGGACATATGCTTGGCCAAGACCATAGTTGGCTACCAGCCAGTTGCTTTGTTATTCTAGAAGAAGGAATTTATGTCCTATATATATTACTTGCTCTTGGTTTAGGGGGACACAAGTTTCCATTAGATTACAAATTCAATATGTGAAGCCAAATGAGTGCAAGAATCTTACACAATTTTCCTGTCATTTAAAAATTTTCCCTTTTATTATTCAGTTACTTTAATTTCCTGTGATCCTTTTTTCCAATGATAACCCAGCAAAATGGATATTTTGATGTTGTGTTATAGCTATTCATTCTTGTTTGTACTGTACTTCATTCACTCTTTTCTTATTACACAATTAAGATCTTTTTTTTTGCATGATTTATTGTCTACTCACTTTGCTAGTGCATTAATACATACTATCTTAGGCTTGCATATTCAGAATAGGATGTAGAATGGTTTTTAGAATAGATTCAATGTAAAGTTTTTTTATAAATTAATCTTTTTATCTTTTCTTCTAATAGTACAGATACCACCAGTACTATAGTCTGGTGGTCTTTGTGTTGGTTTTGGGGATCACAATTAGCAATGTTCAGGGATTATTTTTAGCTCCACACTCAAGAATTGATCCTGGCAGTGCTTAGAGGGTCATATTTCATGAGAGGGATTTAGCCTAGCCAGCAACATGCAAGTCAAGTGTCCAAACTTCTGCACTAATCTCTACAACCACATAAAAATCTGTTGATTTTTATCTTCTAAACTGTCCTTAGATGCACATTGTTTTCTCCAAATTTCCTGCAACCCTTTAAGATCATGTTACTTTTAAGATGGTGAAATGTGACTTTACTGGTTCCAATTTCTTTAAATTTTATTCAATCCACTAGCTATATTGCTTTCAGAACCACTACTTTTGTAATGTAATTTATATTTTATCATATACCACCAGCCTAGAATTTTTAAAGATTGTTTATTCTTTTTAGAATAAATCCATATAAATTCTTAAAATATCTGGTCTTCCCATAACATTTTCATCAAAATTTTTACCTTATCCTCTATAAAGCATTAACATTTTCTATTTTGGTAAATCTCATGCTTGGTACCTGGAAGTTTTTTTTTTAGAGTTTTATCCCTTATCCCTTACTTCTGAATGCTTTGATAATTTTTTGACAGTGAAAGTATATTCATTGTAGATATATGATATACAACTAGCATTTGTAGTTGTTCATATTTTTAAGTAATTCATAGAAAAATCATTATCTATTTTGTGTATTTTTATAAATTCATAAGTTTCAATTGCATTATAATTTCTTCAGTTGGAACTGTTTTCCTTTCATAAGTAAGATACTTGAACTCCAAAATTTGGCTATCTTATTTCAATGGAGTAACACAATATTAGTCACATTAACAGAATGAGAATTTATGTTGCCCTTAGTCAATAAATAATTAAATGACAAACTGCCTACTTAAAGGGGAAGACAATACTTTTACATTTCATTAAAATTACTTGTGAGTGGCAGCAAATGATGCTCAGAGTCCTAGGAATTAAATCCTGTGATAGTTAGTAAACTGGGTCAAATAGTTCAATGCATTGCCTTAATGATGTGCATCTCAGGCTCAGCAGTGATTTCAATGAGTAGCACCATCTAATAATGCTCAGAGTTCACTAGGGATATACTCAATTGTCACAGACCGGTTGGTTTTGACACAAAGAAATCTTCTGGGGTCCCTTGAAAGGTGTGTACCTGGGTCAGCTAATGGGTAACAGAGGTCAAAGAGTAAAGTTGGGTTCAAGCTCTGTTCGGTTTATTCAAGGCACAAGATAGAATACTATACACAATTTTTTGACAGATCATAAGGCTAATTTACAAAAAAAAAGACACAGGGGCAAATTGTTCAAGGTATATTTCTGATGCAGGATAGTTTCACTTTTGAGGCTGCTTCTTGCTATCAGTAGTTTCTCAGTAGCGAGGTCAGTTGAGAATTGTTTTGGTTTTATGCACACTGAACTGTGCCTTGAAATGATAACTCTTACTATGCTGGCATCTAGGTTAAGCACAAAGTTAGATTTGAAGGTAAATAATTATTCTGTAAGACTAAATAAAAATACTTAAATCTATGCAAATGTTTTTCATAGGTGTGTTTATATATCTGAGTAATTTTTGAGAAGCTTAAAGAAAAGTGAGTAAAACTGGAGAGGAAGACTGTAGCTGGACCCAGAAGATCCCACATGCCAGGATTACTGTTTCTCTTCTACTGGCATGGCTGGGAATCTGGGCAGATAGCTGGCCAGTGGCCTCCTGGGTTGACCACTTAGTCCAGGAGACCAAGATCCATCCATGCCAGACTGGTCTTCAGGCCAGATCTGGCAACTGGGCTCTCGGGGGAGGGAAAGGAGAGAAACTCCTCCCGTATTCATACTGGACCCCCTGCAGCGGTGTCTTTTCTTACTAATACTCATTTTCATAACCACGTGGGCGCAAATGCTCTCGCGTGACAAATATACTTTTTGAGCATCATCTAAAAATGTTCTTTATGTAGACGGTTCCTAGGAAAGGGAACGGAATGGCAAAGATTTGGATGATAACACTCAAATTGATCTTTAAAGTCAGTCTTTATGTGGACTTGACTTTCCGTACTGACTCCAAGCCGAAATCACAAACAATTCATATATATATATATACATATATATATATGTGTGTGTGTGTGTATGTATGTATGTATGTATGTATATATATGTATGTATGTATATGTATGTATGTGTATATATTGAATATAGCTCCTGTCATGTATTGCCTCTCCCCTACCACTGTGTCTCTTCTATCCCCTCATCTCCCAATCCTGATCTGTTATCTTCCCCTAATTTAACCCTAACTCGGTAGGCACCAAGATTCACCTCCTGCCCCAACAGACCACCTTCCAGCTCTTCAGTGAAAGACACCCTCTGGGTCCCTGTTCTCATGCCTCTGCAAAGAACTACAACCAGCACGCCTGCTGACTCATGCTTGATGGCCACTCTCACCCCCATCAAATTGTGGACTATTGCACAATACAGGAATCAGCCTCAGCAAAACCCCCAGCTCAAAGACACTATATGGTCTTGTAATGCGGCAAAGCATCTCTCAAACTCAATTCCAAGGCCTGTGAATCAAAAAGTACCTTGGCTTTTACTCCCCAGAAGAATACATCAAAAGACCTAATTGGGAGTCTTATATTGCCTATGGAAGCTCAATACCTGTATAACAATACATCTTAAGATGTGTATTCCTAAATATACAGGTAGCTTCCTCCACCACTTGTTTTATTCAAATACCTTTTTTTTAACTTAGTTTTATTTATTTGTTCTATTTTAATATATACATTTTTCTCTATTCTTACCACTTTTGGTGCTGCTTGGTACAAAAAGCCTTGATGGGATAAAAGCTCAGAACAAAACCAAACGACAGAGACTGTGTGTGCAGCCTGTCATCCTTACCCAGAATAGCACCAGCAACACAGTATGACACCATACGTTTTTGTATGGGCACAGTAAAAAGAGGGGAAACCATAGACACAGAAACAAAATCTTATCTTCTAGGGATAAGAACTCACTTTTTATAGCAGAAGGGTGCCTCCCATCCTGAACATGTGTCATGTAGATACAATGCAGTCCCCAGGAGATTGGACAGTGTTAGTCCAATCCCAAACCCCAGATCCCCAACATAGAAATGATACAACTCCGGGCAACACCACCAGGAACTAAGCTCCATTGGGAAATTTATAACACTGCTCTGGCACCAACTTGTGCCAGTTCTGATATGACAATGAGGAAAGGAAAACTTGACCTAAGACCAGGCTGTCCTATCACATCACCTAACACTAAATGGAAATCAGAAGAACTATCATCTTTTGAACTGTGAAAAATAAGAGCACCAACAACAGAAAACTGACTTTGACAACCATGACTGAACAGAACCTACCTTGGGACTAATAAGGAAAACCCTACCCTAGGCTGTCGCCCAGGACACATAAAAAACAACAACAACAACAACAAGATGTCTTATTGCAGAGGTCCAACTTGGACAACAGAGACTGAGCAAAACCTTTGGATCCATAATATCCTAGGCTTTGGCTTAGGGACTGAACAAAAACAGGGAGCAAGTGTTACAGAAGACTGAAAACAACAACGATGGATAGGAACCTCTAGTCTAGAACCTAGAGACTATCCTAGACCCTGACCTATAACCTGCACAAATACCAAGATCGCTAGCTACAGTGGCTTGATTTTCTCACACACAACCGAGAGGAAACTTTCCTGGCACCACAAAAAAGCCTTTGGGATGGGGTAATGAGTATATATGGAGCTTGGGGTTGATCCCATGATGGTGGTATGCTTCAAGGATGGAGAAACCTTGAATCTCTTAAGCCATGGGAATTCCCTTTCTTCCCTAATGCTTACTGTGCCTATGCAAAAAAAAAAAAAAAAAAAAAGTGGGGGGAATGCCAAACCCTGCCACTCCAGCACCCATATTTTTTCTTGTTTTGATATGTTAGTTTTTGACTTTATTTTCCTTCTCTTTTTTCTTCTACTTTTCTCTTTCTTTTTCACTTTTGTGGTTATTAGAGATTTATTTTTATTTTTATTTGCCGGGTCCATTTATTTTCTTTTTTCTTCCATTTTTCTTTTCTTTTTTTTCTCTCTCTCTTCTTTCTTTTTTTGGTAGTTGTCACCAATTTTTTTTCTCCCTTTTTTCTTATCCTTTTTATCTCTAATGACAGTGGAATGGATGCTCAATCTACAACAAACTGAAAGTGGAGACCAATTGCACTAGCATACTGGGGGGGGGCGGGTAGAGGAGGGAGATATGGGATGCATACTGGGAACAGGGGCGGAGGAAGGACAGCACTGGTGGTGGGAATGCCCCTCATTCATTGTCACTATGTACCATAAATGATGCAGTGAAAGGTTTGTAATGCACTTTGGTCACAATAAAAATGAAAAAAAAAAAGAAAAGTGAGTAATGATTATTAGATAAAGAACATTTAAATTCATGTTAATATTAAATCTGGTAATCTTAGAATCTCAGCTGAAGGTATATCTCAACTAATATTTATACTACATCCCTTTATTTCCCGAATGTCTCATGGATAGGCAACCAAGTTTTTTTCAGGGCCCTAATGCCTGTGAGGACAGGTTATTTTTTCAAGCATCTTTTACTATAGGTGTCACTTTGTTTTTCAAATGTCCTCTCTGTGAATACAGACCGCTTTGAAAAAGTTCCTGTAATAGCAGACAACTTTTAAAAAACCTTTTCTTTGGCAATTAGGGCCTTTATAAACTTGGTGCCTTCCTAGGTATTTGTCAATACAGAGGATGTAGCACTCAGTAGTGTTAGGGCCAAGGGGGATATGTAGTACAATGAATAATGTGTATGTACATGCAAAGCATGTACCTTTGACAGTTGAGTTCTACTCTAGTTCCTTATGCAAATTCCTGTAAGGACCTTACAGCTAATAAAAATAACATTAGATATAAGATATAAATGAGGATATGAATGTTTGCCATAATTTTATGCTTCAATTACTTAAAAGCATTTCTTGATTAAATGTTTATACATGAGATTAAACCCAGGACCTTATTACACATGCTAAGAATGAACTCTATCACTAAACTATACTCCCAGTAGAATTTTTTTTGTATAAATTCTTTTTAAAAGTTTAGATTTCCCAATCCTCATTAATTTTGAATTAAAAATACACTGAAAGAATTATAATTGAAAGTAAGATTTGTTTGTATAAACTAAAGTATTTTTAAAAGTTTACATATTTTTCAGCAATCCTCATTAACGTTTTGTTTATTTGTGGGGGGCATAGTCAGCCACACTCAGTGGTAACTCATGACTCTACAATCAGAAAATAGCTCTTGGGCTGGAGTGGTGGCACAGCAGTAAGGCATTTTGCCTTGCACACGGCTGACCTAGGATGGACCACGGTTCCATCCCCTGGCATCCCATATGGTCCCCTAAGCTAGGAGCAATTTTTGAGTGCATAGCCAGAGTAACCCCTGAGCGTCTCCAGGTGTGGCCCAAAAAACAAACAAACAAAATAGCTCTTGACAGACTTGGGGGATCATATGGGATCCTAGGGATCAAACCCAGATTGCTCCCATGTCAACCATATGCAAGGCAAACGCCCTGCCACTATGCTATCACTCTGGCCCCATCCTCATTTTTAAAGTACAGGAAGAATTCTATCTTAATGTACAATTTGAGAAGAAATGCCAACATAAATTTAATCTAATGTTGAGTTTTATAATAAAGACATTTTTCCATGTATATAATTGAGAAGTGTGAGCTAAACACAGATTAATATTAAATCCTTGTCAAAGTTCACCTAAGGAAAATGTTCTGTAGGAGAAATATCTCTGATGAAAATAACTTTTTTTCCATAATATCCTGGGAAAACAAACAGATTAACAAAAATCCTTGGTAAGATGAGCATCCTAATAGATTTGGTTACAAATTGTCCCTAAACTTAAGAGATCATTGGGATCCTTGATTATTTATTCAAATACATTTTGTAACTATATTTTTAATAAAAACCCAGGTTAGTTGGTTTACCCCAAAATCCAAATCTATCAAGATTAATTCAATTATCTATCTTGGAGAATATTTCCATTGTCTTTAAGTGTAAATGCATGGGGGGGGGGGTTCAAATATTCTCCACAAGTTGAGGACTCAAGAATAACCAACTCAGATAATAAATAGAATTAGATGAAAGAGTTGAGAAAAATACTAGAGCAGGATCTTCTTTTTCATTCTCAGGTTGGTCTTTAGTTTCTTTTATTTTACTTTCCTTCTCCAACAGATTTCCATTCCCTTCTGATGAAAGTTTCTAATTAAGGCTTTAACACTGATCTCTTAAAATTGTCAGAAGAAACCCTGTTGAGGGAACTATCAGAAGGTGACTGAGAGTACTGAATTTAAGTTTTCATCAGTGATCTTAGCCCTGGAACAGAATCAGTCTTCAGAGTTGTCTGCCTGAAAGAGTTGATAACTTCTAAAACCAGGCCCTTGGGGAGAAAATCATTCTGTTTACACCAAGGAAGGCCAGTGTTTAAAACAATAGTCACTGCATACATTTTTGTCCTATTCTTTTACCTGCTTAAAAAACAGCTTTAGTTTCTGTTAGTTTAAATTAAATTACATGTGTATTAAAGCCAAGTTTAAAAGGCAAATAACTAAGTTTATTCTGTTGAGTTTTCTTTGTCTTTTTTGTTTGTTTGTTTGTTTTTGGGCCACACCTAGTGATGCTCAGAGGCAACCCCTGAGCGCTGCCAGGTGTGATACAAAAACCAAAATGAATAAATAAATAAATAAATAAATAAATAAATAAATAAGTGAGGATGCCAAGAATGGCTCACATGCCAAGTTCAAAGGGTACTTTGGGTTCAGTCTAGGGGATTCCTTTCTCTGTGTAGTTGATCTTTAAAATTATTGGTCCTTAGTACAAGGTTGGGCTAGGATTGGTTGTAGTTCAAATGTAGCATCAGACAGATAGCTGGGTGGGTTTCAAGCCCCGAGGTCCAGGTGCAGTATCATCTAGCTATTTGTTTATTATTGCAGACCTGGGATGTGATTGTCATTTGACTTGCTATTAGCTGCTGTTTAGCCTTATCTGGATGTATTTCCTGGCATTTACCTTGAGGGTCTGGTTCCAGGAACTGGCTGTTTTTCCGACCTAGTCTTTATACCCTAGAACTGAAGCCTGTCATGGCTGCACTTAGACTCACAGCAAAGCTAGGTTTACAGCAGTTAACATCTTTAAGCAAGCAGAGTACAGAAGCCAAAGCAAAGTTATTTCTAAGCAAAGGAACACCATATTTAACATCAACATTTAGGTTACAGGTAGTTCTAAATCTTAGATTTTAACAAGTGATTATAATTAAATAATTGGAAGCCTTCAATTCAGACAGTAGTT
Organism: Suncus etruscus; assembly: GCF_024139225.1. NCBI lineage: Eukaryota > Metazoa > Chordata > Mammalia > Eulipotyphla > Soricidae > Suncus > Suncus etruscus. The sequence continues at coordinate 108,589,583 of NC_064848.1, forward strand.
GGTCAAAGAGGATCCAGTGGTTCAAGTTTTTAGTAAGATTCAGTTTCTAGGCACATTTTTTTTGGTGAGGCAGAACATTTTTATATTCTTGAATTGCCTGTTGCTCTGATTCTAAATTTCTAAAACTACGTGTTAATTTTTAACTCTAAGTTCAGTAGAAAGTCAGTTTTTTTTTAAAGTGCCTTATTATGTAGTAAGTTAAAAGGACTAAACTGAAATTTTGTTTTAGGTGCCATTTTGTATTAGAAGCTAGCTATAAGGCAAGAGTGATATCAAAGACTAAGAAGTCTCTTGCCATAGATTTCCATTATATTTTATAGGGTATAATTAATAGTTTCTAATTTTCCTGAAGATTGGGGATGTTGAGTTGCATGGAGCCTAGAATATACTTTTAAAGATCATGATAAATTATGGGTAACTTTAGAAGTGAAAAATATACCATTATCATATTATCGTGACTTGGGTTAGTCAAATCTAGGAATTATTTCCTTAAGTAACACTCTTTCTTTCTCTAGCTTTCTCAGTACAGATAGAAAAATTTCTATTCGGGGCTGGAGCAATGATTCAGTGGTAGGGCATTTGCCTTGCATGGGGCTGATCCAGGATGAACCTTGGTTTGCTCCTTGGAGTCCCATGTGATCCCCCAAGCCAGGTCCGATTTCTGAGTGCATAGCCAGAAGTAACCTCTGAGTGTCACTGGGTGTGGCCCAAACCTCCCCCCACCCCCTAAAAAGCTTGTATTCACCCAATGAAGGTATAGATAAGAATAAGTATCTGTTCTTGGGACATAAAGACTTTTACATGATTCAAGCTGTGTATCCTCCCCTGGTGTAGGTTTCTCAATGATGAATAGATGGTGCCAGGGGAAGAGACCTAGCAGTCCCTCATGGTTCATTAACAGACACAAAGCATAACTCTGAGTTATCTACTGTCCTGTTTAGTCACTTCCCATGGAAATATTTTTTATGAATGCTGTTAAAATATATCTTCCTGGGCCTGGAGAGATAGCACAGCAGCGTTTGCCATGCAAGCAGCTGATCCAGGACCAAAGGTGGTTGGTTTGAATCCCAGTGTCCCATATGGTTCCCCCGTGCCTGCCAGGAGCTATTTCTGAGCAGACAGCCAGGAGTGGCCCCTGAGCACTGCTGGGTGTGGCCCAAAAACCAAAACAAAAAACAAAAAAGCAAAAAAATATATCTTCCTAGGAGAGAACCCCATGTAATCCTCTAACAATTTTCCTCTGCATTGGACATGGGATAAGTATCTTCTCTTCTTTACTAAACAACCCATTAGTTTTGTTTTTTTAATGTTATTTTATTGACCATTCCTCTCCTTAAAAGTATTTTGATTTGGGGCCTGAGATATAACACAGCTAGTAGAGTGTTTCCTTTGTACTCAGCCAACCTTGGTTTTCTCCCCAGCATGCCGTATGGTCCTTCAAGCCTGCCAGGAGTGATTTCTGAGCTCAGAGCAAGGAGTAAATCCTGAGAGCCCCTGGGTGTGGCCCAAAAAACAAAACAGTACTCTAATTTAATATAAATTTTTCTTGGATAAAGTTCAAGTCATAGAATTGACCTAGAACTATGGGTGATCTTTCTATTTATGTCATTCATTGGGCTATTTCCCTTATTTCAATATGCCTTTTTGATGGTTCCCCAAGTTCATAACTGTTATTTCTTTGGGAACCTACGCAGCTTCCAACATTTCTTCTCCATGTTTTTTTTGTACTATGGCACGAACATGCAAGATGAAAACAGCTTGTGTTGAATCAGTCTAGATATTTACTCTCTGTCCTTCAGCCAATTGGCAAAGGTTTTTGTCCATCATTCCTGTTAGTCTCACAATAGTGTATGTAGCTTTTGAGTTTCTTTAGGAACTAGCCTACTTCTATCAGTAAACTAAGTTTTGTCTGGATATTTGTTGTCCTTAAAATTCAGACTTACAAGAATACATTTGGTTGATGACTTTTGTACACATAATATTTGCTCTTTCACTGGTTTTCTATTTAACAGAAAAGAAATGGTCTCTAGATTAAGTATCTGAGAAGCCCTAAGTGTTACTCTTATGGAGTCTAGAATATGACTTGACATTTTTCAATTTCCCACAGAACAGCCGTGGTGGCCTTTTATTTCCAACATAAATTGAACTTGATGGAAAGTCTGGACTTGTAATGTCTGTTTTGGAGTAAATTCATAGATTCCTCTATGATAAGCAGTTGCTACCACTGCTCTGAGGCATCTGGCACCCTAGACCACACTGTGAAATTGTCTAGTTAAATAGGGAGGTTACAGAACTAGTAATTTACCCCAGCTTTTTTTTATGTGTTTTTGATTTGTTTTATTTTAGAGCCACACCTGGAGATGCTTACTGTTGACCATTCCTATCAGGTTTTGTGTTACTTTATAACTTCAGGGAATAAACACGTTAGTCATATGGGAGACAAGTATTGTATTCTGTTTCCAGTCTCCCCTGTTTTTGACCTTATAGACCTATTGACACTTCTTTTCAGCTAATATAAATTAAAAGACTTTTCTTAGATTATTGGCAAATTGGAGCTAAAACTAAATACACTGTGATCAGCACAGTGATCTGGAGATGGTCTTGTTCCATCTTCTAATTAGCATAGACTAATATGCAGTATTTCTTCCTATCCTTCTCTAAGGTTGGGATAGAGTCTAGTTTTCAGGACTTTTTCTTGATGCTGAGAGCTGAGTCCATGCAATGGTCTCAAACTGGACTTTTTTTGTTTCCAATAGCAAGGGAATTTCCAATTATTTCTTGAGCCATCCTGTCTTTAGAGTCTCCTGAAGTTGCAAGTCAGTAGGAATAGTAACTGTTAATATTGGACCTGCTCTTGTTGATTAAACCAAGTCCTTTGGAGTCTGTTTTCACAGAAGAGGACTTTAAGGTTCTACAACTTGAGATTTCTCATCTATATTATGTATTATGTATTCTCATCTGTATTATGACAGAGAGGATAGACTTTATTTCTAGATGTAATAGCCAAACATTATTTCTATGTAGCATTAAAAATTAAACTAAATTTGGGGCCAGAGCATCAGAAAAGTGGTGGTGAGAGGCTTGCACTGGTGAAGGGGTCAGGGTGTTCCTTTTATGATGGAAACCAACTACAAACATGTTTGTAACCATGTTGCCTAAATAAAGATATTATTTAAAAAGAAAAAAAAGAAATTGGGACCAAAGCGGTGGCGCAGCGGTAAGGTGTCTCTCTGTCATGCCCTCACTAGCCTAGAATAGACCATAGTTTGATCCCCGACATCCCGTATGGAACCCTAAACCAGGAGTGATTTCTGAGCACATAGCCGGGAGTAACACCCAAGTGTCACCAGGTGTGGCCCCCCCAAAAATCAAAAAAGAAAAAAAGAAATTAAAAAAAGAGAGAGAAGTAGTTATGGTGTTTGCCTTGCACACAGCCAACCCAGATTCAATCCCTGGCATGAGTGTAGAGCCAAGAGTAACTCATGAGCACCTCTGGGTGTTAATCAGCCTCTCTCTAAAACAAAAAAACCAAACAACAAAGATAAAGAACCAAAACCTGAAGGTGTCAAGATAATGTTTTTCACTTTACTCACAATAGGATGCAACCAACCTCTAGGGGAGGTGCCAAAACTGGTATTATGAAAAACAGTAGAATACGTAGTTATAAAGGTTTGTTTAAATGTTTGTTCAGTTCATTTAGCCTATATTGAGAATCTTGATTTTCTGTAGTTTTTAAGTGTTCAATGGACTTTGTCTATTGTTTTATGATGAGTCTGGAGCATCTGTCTCAAATCTTTTCATAGACATCTCCAATCTGCAGGTGCGATTTAAAAACTGTAACAATCTAGTTACACTACACAGTTTCTTTTCCTAAAGAATAATCCTCATGACCTTTAGACATTTCTTTATTTTCATTCTATTCTGTATCTTATATTAAAGATCAGTTAGTTTCACTTTGAGAGAATTTTATTTCTTTCCCCCAATAATGATTTCTTCATCTTTTATCCCTCTTACTTAAAATATGCATTCATATTCTTTATAGTTACATTTTATAGGTTTAAATCAACTCTAACTAAACTTTGTACAACTTGGTTTCCTTTGGTTTTGAAATCAGTTGCTAATGAGTTTTACAGAGTTCCTCCTGGCAGTACTTGTTAGTCTTTAATTTTTTCAGAACTTTCTGCATACAAGGTCTTGGACCAAATTTATAAGTTGCAAAAGGCTTTAAAATGCTACAAAGATCTGAAAACATACAATATATGGTGCTTACATAAAGATCTTATATTAAAAAAATAATACAATATATTTGACAATAAGGCATCTCCCAAATTATGAAGACTGGAACATACAAGTTTTAAGCATTTTATTCTTATATTTCTGATATTTTAGAAAAATATAGGTATTAAAGAGTTTAAAACACACACAAATCACCATGAAACAAAGAAGGATTTCATACTTGTAGATAAATACTCTTTCTTAAAAACTAATTAAATGGGCTGGAGCGATAGCACAGTGGTAAGGTGTTTGCCTTGAACACGGCCCACACAAACTCTGATTCTAATCCCCACATCCCAAATGGTCCCCAGACCCTGCCTGGAATGACTTTTGAAAGCAGAGTCAGGAGTAACTCCTGAGTGCCTCTGCATGTGACCCCAAAAAACAAACAAAAAATAAGTTAGAAAACTGATATCAAAATTGGTATGAAATCATTTTAATGATAACATTTACTTCTATGTGCTAGGCAGCCTGATTAACAATGTTGTCTGAAAAAAGCTGAGTACAGTTTTTTCCCACATTTTATTTTCTTTCAATATTTCTTCAGTAAAAACTAAAATCAATGGAAACTTTTTATCTGCTTGTATTTTAATATAGCCTGTATTTTCTTTATATTTATTTATTTATTTATTGCTTTAGTCTTTTTCAGCAGCTTCATTAGTAAACAGACAAATTCCCTGGACTGGATGTCCCCTCCAGGGAGAAGTGAGAACTGGAGCTAAAGTGCAGCTCTCCAGGTACACTTTTAAGCCTGGGGCATTAATGCTATCAATGTCCTTCCCAAGCACCATTAAAGGGAGGATTGAGGAATTGAGACCTATCTCTTCAAACTTTTGCACCATTCCTTGCAGCAGCCTATGAGCTGAGAAAAACACCAAAACAGGGTGTTCCTTACATTCTCATTATCAGGTTGGTCTTTAGTTTTGTCTCTTCCCAACAGATTCTTAGTCCCTTCTGAATGAATTCCCCCGTGACGTCTTTAACATTGATCTCTTAAAGTTTACAAGAGAGGATGGCAACACTGTTTGTTTCATGCAGAGAGGAATTCCGAATTTGAAGAAAGAGATGATGCTCCATATTCTGGCTCTGGAAACCCTTAAATTTGCAGGAGGGGATGCCAGCCCATGCCCTGGGCTTCGAGGAACAGGATAAGTAAAATAAATCATACAAAGGTAAAAGGAGAGACTTGAACAGAGAGGAGAGAGACATAGCATCTACTTAAATCGTACAATAAATTCTAACTTCTTAACTTTCTGAGTTTTGCATGTAAATTTTTTATGCAGTTTTCAAAAGCCCACAGGCAGAGGGTAAATCCCTTTTGAGTTAATATCTCCATTTTAGAATTAAAGGAGTTATTAATTATCATGTGAGTCTACTGAAAATAAAGCATTTGTAAGAAAAAGAGAAATTGTGACTCTTTTAATGTACATTTACCTTAAAATGAAGGAAGGCGAATCCTCCACCTAGGATGATGCAAATATTCAAAAGAACATATTGAGGCTCTTTATTTTCTGACATTCTAACAAACTAGCTATAGCCACTTGGGGGCACACTTACATCATATGATTTTATGCAAAATGTTGTAAACATAATAAAGTTTAATGGATTAACATTAACTTTCATGAAATAAAAAACAAAATAAAGTTTTGAGTTCAATAAAATATAACAATACTTTGATAATCATAAAATGTATTATTTTCAACAAATTTTGACTAATAAACTATTGAATATATTTTCACTTGTTTGGGGTTACTTAGACATTTGGTCTCATCGTGCTCATATTTTTTTTGCCTTTTTTCAAGTTGTTATTTAAAATGTCAGCATTGATTTTATAGATGTGGTTTTCCATTAATCTGTGATATATCTGAAATCTTAATTAGCTTACAGCAAAAAGAACAATGAAAAAACTTGATTCCTAAAACTAGGTTTTATTTATGGTTTTATATATCAATGGAAGTCTTGCTAATGTACATCTTTTCAGTAAATGAAAGTAAAATTCTATCCTGCTGTATTAAAAAACATTCCATTACCTTGTTTATTGCAACTATTTTCACAACCATTCACTCCTCCAAATCAAAAGAAAATGAGTGCTGTGTGATATTTGCTATTACCAGCACCGGTCTTGCCAATATATTTTTTCATTATTAATAGCACAATTTTTATTTCAAACCACATTTTTTATACCATTTAAGAATTAAAAAGAGCCACATGAAGGAAAAAGGAAATAAAAAGGCTAATTTATTTCTCAGGGACAGAAAGTACCCACTAATTATAAAACCTTTCAGATAAAGAATAAAATCTGAACCTTCCAAGCAAAGTGATTATGTAAAAGTCATTCATATTCTGCAAATTGATTTGATTGAAAAAAACTATATAACAAGTTATGAAATTATTTTTCCAATATAATTTCTTTTACTTTCTTGGAAAGAAAAAGCAGTAAAATGTAAATGGCATTAAATTATCAAATTCAAGTTAACATATTAAAAGCTTTATTTTGGAGGAAAGTTTTGATATTTGTAATTATTATTAGTCTAAGACATTTTAATATAGAAAACTCCCCTTGCAAAAATCATCAAATAAAAATACGACCTACTATAATTATCCTAATTAAAATATGAGTACCTATTATATTAAAAACAGATACAAAAGTATATTTACATAGAAAATAAGTTATGTGAGATGATTTACTAGAAAGACAAATTTTATTTACTACAGATGTTCAAAGGTAGTCCTTATATGTTTTACTACATTAAAAAGACAGTGATTTTACAATTTGCAGTAGTTTGAAGGAGGGGCTCCCTAGAAGATCAGAGACACATTGATGATCTTGATCAACTAATGCCATCAGATTACTGCAAAGGCACTGCTATACTGAAGTATTTTGAGAGCCTCCAGTGCTATACCTAGTGAGGCACGAAAAACCACATTTGTGCCAGGATTCGAACCTAATCGGTTGCATACTTAGCTGCTATACCAAGTCCTGACCCCTCACTTCACAGTCTCGTTCACATACTTGGTTTGTTCCACAATAGTCGTGGTAAAGGTAGCATTAATACATCCAAATTTTAAAACTAAAGGTAGTTATTTTGAATGTAAAAACATATAAGCTTCATTGACTATATCAAAAAAGAGTTACAAATACATATTCCTTCTTTTATAGTTTTGTCTTTTTTTCATTTTGTTTTTGTGCTTGGGCCACACCGAGCTATACTATAGGCTTTCTCCTGGCTCTGTGATAATGGACCACTCCCCTCAGGCTTGAGAATCATATAGAATGTTGAAGATAGACCCCAGGTGACCACATGCAAGACTAGTGAGTGCCCTACCCACTGTACTATCATTCTGGCCTGGGTTCTGTCTTTTCTTCTAGTTAATACCTTATAATTATTAAAGATCTTATTTATAGTGCTAAGCAGTGGAAATAACATATAGTTGAATTCAAGAGCATAATTCTTAAAAAACATAATTAAGTACTAGAGAGATTATACAGGTGTTAAGGCACTTGCTACTACGTCTGGTTCTATTCCTGGCACTGCATAGAGTATGTATTATGTAACGGAAATAGGTAGAATCACTCACTGAGCACTGCCAGATGTGGTCCAACTGTATACTCCTAACAAAATATTTTTCAATGAATAGACTTAAAATTTAAAAAGAAAACAGCTGATTGTTATTTTCTTTTAGATATATGCTAAAAAAATCTCTTGAATACATCGTACCTCACCTCTCAACAGAAGACATGGTCATTGTAAAGAACCTTGCTCATGTTTAAACCCAAGGCAAAGAATTTGTTTTTAAACCCAGTTTTACCACCAATAGAATTTTGGTAGGATACTAAACAATTGCTAATGTGTGGTGTCTCCCAGTCTAGAAGTATTTTATTCTCCCCCCACCCCAAGAAGAATCAAGCACCTAACACTCTGCTTAGTAAACATCACAAGGGCAACTTTTCATTGCTTAACGTATTTCATTCCATGGGGGAAGGGAAATGTAATGCACTGATAAATGCATATAATTGTCAATAAAAAGTAACGTGAATGACAGAGTTCAATGAGCTAATGTGCATGCCTTTTGTGTGTGAAACTCAGTTTGACTCCTATCACCGAAAACCCTAACCACCACCAGGAGCAACCTCTGAGCACAGAGCACAGATCTCTGAGCACAAAGCAGGGAATCATCTTCCTTTGCATAAGTTACCAAACACTAAACTGTCCACTTAAAATGGGTGGATACAAAAACTAGCTACCTATTCAGCATCACCAAAAAATATCCATTTCTTTTTTCTTTAATTATTTTTATTTTTATTTTATTTTAACATATGTATTTATTTAAGTTCATTTTATTTTATTCATTTCTACTTTTATTTTATTTTTAGTTTCTTTTTATTTTCTATTTTTTAATAACTTTGTTTTCCCTAATCTTGAAACAAATGTATTATGATCAGTTGTGTCAACTATGTGATGCATTTTCTTTCAATATAAAAACATATAGGGGCCGGAGGACCAAAGTGATAGCACAGCAGTAAGGCATTTGCCTAAGATGGCCAACACAGGACAGATTGGTTTGAATCCCAGCATCCTATATGGTCCAGAGCTTTCCAAGAGCGACTTCTGAGCACAGAGCCAGGAGTAACTCCTGAGCACCGCCAGGTGTGACCTCCCAAAAAACCTCTCACATTTAAAAATTATATCACTTGTTATTTCCATTCTTTTTTATTTTTTATTTTTTTTTTGGTTTTGGGCCACACAGGCTCACGGTCATAGGTTACTCCTGGCTATGAGCTCTGAAATCTTTCCTGGCATAGGGGATCATATGGGACATAGGGGGATCGAACCACAGGCTATGTCCTAGGCTAGTGAGTGCAAGGAAAATGCCTTACTGCTTGTGCCACTGCCCTGGCCCTGCTCTTTCAATTCTATTTATATTAATAAAATTAGGACATTCATTTAGAAAAGATTGATGTTTATTTGTTCATATAGGTATCTCACATTGTGATGTAAATAGTAGATTTTAGCAATTAGTAATAATAATTTTTTTCATAATAACCTCAAATTAGAGTGAAAATGCTCCAATATCCATTTTTATCTAAGTCCATTCTCCATCATCATTGAGTACCTAATTTAAAACATTAATTGTTAGTGAAAATCTTGGACGATAAGTACAATCTCATATTAAAATACAGTTTCTAGATGATCTACTCCTTCACAGAGTCTACAACTGCCATTTTATTACCTACCTAACGTGCTTTCCCACAATCTGTCATTTGTTGTCTTCTACTAGTCTTTGTACTTTATTAGGGTTCACTTTCCAAAGTATGGAAGATACTTAGAACTTTCACCTATTTCCCCATGAGATGTTCACCTATTTCATCATTTTCATACTCTTAGTTATATTAAAATTTTCAGTAAAATAGTTACTATGTGTGCAATACTTTGGATATATATTTTTCTCAATTTAAAATCCTTTGGGAAAGCTCATACATTGTTTTTTCCAGAACCATACCAGATATATATGTATTTAAATATGTTCCTATATACATATAGGTATATGTATACATATAAATATTTCCATACATATCAAAGTTTCAATAGCTATCATTGATGCAAGGTAGAAATTTAATAGATATTCATGAATTAACAATCCAATGACTACTACTTTTTTCTGGAAAATTAATTATTTTGGCTTTCAGAATGTTTTATTCATTGTTGTTATTTTTTTTTTTTTTTTGCAGCACCAGGTAATGGTGCGGCCTTATCTTTGGTGCTACACTTAGCTAGCAAATCTCAGGTATAATATGATGTGCAAAGTATCAAACTAAGTGAGTCATGTACAAAGTAAACATGCAAGGCAAGTACAAAAGGCAAGCTCATCTTGCTATCTCTTCAGCACATCCATAATTTTTCTGTTGTAGATCATTTTTTTTCTCTAAAACACTTCTGATCATCCAAATATTAGTCTTACTCAAAATATTTGTCTAGCTCAGCCTCTTTTATTATTCTACAAATTTAAAATATATATACAGAACTCAAGTACTTTTATGGGATCATTATTTTCTAGGTAAAATCAGTCTTCTGGTCCTTATACATCATAATTGTCTTTGGAAGATGTGAACAAATAAAATTCAATTCTTTTTAAATTAAATCCTGATTTTATTAATTTAAATAGAATTTAATTAACTAAATATATCCCTCCTTCCATCTATCCTGACTCATATTTCATCCAAACTTGAGTTTATTTTTTATCCATTTTCAATCTCAAATTACTCACTGAATTTTATTGATTTTTTTCATTCTAACTAATTATTTAATTATTTGCTTTTTATAACCATCAATACCATTTTTTTAGTTTATAGTTCCTCTAAGATTTCTGGAGCAACTCCTTAAACTGTCCACTCTACAAACCTTCTTGCCACCTCTAACCGATTTTATATCCAACGATGTTTTCTAAAACATCCTTCTAAAATGCAAAGCAATCACGTTTACACAAATACAAATACTTAAATCATTTTCTAAAATAAATTTTAACTGATTTAATGTTTAAATGTTCTTCTTTAACTTGTCCCTCTCCAGTTCAATTCTTTTATGATTTTTCTAGTTCTATTTGTGCATATCCTCCTTCTAGACCATCTTTTCTTTTCCTCATTCACTGATGGTCTAACTCAATATTAGATTTCATTTTTCTCAAAAATTCCTTACCTATAAGGTCTAGAATATACTGAATACAATTGTAGTAAAGTCTTGTAGATATTTGGTTTGCATTGAAAACTAGCATTTATTTTTTTTCTGTAAAGATCTTTGAAAATATTTGAAAATTGTTCTGAAAATATTTTCTTTGATATCTGACAAATGAACATAACAAACTTAGTTGACAAAAAATCTGTAGAGGAAATATAGATCCTAAGGCATTTTAATTTTTTATAATTGTTTTTTATTTTTATTTTAATTATGACAACAAAGATGCAAAGAAAGAGGACAGGGTAAAGTTACAGTGGAAGCCCAATCACCCATAAACAAAATTCACGGTATTCCCATCGATGATATCCCAGCCTTGAACTTTCAGCCAAAGAACATTAAGAAAAACAAAACTAAACCCATGTACAATACAATTACTTTGTCCCTCAAATCCCCAGTTGTAGTACATACTATTTCTTAGCAGCACACAATATAATCTAAAGACATTAGACTTATGTAACTCCTTAAACATTGAGGGCAAAGTACATTTCTCTAGTTCCATGCACATGCTTACTAGTTTAAGTTAACCTCAAAAGTTTTAGTGGGTTATTTTTCTTAAGGATTAGCGTCAAGGGGACTTAGTAAAAAATGGTATTAAAGTGGCATTTGTTTGCATAGGCCCACCAAAACATAAGGGACATAAAAAATTATGGTCTAAATACAAGGAGACCCTACCCCTGAAGTTTCCTGGCACAGGACTGACTCTAGGCTCCAGGCAAACTATTTTTCTACCATGATGTTTCTATCCACTTTTCATCTTGTCTTTTCTTTGTAAGCTGTATAGTAAGGATTGTTGTTGGAACTGTCCCTCAGTTTGATGCCTATGATTGAACTATGTCATGGAAATTGCTGGTCTTGTTCCTATTGCCTCCAGATGCACCAATAACGCTTCATGGCATTGATCCTTGTTTGCATAGACACATTAAAATGGGAAAACACCATACATATAGATAAGTTCTTATCTAATAAATCTCAGTACAATGTACCTTACACCCTGAACATTGATATAATGACCTGGCACAGGCCTCAGAAGAATGGGCATCCTCCACATTTGCTCCTCCCAACCGTCAGTACCCCAGATTTACCCTTCTTAACTTTAGTAACACATAGTTTTAATCTCTGACCTAAGACATACAGTAGTTCTAACAAATCCCAGAACTATTTAGAATGACACTAATTGAACATATATTGAACACATATATCTTTTGAATATTTTATGGGTATTTTCTTTAACTGAGGCATTTTAATTTTATCCTGTCTCTTCAGAGCGAATTAAAAATTATCTTTAATTTATTAAATTGTAATGCTAAAATCCATACCAGATCAGATATTAATTGTTTCAAAATTGTGAACATTAGAATGGCATCAATCTGATTTATAGTCATTTTAAAGCTGCTGAATCAAAGACAAGATTCTCTTTGCCTAGAAAACTATTTGCCCCTTTATATAAAATCAATATGAGGTTGTTAATTTGTGTAGAACTCTTCCTTGACACTCTAATTTTTTACTAAAATGCTGTGAATAATCTTAATGTGGCTTTCTCAACCAAACTATTTTCCAGGCTATTTAATCCACATTGTTTAACCTAGAAAAATGTGAGCACTTAACTTGAAATTTCCCCCAAAGAGTACATAGTAAAAAATGTATGAAACATAATTGCTCTATTGTGGTCAAGGATAAATTATACATTATTACATACAACCACACTATCAGAATCCAACCTTAACTAATGTATCTCCAAACTTAAGGCAAAAGTAACAGTTTTTTTATCACACAGCAGGGCATAATAGTTCATGTCCTTAAGAGAATTGGTCAGATGAAAATCAAAGTGTACTTACTAAAGAGGAAATATAAGACAAAATTTCTAAGCCTGTTTGAAATTAAGTGATTTTGATTTTGCACCATGAACATGTAAATGTAAAAGAATAGCAAAATGAATACTTTCTTAAGGCATGAATGATTATGTCATTTATTTTCTTAATCGCCATCTTTATTGTAATTATATATATATAATCTATGTTTAAATGTGTTTCATGAATATACCTTACCAATACCAGAGTTGTTCATTTGAAATACAGATTCATGAGTTATTCCTCTAATGCACACTTTGAAGAACAACCAAGAATTAGTGGTTCCTATGAAAAGACGATAGAGAAAACATACCTTAATATAACAAAACTAATTTTTATTTGAATTAAAGTTCATTTTTACTTTGCTATTTTATTTACATGTAAAAATACTTCTGATAATATAATTTAGACATTGAATCAAATGTGAGTGGCCAAGTTTAATTAAAGGATTATTCTAATAAGAAAAATAGATATATATTAAGAGTAATTATATTCAAAAGTCAAATATCTTTTCTTAAGTTTATTAAATCATTCACTTATTTATTAATTTTACTAAACTAAACTTATTAATTTACTAAATATTACTCAACAATGAAAGAGCAGGTAATGTTGAATAATGGGCAAACAATAATAAACACAACAAATACAAATTAAATAAATTTGTTAGCTGTCAAAATAAGTTATGAAAGCACAAACTAGATTCCCTTTTAAATAATAATCAATTTTAATGAATTAGGAAGATTTTTTGACACAAATAAATAATCAGAGAATGAGTGTTCAACAATTAGTAAAATAAGGAAGAACTATTCAAGGTAATAAAAAAGTGGGCACAAAGGCCCTAGGTAAGTGAAACCAAGTTGATGTCCAAGTGATGATTAGAGTTAAAAAAGAGAAAGTTTACCACATCTCTCAGGCCAAGGGAATTTCCTTTCTAATTTCCCCTAACAATTACTGCACCTATGCAAAAATGAACAAACAAAAACAATTTGCCACATCTGCTCCCCATTTTTATTTATTTATTTTCTTCTTTGATTTTACTTACATTTATAGCTTCTAAACAGGGGCTCCCTCCTGCTTTTTATTTTACTGAACCATAGAACATGAATCATCTTGTTCTCCCTCATATTTCTGTCTTCCTACAAACTGAGGGGGAGGGGGGAATGTGAATGGAACCCAGGGACCAAGAGGTCTCAGGAGCATTGAATGGGAAAAAAGTGGTCAAACTTAAATATCCAAACCAAAATCAACAACAATAGAATCAAGAGATCCAAACTACAACAAGCTATACACAAAAGGAATCTGTTACACTAGCAGTTATGGGGCTACGTGTGAAGGTATGGGATGCATGCTGGGAACAGTGGCGGAGGGAGTTCAACACTGGTGGTGGAATTGCCCCAGTTCACTGTCACTATGTACCTTAAACATAACTGTGAAAGACTTATAATTCACACTGTTCTCAATAAAAATTATAAAAAAAAAAAGAGAGAGAAAGTTTGAGGGATGGTGATGATTCACCAAAGTATAAAATAATAGAAGAGATCCGGAGAGCTAAGGCAGTGGCTAACATGCAATCAAATAGTGTTGGAGGACCTATAGGTCAGATGATACTAGATATGGTCCACCAAACCAGGATAAATATATTAGCACAGAGCCTGGAGTAATTCTTAAATTTAAGATGACCCAAAGAACAAAAAAGGCGAAAAAAAGCAGTAGAGGCCTAGATATGAGGACGAATAGTGCATGATAGTGGGCTTTGGACATAATAAATTTTTTTGTTTTGTTTTTGGGTCACACCTGGAAGCACTCAGGAGTTACTCTTGGCTCTATGCTCAGAAATCGCTCCTGGAGGCTTGGGGGACCATATGGGATGTCGAGATTCGAACCACCGACCTTCTGCATGCAAGACAAATGCCTTACTTCCATGCTATCTCTCTGGCCCTCATAGTAAATTTTTATCATTTGAAATATCCTGAAAGTGAGCAGATAGCTAGGAATTCTGATACAGATGAAGAGAACAAGTTAGACTAGAGACAGGCAGTTTTGAATAGCCAAATATCACGCTAAATGTAAATGAAATTGTACAACTATATATGGTAGACAGAAGAGTTTAATATATATTAGATATTACATCACTTGAAGGCTATGTTATTTGTTAAAGAAAAAAATTTCAAAGAAGTCTAAAAAGATGAAAATTAATAAGACTAAATTGTCAGTGACAAGACAAATTTGAAGAATATTTAAATATATTTAATGAAAAAGAGCAATCAATAGTATCATCTATCAAAAATTTCAACAGTGATAAGGCTTAACAAATATTCACTAAAATGAGAGAGAATGCAGGTTGAGTGTGGCCATTCAATGCATCAAAAAGCCCCAACTTATCCTATAAGTTCTTGAAAATACTTGTCTAACTATGAATACTTGCCCAAACTATGAATCTTTTAGAGTAAGTGAATCAGAACTTTTATTAAAAAATTCCTCCCAGTATGAGAGTAAAATTCCAATCCCTGATACTTACATAGTATTAAGCTATCTTTCTGCTATATGACCTTCCTGGTTTGACAGTAATGTACAATTATACGAAATTGCACCATATGATAATAAGCAACACAGCATTTTAGGTCATATGCTACTAATCGCTACTAGGCATTAGCTCCTGGCAATACCTATGGGAGTTGTCAAAATGAACAAATGTTTAAGATTTTCTCTTGTGAGATTAAAACCTTTGACCATGAATTCTTCTTAGGGTTAGTTATTATACTCTGATTATAGTCTTAGATATTAAATTCATTGTGCTCAGAGACAAGACTCTTTCTTCATCTTTGTATTCCTATTCAACTATCTAAAATGATCTCTTGTTATTTTCTTTTTTGAAAGAAAAATGTGCTAAAATCATTAAAGAACCTGATATCTATAATGGAATGCTTGTTGTCGCTTTGTCACCTTAAGTCAGTAAGCATGTCCTGGATTAAGGAACAAGAGGCAAGTTGTGGCAACAGTACTGGCTGTTTTTTAGAAGTCTGAACATAAAGAGAAGAGACAATACAGCAACGCTGACTATAAGTGACAAACAACACTGAACAATTCCAACGTGATCTCTACTTTTTTTTTATAAACTTTCCCTTAAAATCCTTTTTTATATTTTTCTCTGTTAAACACATTGGCATTTCTTTGACATCTAATACCTCTTTCTACCAAGATCTCAGTGGAATCATCTTTTTCTGTAACAGAGTAAAAATGGAGTATACTACTTTGGAAACTATATCTTTTGGAAACTATGCTCTTCATCAGAAGAGCATGTAACATAATTTCACTGAAGATATACTTAAATTCTTATATGTAGTTAACTATCTTCAATAAATAAATAGATTTTCCTTAAATACCTTTGCTCAGCTAAAAATTAAACATAGCCTTAACTTCATAGATAAACATGAAAACTGAGTAAGATAGCTGGGTGAAAGCACTCATTTCCTGATCACTATAGATCTCAATGATTATCAGTTGAATTAGAATGTGATTCATCTATGTGCATACTCTCTTTTTCTAGTTTCTATGCAGTTACTAAGGTAAAATGAGTAAGAATGACATAAAATGATGGTGAGAAAATTAACATTTAAAAAGCAATTCAGATTAGCATGAGTCACTAAGATAGTCTTCTAAAATTTATAATTATAATCATCACATTACTATAAAAGGTATATGGGTGCTATTTCAATCAAATATTTTTAAAATATAAACTGAAAGTATATTAATTCAAGTAATAATGTATAACAGCATTTTAGTTGTTAAAATATTAAAAGATTGACTATATAGCAATTCAGATTTTTATACTGAAATATAATCTTAATAATTTTAATACAGAGATACAAATAAAGTGTTATAATTATTTATCATAAATTTTAATGTTAGAGATGAGGAAAATATACACAAAAGAATAGAGATATAATTTACGCTCACTCATTGAGTCTGTAAATAATCTAGGGAAAAAGCATAGAGAGACATAAAATAATGGCAAAATGATAATACAAAATACATTTAAAAAAAGATGATTGAAGTATTTTCTAATATATATTTTTACTTATCTGAATGATATAATTTCTGGTATTTCAAACCTGATATAAATTATAAGCAGGTGACCTAATAGTGAATAGAAACAAGAGAGATGCCTTTTAATACTTATGTTTATTTTTTATAATGAATTATTTTTATAATGAAATTAGAAAGTGTCTATAACAGAATTAATGATTCTTGGAGAAAACTTTGAGGCAATAATAATAAATAAATTCTATAAATACAAAATTTTACTCTTGATCAATATCACATGAAATAGAAACTTCATATATAAAATATGAAATAGCACATAAGATATGATTGTCCATATATATAGTCAGAAAAACTATATTATTGGAACACAGAGAAGAAATCATAGACACTAAAGTAGGAGAAATTTTAGCACACATACATTCCTTGATATTCAAAACTATGACCTTTAAAAATGATAATATGACTGTGACTAGCTCTGTGAAACATTTAGGGATGTAAAATATAAAATAGGTTTTATATTCCTTCCCTGAGTCCTGTCTCTAGCCCTGTTATTTACTGAGTGACTTAAACTTTGCACTTCAGTTTCCTCAATCTTAGTTTTAGTCCATTGCACTATGAGAATACAATGGACAAAAACCCAAATTACCTATTCAAAAAAACCCATTATTTTATTTTTGTAGTTCTGGAGACTGTGTAGTAAAATATCTAGATGCCAGTAGGTTCAGTAGGTTGGGACCATGATTTCTATTTCACACAACTGTAGTCAGTATGATTTTAAGTCACATAAAACTTATTTTAAAATAGATAGTTCTTTGGTAACTTTATTACTAATTAATGTGAAAAAATGAAAAAACTATTCTTAGTATTCACATATCTTCATCTAAAATGCAGCTTACTTTTGTTGTTGTTGTTGTTGTTGTTTTTGTTTTGGGGCCCAGCTGGTGACGCTCAGGGGTTACTCCTGGCTCTGCGCTCAGAAATCTTTCCTGGCTTGGAGGACCATATGGGACACTGGGGGAATGAACCACAGTCAGTCCTAGGTCAGCATGTGCAAGGCAAACGCCCTTCCACTTAAGCCACTTCTTTGGCCCCATAAAATGCCGCTTAATTTTTATAAAAATTGCATGACATTCTCCCTAACTTGGGGGGTGCTGGGAGGCTTGGCAGACCTCCAGCCGTTCCCCTATTTCCCCCTGGACTCTAGGCCTGGCCTGAGTGCCACCTCGGGTGGCCTGCTGTGGGTTTCAGGTGGACTCTATTAGTGGTCTCCAGTTTTCCCCCTCTTCCCTACTCTAGGGAGGAGGAGCAGAGGGAGGGGCCGGGCAGATAGCTGGCTTCCGGTGCCTTGATTCTGGAGGCCAGCTCTTCCTAGGTATGGGGTTAGGGAATACCCCGTGCTGGAGGGCATTCTCCCTAGCTTAGGGGGTGCTGGGCGGCTTGGCAGGCCTCCAGCCATTCTCTTATTTCCCCCTCTACTGCAGGTCTTCCCTGGTTGCTGGCCCAGGTGGACTCTATCGTGGTCCTGAGGCTTTCCTCCTTTTTCTCCCGACACTAAGAGGGGGACACATGGGGTAGATGGTGGGCCGATGCAGCACTGGTGTATGTCGGGACATTATGTCGTGACATTCACTGGTATTTTTTTCTTCTCATTGGTCTTCATTTAAAAAAACCACTTAGCCCCCGCACATACCTTATATATTTAAAATATAAATGGGAGGCTTGACTCTCAGTTTGGGAAGAGACCAGTTTGGGTGGGGGTACCATATATTTTCAAAATAAAAATGAGAGGATGGACTCTTAGGCTGGGAAGGCGCCAGTACTCTTTACCTACTTGTTTACTCTCAGCAGCCTCTTGGCCTCTTCCTTCTTTCATTGTGTAACTGTGGTTGCTACCATACTAGGTTTCTGATTAGTATCCATGAACGGTGACAATTGAGTCCACTGTCTTAAGTTAGATTGTTTATTTTTTCCACTTTTTATCTTTTCTCCTCTTTGTGAACTGTTCAATAAGGTATTTTGGTGAAAGAGTCCCTCTCTATCTTTCCTTCCCTTTGTTATCTGTTAAATAAGGAAGTTTGTAGAAGTGTCCCTCCATTTAACGTTTATATAAGAACCAAGTCAATTGGATTGTTGGACTTGTTCTAGCATCCCCATAGGCACCAATCTCGCTGTGAACTGTTCAATAAGGAATTTTGGTGAGTCTTTCAGTTTAATCCTTATGTTTGAACCGGGTCATGGGGATTGTTGGACTTGTTCTTGCAGTCCCCTTATGCGCTGATAACGTTAGGTGGCATTATTCCTTGTTTGCATGGGCACATTAAAATGGAAAATACTATACATACAAATAAGTTCTTATCTAATAGAGATAGGAACATTCAAACCTTGTGGTGCGATGGAACCTTACAAACCCTGAACACTGACATGATGACCTGGACAGGCCTCAGAGATTTGGGCATTTTCCAGTTACCCCTGAACCAGGAAGCCATCTATGAAACATCCAACATTCTTTATGACATCACCTGGAAGCAATCCTCTACCAGAGAAGACCCTACTGCTGCTCTGACATCGATTTACTCAAAAGAGTCTTCCCTTAACACTGAGAAGATTTAAACAACAACGACCTGCATCATGGACAGGGCTTTTTGCATTGCCCGTTAATTGCGAGTTGAAATTAGTCGCCGCTCCACACCATCCTGACTTCAATGTAGGATTACAGATTCCAGGACCTTCAATACAGAAACGTGAGATCAACAACAGAGACTGTGAAAAATATAACTGTATGGGAACTACAGACAATGACCGGGATTGGACAAACTAGTTTGTCTGGAGCCTAGAAAAGGTCTTATGTCAGGAAACTTGCAGCGGTAGGGTCTCCTTGTACTTAGGCCAAAGTTTTTTCTTTCCATAACCCCCATACTTTGGTGGGCCCATGCAAACAATAATTGCCACTAACGTTGTTCTTACAGTGCTTCTTTGATTCCAAACCTTTAAGAAACCACTTGTAAAAATATTTGGAACTGCAAAAAAAATGGTTTACATTAGTGTTAACATATATGCTTTTAGTTACACTAGCATTCTGGGGGATAAAGGAGTGAGATAAGGGATATATGCTTGAGAACAGGGATGAAGGGAGGACAACACTGCTGGTGGAAAGGCCCTCATTTATTGTCACTGTGTACCTTACATATCACTGTGTAAGATTTGTAATTCACTTTGGTCACAATAAAAATAAAAAATTGCATGACATTTATTTCATGACATTAATGACCTAGATAGTATATAGAGAGTATTCAGTATTTTAAGTCCAAAGTTAGGTGAATGTACTAGACAAAAGAGAAAATTTTCCTAAAATTCCCACCCTCTGGTTTACATACCTTACAGAATCCTCTTCCTGAATGTGGGGCATCTACAATCACTAGATTTTGTTTGTTTGTTTGTTTGTTTTTGGTTTGGGGTCACACCCAGCAGTGCTCAGGGGTTACTCCTGGCTCTACGCACAGAAATCACTCCCCTGGCAGGTTCAGGGGACCATATGGGATGCCGGGATTCGAACCATCATCCTTCTCCATGCAAAGCAAAACGCCTTACCTCCATGCTATCTCAACGACCCCAATCACTGGATTTTTATTGGTCTATTTTGAATCAATTAAAAATATAAACTGGATGATCATAAGCTAGAGAGAGATGCTTCTTTAAAAGTTAATATATTAGAGATATAATCCCTTGTTGTTATTAAAGATTAAGAAATTGTCAAATTGTGAAGGAGCCTGTGGGTAGATAGGGACATGTGATACTTAAAAATTGACAGCCATGCATACTGCAGGGCCCTAAATTATGCAGGTCCTAGGAATTATAGTTTACCAAATACTTCTGAGCTAAGAGTAGTCCAGGCTTCAGGAGAGATTTTACTGGCTCACATCTCGATTTCACCCTTGTGAACTGCTGAACTGAAAGGTCATCTGATCAATATCCAGACTCCTTATCAAAAGAAGGTTTAAATTATAAATTGATTTGCTTCAAATTAGTCTGTTATTTGTCTCCATAGAAATCTGATACACAGTCAAAGAGAAAAACTGTATTAATGTCAAAAAATACGATTAATGGGAGCTCAATTTCCAGTTTTTGGAGGAATCTCCATATTGCTTTCCATAAAGGTTGAACTATGTGGCATTCCCACCAGCAGTGGATAAGAGTTTCTTTCTCTCCACTTCCCCGCCAACATTGCTTGTTCTCATTCTTTGTGATGTGTGCCAATCTCTGGGGTATACCACTCCTAGGAATATACCCTAGGAACACAAAAATACAATACAAAAATCCCTTCCTTACACCTATATTCATTGCAGCACTATTTACCATAGCAAGACTCTGGAAACAGCCAAGATACCCTTCAACAGATGAATGGCTAAAGAAACTGTGGTACATATACACAATGGAATACTATGCAGCTGTCAGGAGAGATGAAGTCATGAAATTTTCCTATACATAGATGTACATGGAATCTATTATGCTGAGTGAAATAAGTCAGAGAGAGAGAAAGACACAGAATGGTCTCACTCATCTATGGGTTTTAAGAAAAATGAAAGGCATTCTTGCAATAATAACTTTCAGACACAAAAGAGAAAAGAGCTGAAATTACAGCTCATCTCATGAAGCTCACCACAAACAGGGATGAGTTTAGTTAGAGAAATAACTACGTTTTGAACTATCCTAATAATGAGAATGTACGAGGGAAATAGAAAGCCTGTCTAGAATACGGGCGGGAGTTGGGTGGGGAGGAGGGAGATTTAGGACACTGGTGATGGGAATGTTGCACTGGTGATGGGTGGTGTTCTTTACATGACTGAAACCCAAACACAATCATGTATGTAATAAAGTTGTTTAAATAAAAAAATTAAAAAAATAAGATCAAAAGACAAGTTATATGTCAGTTATTATTCACTAGTAACTCAATAATTTAAAAAAAATTCCTGGGGTAAATTTCATGGTTATGAATAAAAACAAAAATTATGGTAGCAATCATAATTTATAATATACATATATTGTTACATATATAGTTGTATACCTGAAACAAAATAAAATAACTGTTATGCAATTTGGGGGGGTTCGGCCACACCCGTTTGATGCTCAGGGGTTACTCCTGGCTAAACGCTCAGAAATTGCCCATGGCTTGGGGGAACCATATGGGATGCCGGGGGAACAGCATTTCTTCCTTGGTTATCGCTTGCAAGGCAGACACCTTACCTCTAGCGCCACCTCGCCGGCCCCTGTTATGCAATTTTTAATAAAATAAAAATAGCTCCTAATTTTAATGAGTGTGGTAAACTATATTAATATGAACTTATCTATATATCTTTTAGGAAGAAAATGTCATATCTTAGTTAACATGGCTCATTTTAAAATGCAGTTGTTCTAAAGTTAGTTATTTATATATAGAAGAATGCAACATAAAACAAAGATATGATAATGGTCAGCACAATGTATTTTAGATCTCACTATGAAGGTTATTTTGAAACATATGGGAACAATGATAGTATAACTTAAAATTATTGAACTTCAATACAATATTTCCTGATTTTAAAAATAAGTAATCAAAATTGTATAGTGACAAGAAAGTACCAAAACCAAAATATAAAGTGAATATTAACTATAATTGCAACCATGTTCACATTCAAACTTAATATCTGTATCTATTTATATTTGCATATATGTATGAGAGGTACATTAAAGTTATCCAATTTCTGGATCACCTGAAATATCATTATTTTTTTACAACTGTATAGCCAATAAAATGCTAAAAGGAATAAACATTTTTGGAACCATCTGATATCAAAGTAATAATTTAAATTTAAGAGAGTAGAAAATAGCAGACATGGAGTCTAGTGGACTTCCATATATGAATAACTGACATTTGAACTTACAAAGTTCTTGTAAACTATTCACAATCTATTTTACATTATAATAACTAAGCTAATTCATTTTATTTTGAAAGAAGAAATACTATTTTGTTGATATTTCTACTTAGAGGTAAGAATGCAATTTAACATTTTAGAATTAATAAATTAGTTCAAACAGTTATAAAGTTTTTTATCTGTAAAAATTAATACTGACATTTACACAAGTGGGTGTATATTATTTTCTCCTTAAATTAGCTTGGCATTTGCTTTTCAGTTACTGATTTCACAGCTTTTTTTTTTTTTCTTTTATTAACACTATTCATTGTCTGGTGTGGTTGTGCAGCACACCAATGCTTACTGACTGAGGATTGCTTGGATGTAAGCACATGGAGCACCCTCAGACACCAATGGGCTTTTCCACAGGAAATGAAGTGATTAATAACCCTGGGTAGTCAATCATCAAAGGCTATTGGAATCTTAACAATAAATAATGCTTTCTACTTTTATATTTTCTGATATGATAGTCCTGCAAGGCACTTTCTAGTCTCCCCAGAAATTTCCAGGAATGAAAGACCAGACATAAAATATATTCTTGGATTAGTTCTCTGGTGGCCATTTCCAATTCTCTTATTCTTAATTTATGCTCCCTGGTATCACATCCAAAATAAATTTATTTTATAAGGAGTCCTTTCTCTGATGCACTGCTTTCCAAAAACTCAGTAACAGAAGATATATGGGGAGCTGGAGTGGTAATTCAGTTAGTAGGTGCTAGCCTTGTATGCAACCAATCTGGGTTCCAACCCACTATAACATATAGTTTCTAGATCAGTGTTTTTTAACTTTTTTGTGCAAAGGCACACTTTTTCCATAAAAAAAAATTATGAAGCACACCACCATTAGAAAACGTTAAATTTTTTTTAACTATGTGCCTATATTGACTATATAAAAAGCAATTCTCTTGAGTAGGAATCAAACACAAAGAAATTATTTTATATGGGGCCGGAGAGATAGCATGGAGGTAAGGCATTTGCCTTTCATGCAGAAGGTCATTGGTTCGAATCCCGGCGTCCCATATGGTCCCCCGTGCCTGCCAGGAGCAATTTCTGAGCATGGAGCCAGGAATAACCCCTGAGCACTGCCGGGTGTGACCCAAAAAGCCCCCCAAAATTATTTTATAACTACTTTATTATTTCATAATATAGTATTTTATAATTGTTCATATTTCTGTTTACTTACTCAGTGAGAAACCTGAGCCTGTTTGGCTGAACACAAAGCTGATATTATGGCAGGAATCGAAAAAAGACATACACATAGCTCTTCATCAACAGCTCTCAGTCTAGTTTTAATAGTTCATAACATGCGCTTCAGCTCACAAATAGACTGATCATGCCAAAGCTGCTGCATGTTACAGAATTGGATTTATTCCCACAGCACACCAGACAATATCTCATGGCACACAGTACAGTGGTTGAAAAACGCTGCTCTAGAGCTTGCCAGGAGTGGTCCCTGATCACAGAACCAGGAGTAAGCCTTAAAACCTCTGGGTTAAGTAGTAACCAACAACCAAACAAAAATAGAGAGAGAGTGAGAGAGAGAGATTGAGAAGAAGGAATAGTACAACAATTGAACATGGCCAACAAGGGTTTGAATACTGGCACCACATACAATCACAAGTACCATTAAGAGCAATCCCTAAGAACAGTAAAAGGAGTAAGGCATGAGCACAGTTATGAGTGATCCATAAATCAAATTAGAAAAATAAAAGAGTCCAGAGAGATATATTAGTGGGTAGGGCATTTTTCTAGTAAGCAACCAACCCTACTTGAATCCTTGGCATCCCACATGGTCACCTGAGCACCAACAGGAATGACCCCTTAGCGCAGAGTCAGTAGTAACCCCTTAGCAATGCTGGATGTGACCCAAAACCAACCAAACAAACAAAAATATAAAAGAAATCTGTATCAAATATTCAAGATATTAATTTTAGTATATTTAATTATATTTGTTGATACATTTTAATACTTATTTTGTTCTCTAAATTATAAACTTAAAATAGTATGTTTGAACAAGAAATATATATATAAATATATATAAGAGTTATAGAGAGATATAGATATAGATATTGGTTTTTTGGTCACATCTGGCAGTGCTCAGGGGTTATTTCTGGATATATGCTCAAAAATCACTCTTTGCAGGCACGGAGGACCAGATGGGATGGCAGAATTTGAACCACCATCCATTCCTGGATTGGCTGCTTGTAAGGCAAATGCCCTACTTCAGTGATATCTCTCCGGCCCCAAGAAATAAGTATTTTTGATAGCAATAAATCTTTACCATATCAAAAGAATTCAATTTTTAATTATATTACTTTTGTTGTAGAGTACGAAGAGTTATCACTTTTTCATTTACTTTTAGAAAAAAATATTTTATTTATTTTTATTACAATGCCAGGCACATCTTTCCAAACACATTTCTTTTTTAATATTTTTATTTAAACACCTTGATTACAAATATGATTGTGGTTGGGTTTCAGTCATATAAGATGACACACACCCCCCATCACCAGTGCAACATTCCTATCACCAAAGTCCCAAATATCTCTCCTCCCCTCCCCGTCCCCACCCATACTTTAGACAGGCTTTTTATTTCCCTCATATAGTCTCATTGTTAGGATAGTTCACAATGTAGTTATTTCTCTAACTTAAACTCATCACTCGTTGTGATGAGGTTCATGAGGTGGGCTGTAACGTCCAACCCTCTTCTCTTTTGACTCTGAAAATTGTTGAGAAATGTCTTTCATTTTTTCTTAAAACCCATAGATGAGTGAGACCATTCTGCATCTCTCTCTCTCTCTCTCTCTCTCTCTCTCTCTCTCTCTCTCTCTCTCTCTCTCTCTGACTTATTTCACTCAGCATAATAGAGTCCATGTCCATCCATGTACAGGAAAATTTTATGACTTCATCTCTCCTGACGACTGCATAATATTTTATTGTGTATATGTACCGCAGTTTCTTTAGCCATTCGTCTGTTGAAAGGCATCTTGGTTGTTTCCAGAGTCTTGCTATTGTGAATAGTGCTGCAATAAATATAGGTGTAAGGAAGGGGTTTTTGTATTGTATTTTTGTTTTCCTAGGGTATAATCCTAGGAGTGGTATAGCTGGATCGTATGGGAGCTCGATTTCCAGTTTTTGGAGGAATCTCCATATCGTTCTCCAGAAAGGTTGAACTAGTCAGCATTCCCACCAGCAATGGATAAAAGTTCCTTTCTCACCGCATCCCTGCCAACACTGCTTGTTCTCATTTTTTGTGATGTGTGCCAATCTCTGTGGTGTGAGGTGTTTCCTCATAGTTGTTTTGATTTGCATCTCCCTGATGATTAGTGATGTGGAGCACTTTTTCATGTGCCTTTTGGCCATTTGTATTTCTTCTTTGTTAAAGTGTCTGTCCATTTCTTCTCCCCATTTTTTGATGGGATTAGATGTTTTTCTGTCAGTGCCCTGTATATTTTGGATATTAGCTACTTATCTGATGGGTATTGGGTGAATAGTTTCTCCCACTCAGTGGGTGGCTCTTGTATCCTGGGCACTATTTCCTTTGAGGTGCAGTATCTTCTCAGTTTAATATAGTCCCATCTGTTAATCTCTGCTTTCACTTGCTTGGAGAGTACAGTTTCCTTCTTGAAGATTCCTTTAGTTTCAATGTCATGGAGTGTTTTACCTACGTGTTGTTCTATATACTTTATGGTTTCAAGTCTGATATTGAGGTGTTTAATCATTTTGGATTTTACCTTCGTACATGATGTTAGCTGGGGGTCTAAGTTTGCTTTTTTGCAAGTGGCTAGCCAGTTGTGCCAACACCACTTGTTGAAGAGGCTTTCTTTGCTCCATTTAGGACTTCTTGCTTCTTTATCAAATATTAGATGATTATATGTCTGGGGAACATTCTCTGAGTACTCAAGTCTATTCCACTGATCTGAGGGTCTGTCTTTATTCCAATACCATACTGTTTTGATAAGTATTGCTTTGTAGTACAGTTTAAAGTTGGGTAAAGTAATGCCTACCATATTCTTTTTCCCAATAATTGCTTTGGCTATTCGAGGGTGTTTATTGTTCCAAATGAATTTCAAAAGTGCCTGATCCACTTCTTTGAAGAATGTCATGGGTATTTTTAAGGGGATCGCATCAAATCTGTATAATGCTTTGGGGAGTATTTCCATTTTAATGATGTTAATCCTGCCAATCCATGAGCAGGTTATGTGTTTCCGTTTCTGTGTGTCCTCTCTTATTTCTTGGAGCAGAGTTTTATAGTTTTCTTTGTCTAGGTCCTTCACATTTTTAGTCAAGTTGACTCCAATATATTTGAGTTTGTGTGGCACTAATGTGAATGGGTTGTTTTCTTAATGTCCATTTCTTCCCTATTATTATTAGTGTATAGAAAGTCCATTGATTTTTGTTTGTTAATTTTGTAGCCTGCCACCTTGCTATATGAGTCTATTGTTTCTCGAAGATTTTTGGTAGAGTCTTTAGGGTTTCTAAGTAAAGTATCATGTTATCTGCAAATCACAAGTCAGTGGCAAATATTATCCTCAATGGAGAAAAACTAAAAGCCTTCCCTCTTAATTCTGGCACAAGGCAAGGCTGTCTTCTCTCACCACTCCTATTCAACATTGCACTGGAAATCTTTGCTATAGCGATCAAGCAAGTAAAAAATATCAAGGGAATCCAGATAGGAAAAGAAGAAGTTAATAATTTTATTTTATTTTTATATTTGGGCCACAGCTGGTGACGTTTAGGGGTTACTCCTGGCTATGCACTCAGAATTAGCTCCTGGCATCAAACTGTGTTCCATCCTAGGTTAGAGTGTGCAAGACAAATGCCCTACTGCTTACAACACTGCTTCGGGACCCTATTAACATATCTTTTTGTAGTAAGTGTATTTTTTTTTTATCAAGTTTTTCCAAATCATTTGCCTTCTCTAAATTTGTATTAATATTCTTTTTTGTGTGTTTTTTTTGTTTTGGGGTCATACCCGGCAGCACTCAGGGGTTCCTTCTGGCTTTATGATCAGAAATCGCTCCTGGCAGGCTCGGGGGACCATTTGAGATGCCGGGATTCCAACCACCGTGGTATCTCTCCGGTCCCTGTATTAATAGTTTTGTCCTACTATTTTTAAGCTGTTTTTTCTATCATATATCATTCTGCTAATCCAAGTAGAAGATCTTTACTTAATATTGTCATGCCCTTCTTTTGTAAGTAATATAACAAAAACAATTACAAAACATCTGGAAATTCAAAACATAAAAATTGAACAAAATGGATGCTTGTGACTGTAGAGAATGTGTTTGAGAAGTAGTCTTGGCCTGATTACATAGGGAAAGATCAGATTTGCTGAATAGATTTTATTATTAAGAAATTAGCATTTGATTTGCTTGTTGAAACTGGCATTTTAAAAAGTGGGGAGGGATTAGAAAGGGGCAAAAAAAGTTTAGGGTTTATTTGTTATATTGTTTTTGGGGCCATTTTCAGGGCTCTCAAGAATACCTCACCCCTATTTGTGAATGCTATATGTTATAGTGTTATCTAATTTATCTAATGCGCTCTACGAAGGAGCCACGTTCTCTCCTTCCCTTCTTTTTTTATGACTCTCATAAAAATATGAGAGAGGAAGACATTGCTTTTAATGAGAACAAAAAAGGTCACAGTAAGAATTCAATTGGAATTCTCTGTACTAACATATAATAATAAAACCTACAATCAAAATTTTTTATAACAGCAGGGAGAGAAATCATTTGATTCAGTATGAATCACAAGAAAGTTTATGAGTGAATGTATTGTAAGAGGCTATCAAATAAAGAGGTTTTATGAAAAGATGACAAATTATACAAGAAATTAGGCTATAGGAAATGGAACTCTTTTTATTTTGTTTTGGGGCCATATCCTGCTGTGCTCAGGGATTACTCCTGACTGCTCATCAATCACTCCTTTAAGATTGGATAAGCATTTGTGGTGCCTATGATTGAGCCCAGGTAAGCCGCATACAAAACCACTGATCCAATTGCTCTATTATCACTCTGGTCTGAAAACAAATATCTTAATATAAGGATTAATATGATTTTTTTACTTGTCTCTCAAATAACTCATACTTTGCATTAACTCATAATGTCCTGCATCAAAGTAGCACAACTCTAAAGTAATATTGCCCAAGTAAACATACCTTGGCTTTCAGAATTTTGCTGGATATTTACTTTCACCTTAGTAACTCTAGAATTTTAAGATCCAGAAGATTTTCTTATATGTAATTTGCCTTATTAACCTGTGCTTGTTTGTGGAAATATTTTTAAACAACTTCTTTTTGTTAATATATGAAATTACTCTGTCTTCCAAAATATATCCCCCATTATTTATGCCAATATATTAGGAGACAATATATCCTGTCTCCAATATATCCTGGAGACAGGAAAGATAACAAAGGAGTTGCTAAGATAATTTTAATTTCTTCCTCCCTTTTATTTTCTTTTTGCCTTGGATTCATACATTCCAAAGAATTCATCTATATATGATATATAATATATTATAAATATAATATATAAAATATATTATAAATTAGGGGAAAATTTATGAGACCCTATTTCCTTTCTTTCCCCACTTTCCCCTTATCAAGAATTCCCAACCTTAAAGGCAGACAGTGGCTTTAAGAATATAAACCTTGGGTAAAGAAAATACTTCAAAAGGCTGAAGTTAATGCTTTGAACAGTTGAGACCAAGTTTGTTCCCTATTAAACTATGCTCCCATGACTGAAGTAACCCTAAATTCTGGTTATTCCTCCCTCTCCCCACACCCAAAATAATGTAAACTATTTGAAATTCAGCCATGATGACACATTAATCAGTTGTTCATTCTTTTAACTTTAATATTCTATATTTCTGAATAGTATTATTTGCTAATCCGACTCATTGATTTATGTATTTAACTATTTTTTGAAATTTGTTATAAATGAAATTGTTATGAGTATTATTTTAAGTTCAGTTTCTTCACTCTCTTAGGTATAGTGGACATTCCCAAGGTCTCTCTTTGTCTTGCATTGACTGTGGCACAGTGAATGGCTACATATATTAGCATCTGCTGCTCCCTACTGGAGAACTACAGAGTCATATGTTTATGAGTAAGTATTGCCTCAAAAGTCTTTGTAATGTTTTCTCAGTTATAATTATAAACCAAGAAATATTTATCTAGGCCTTTATATTTAACATCCTCTACATGTAGACTTATATTATAAGACATGTCACAAATATAACCCAAAAATACATATCATACCAAATTTCAGCAGTTGACAACCTCTTATAATTTACAAAAAAATCTAGGCAAGGTTAAATAAATACAAGAACTAAAAGAAGATATATATAGGCATGGGGCTAAACTAGATCTTCATTGATCTTTGATCTTGCATAAGTTGTTAAATAGTAAGCCTCACTAAATTGTGATTGATAATTTTGCCTTATAAAATTTTTATAAGAATAAATTTTATAGTGGCCAAAGCAATAGCACAGCAGTAAGGCATTTGCTTTGCACACAGCTGACCTAGGACAAACCTGGGTTTGATTCCCAATATCCCATATGGTCCCCCAGCCAGGAGCAATTTCTGAGTGCAGAGCCAGGAATAACCCCTGTGACCCAAGAAAAAGTTAAGAAAAAAGAATAAAATTTTGAGTAGAAATTATGTTTCTGGAATAAAACAACTATATGATGGGGACAAAGAGATAGTTCAGTAGATAAGGTGGTTGCCTTGCATGAAGCTGAACTTTGAATTCCAGCATTACAGATAGCCAGTCAAAGAGATCCCTAAGCACAGGGCCAGCATGGACTATTCTCCCAATTGATAATGATAGTTATTATAACTATGATAAATTAAAAAATATCAATGAGTCTCTTAATATTTTCTATAAATAAAATTTTAAAGTTTTTAACTGCAGCTTTTCTTCCTAACTCAATTTTCTTCCTTGTATCAATTGATAATTTCCTATTTTTTACTTCTTTTACTTCTGAGTTTCCTCTGTTTAAAAATTTACTTTTCATTGGAAATTGAGCTCTCTTTTGATTTAGCTATATCACTGCTAGGGATATACCTTAGGAACACAAAAATACAATACAAAAATCCCTTTCTCACACCTATATTCATAGCAGCACTTTTTACAATAGCCAGACTCTGGAAACAACCAAGATGCCCTTCAACAGATGAATGGCTAAAGAAACCATAGTACATATAAACAATGGAATATTATGCAGCCGTCAGGAGAGATAAAGTCATGATTTTTCCCTATATATGGATGTACATGGAATCTGTTATGCTGAGTGAAATTAGTCACAGGGAGTGAGAGAGACACAGAATAGTCTCACTCATCTATGAGTTTTAAGAAAAATTAAAGACATTGAAATAATTCTCAGAGATGAGGGCCAGAAGGACTGGCTCATGATATGAAGTTCAGCACAAAGAGTGGTGAGTGCAATTAGAGAAATAACTATGCTGAGAACTATCATAACAATGTCAGTGAGTGAGGGATGTAGAAAGCCTGTCTCGAACACAGGCAGGGGGTAGGGATGGGAAGAGATGGGGGCAGTGGTAATGGGAAGGTTTCATGGGTGAAGGGGAGTGTTCTTGTTATGACTGAAACCCAAGTACAATTATGTTTGTAATCACGATGTTTAAATAAAGAAATTAATAAAATATACTTTTCTACTTTTTTACTCCTAAACTTATTTTAGTGTTTTAAAAAATAAAAATAGCGGGGCCGGAGAGATAGCATGGAGGTAAGGCGTTTGCCTTTCATGCAGAAGGTCATCGGTTCGAATCCCGGCATCCCATATGGTCCCCCGTGCCTGCCAGGAGCAATTTCTGAGCATGGAGCCAGGAGTAACCCCTGAGCACTGCCGGGTGTGACCCAAAAACCACAAAAATAAATAAATAAATAAATAAAAATAGCCAAATATTTATCTACGCTTCTCTCTTCACTCATCTCTTCTTCTCAAATCTCTGTTTATATTTCTGTATTTTTATTCTCCAAGGTCACCAGAACTTGCTCTCCTTTTTCTGACACATTTAGTATCAATGTCTCTATTCTTACTCTTCATGATCTATTTGTAGCATTGACATATTTTTCTTCCTCAGGTTCAGAATACAGCTATGCTTTCTCCTTTCTTCAATTTCACATTTCCATCAGCTACTTAAATGTGTGCATACCCTAGAATCAGAATTTTACCTATTTCCTTTTCACTAATGCTAATGTTTTGCTAAGTGTTAATTATCTTATCTTATCTTTTAAATGAACCTTATACTATTCATTCTCAAAACTTTTATAGCACATACTTACTTTATAATCTAAATATTTGACTACAATTTGCAAATATAAGAGAAAAGATAGTTCTATGTAAAACTTGTATATAAATGTTTGTATCAGCATTAGTCATATACAAATTGTAGAAATAGCCAATGTCAATCAATTGTTAAGAAGGTTAATAAGGGGGCCGGGCGGTGGCGCTAGAGGTAAGGTGCCTGTCTTGCCTGCGCTAGCCTAGGACGGACCGCGGTTCGATCCCCCGGCTTCCCATATGATCCCCCAAGCCAGGAGCGTCTTCTGAGCGCATAGCCAGGAGTAACCCCTGAGCTTCACCGGGTGTGGCCCAAAAACCAAAAAAAAAAAAAAAAAAGAAGGTTAATAAAATATAATCTTTCCATACAATATAATATATTTTTCACACTGAAAATTAAAAAACTACTGTTACATACAAACCTTTAAAATAGTATGCTAAGTGTTTTTGTGTGTTTATTTTTCTGATTTACTTGGGACCACAGCAGGCAGTGCTCAGAGTTTACCCCTGTTCTGTGCTCAGGGATTATTTCTTGCCATACTTAGGGAAGCAAACTATGTATTAAGTATTGGCCTAGGTTGTTAGCATGCAAGGCAAGTACCTTACCAACTGTATTATTTCTTAAAGTAAAAGAAGAGAATCACAATGGTGAAGTATTATATGGGCCATACTGTGTGAAAAATTCAGACTAGCCAAATGTATGGAGACAGAATATAAATTAAAAATTCATCTAATTTAGAGGGTAGAGAAATTGTAAATGCTAATAACTAATGAGTACATAATTTCCTTGGAGGAAGAAAGTGCTCAAAAACTGCACTATAGGGCCTGGAGAGATAGCACAGCGGCGTTTGCCTTGCAAGCAGCCGATCCAGGACCAAAGGTGGCTGGTTCGAATCCTGGTGTCCCATATGGTCCCCCGTGCCTGCCAGGAGCTATTTCTGAGCAGACAGCCAGGAGTAACCCCTGAGCAACGCCGGGTGTGGCCCAAAAACCAAAAAAAAAAAAAAAAAACTGCACTATAGTACTTATCACACAAGTATGCTCATATACTCATATACAAAAGCTATTTAACTATAATATAGAAGGATTAATTTTATGGCTAACTGAGCTAAACCTCAATAAAACTATTAAAATAAAGTTTTAAAGTAAAAATTAACAAATAAGTCACTAACAAGTAACTAAGTAACCTAAATATTACTTAAAATAAAGAAAGCATTTTTTACTTTTTAACCATGTCTCATTAGACAATTTTATTTCCAAAGCTCAACTCTTCGGCTTTTGCATCTTCCTATGGTATTCTATTCTAGTTAATCAGTAGTCAGAATCTAAAGAACATAGAGATATTCAGTTTATCTGTAAAGAGCACAGACTAAGAAAAGAAATAGATTCCAAATTGAATTTGTACATAATGTAAAAACAATGTGTAATTTTATGCCTTTAATGGTGACTCAAATGCTATAACCTTGAATTTTCTTCATGCAAATATTTTATCTTAATTTGCACATGGATAAAATGAAGCTTTAGATGTCTGTAACTGTCTATGTATATATGATATAGTACCCATATGTCTTCTAACAAGGTGATGCATCTGTTTTTTGAAGAAAAATGATACCAAGGACGGGACAGACTTATTTTTAGCTATAGATGCCAGTTATTACAAAGAAAAGATGTCCTCTAAGAAAATAGGTCAGGGTATCATGTTTGTGTTTTTAAAAACTATATATGACCTACGTTTCATTAGGCTTTAATGCCTACAAAAAATTAAGGTGACAGAAAAATGGCAAAACTTTTCTCAGAGTGAATGATCTATGAATTCACAGTAAAGCTACTGAATTTATAATTTAGATTGCTTTTAACCTCTTACTATAGATACTGTTAAAGTTAATTTAGCTTCAAGTTAAAGAACACATGTTTTGGATTTTATTAGAATGATACTTTTATTTCATAGTAAATTCTAGAGCACTGTTTTCTGTTTATAAGTATTTCTGTGTCTAGAGAGATAGATAACTGAAAGGAATAGTGCATGAAGAAACATTCAGTTCAATCTTGGCACTGCATGGCCCTTGAGCAATGCTGTGAAGTCTGCGAAAATAAACAACTAATTAAAAAAAAAAGGTGCTATTGAAAGTGATGAACAATGATAGATTGTGATGAATCTAGACTGATTAGAACTAGAAATTAACTCTATATTCTAAAACATAAATTCAAAAATTAAAATACTGAGAAATTAGAAGAAAAGCAAAAGAAAATATAGGCTTAAAAGGGAATACTTGAATAATTATTTTAAAAAGAGAGAGCACATTTTTAACTGGATGGATAATATTGAAGCATAATAGAAAGGTTCTCTTTGTTCCCAGGCATGGTTACTGATACTTCAGTTTTAATATTAACTCCCTCTGATATGATTGAATAGCTTTATTTTTTAAGCATCGCATATGCTTCTAGTTCTTATAATTACAAGTTTAAATTTTTGCTGTTTTTTCATTTCTTCTCATTATTCACATATTTAATAAGTGACATAATAACATATCTTATAACATGCTGTATAAATGAGAACACTTCTATTTACTTCTATTACTAAGAAAAGAAATAGATTTCTATTACTTCTGAAAGCTTTTGTTAATGTTTTAAACATTTCTCCCATCAAAATACTGTTATTAGGTATATAAAATATTTATTGCATATAATTTCCAAATAAGAAAATGAAGTTTAGAATACTTGAGTAATTAGCTAAGATATATAACCAGTAATTAATATAATAAAGAACATTATCAAAGGGGCCGGAGCAGTGGCACTAGAGGTAAAGCGTCTGCCTTGCAAGCGCTAGTCCAGGATGGACTGCGGTCCCCTGGCATCCCTTATGGTCCCACCTAGCCAGAAGCTATTTCTGAGTGCATATCCAGGAGTAACCCCTGAACGTCAAACAGGTGTGCCCCCCCAAAAGGAACACTATCAGTTCTTTTAGCTCTACATCAAGTGTTCTCTTTAAAAAAATAAGTTGTTTAATAAAATTTTAATAAATAAGATCCATTTAAATAACTGACTTTTTAATAATTTTTATTGAGACCAATGTGAATTACAGGTCTTTCACAGTTATATTTAAGGTACACAGTGACAGTAAATTAGGGCAATTTCCACCATCAGTGTTGACCTTTCTCCTCCACTGTTCCCAGCATGCATCTCATACCTTCACCCTTAGCCCTCTAGACTGCTAGTATAACAAGTTCCTTTGTATATAGCTTGTTGTAGTTTAGGTCTTTTGTTTCTATTGTCTTTGACTTTGGATCGGATATTCAGGTCTAATCACTTTTTATTTCCATGAGAAAAAATAAAAAGCTCATGAAACTGCTTTGCCCCTTGTACTATTCTCTTTATTTTTCTCAATTTGTAGGAAGACGTATAAATATGAGGCAGAACAAGGTTATTCATGTTCTATGGTTCTGTTAAAAAAATAGGGCAGAAGCCCCTGTATAGAAGCTATAAATATAAATTTTTTTAAAAAAAATCAAGAAAAAGAAGAAAAAAAGCAGGGCTGGTGTGGCAAGGTATTTGTTTGTTTGTTTTGTTTGGCATAGGCACAGTAAATATTGGGGAAGTTAGAAAAATAAAGTCCTTTTGCTTAAGAGATACAGGATGTGTCCATCACTGAAGCATATTGTCATGAGACCAACTACAGGCTCCAGACCTGTTCATTGTAAAACCCAAGGTCTTTCTTTATGGTGCCATAGAATTTTCTGCTCAGTTGTGGTTGTCAAAGTCAATCCTCCCTACTTGGAGATCTTGATTTTTGCATAGATCCTAGGACAAAGTCTAGGATAATCTTTCCTTATTCCAGATGTTCTGCTCAGTCATGGTTGTTGTAGTCAGTCTTCTATATTTAGTGATCTTGATTATTGAAAATATCAAAGGACAAAGTATCTTCTGATTCCATCTCACCATTAGGTGATGATATAGGGCAAACTGCCCTTCTATCAGTTTGTTGCTGTTTCCCAGCACTCTCCAAACAAGTAGAAGCAGAGATAAACAGATGGTACTATATTAAGCTAAGAAGTTTCTGCTCCTCAAAGGAAATATTGCCTAGGATGCAAAAGCCACCCACAGAATGGAAGAAACTATTCACCCAATATCCATAAGTGTCTAATATCAAAAATATACAAGGTACTGACAGAATTTAACAAGAAAAAATCATCTGATAAAAGAACAGACACTTCCTGAAATACAAATCACCAAAGGGCACAGGAAAAAATGCTCGACAACACTAATCATCAGGGAGATGCAAATCCAAACATGATTTGTGAGGTGAGGTACCATCTCACATCACAGATACTGACACACAACACAAAGAACAAGAACAATAAGTGCTGATGTGGATGTGGAGAGAAAGGAACTCTCATTCACTGCTGGTGGGAATGCTGTCTTGTCAAGCCTTTATGGAAAACAATATGGAGATTCCTCAAAAGACTGGAAAATGAGCTCCCATATGATCCTGCTATACCACTCCTAGGAATATACCCTATGAACACAAAGCTACAATACAAAAAAACTCTTCCTCACACCTGTTTTCATTGCAGCACCATTTACAATAGCCAGATTCTGGAAACAACCCAGTTGCCCTTCAACAGATGAATGGCTAAAGAAACTGTGGTACATATACACAATGAAATATTATGCAGCTGTCAGGAGAGATGAAGTCATAAAACTTTCCTATATATGGATGTATGGAATCTATTATGCTGAGTGAAATAAGTCAGAGGGAGAGAGCTAGACACAGAATAGTTTCACTCATCTATGGATTTTAAGAAAAACAAAAGACATTATTGTAATAATTCCCAGAGACAACAGAAATGAGGGCTGGAGGGACTGGCTCTCAATGTGAAGCTCACCACATAGAGTGAGTGAGTTTAGTTAGAAAGATGACTACACTATCATGACAATGTTAATGAGAGCAAAGTAGAATGCCTGTCTTGAATACAGGCAAGGGTGGGGTGGGGAAATTGGGAGATGGGGGGAATTGGTGGAGTGGACTGGTGAAGGGGATCTTCTTTTTATGACTGAAACCCACACAATCATGTATGTAATCATGATGTTTAAATAAAGAAAGAAACAGTTGTTGTTGTTTCCTCGTTGACAGGATGTCTTATGAACCTACCCTGGGCAAATTGGTACAAGAGCAGAACTGGAGACTGCTCGGGAGAAGTTTACTTCCTACTGCTGCTGCAGGCAACTGTGCCATTTCTAGGGTTGGGATTCAGGGTTCGGGGTTGGACGGTTGAAATTCGGTCACATGAGGTAACTGACTTTAATTTTAAATAAGAAACTTTTCAATAAAGATTATATGTATCTATATGAAATATTCACAAGATTTAAAAATTTAGATAGTAAAAAATAAGTTATTTTAAAATTTTTATCCTAAATACAAAGAGTTTGGTATCTAGTTTTCCTTTCCCCTTAATCTCTCTCTTTATATGTACACATAGATAATAGTTTTATATAATTTTCAAGTTCAGCCTTCATACAATATAGCATAGACTGAGAGATTAAACAACAAAATTTTACTTTCTATACATTCAGAGGTTAGGAAGTGGGCACCATACTGGTTTTGGTGCAATAACTGTGTACATCAAAACCATACATGTGATCACTGCTGTGTTACAATATCATTTTATGACTGAAACCCACACAATCATGTATGTAATCATGATGTTTAAATAAAGAAAAAAAAAGTTGTTGCTGTTTCCTCATTGACAGGATGTCTTATGAACCTACCCTGGGTAAATTGGTACAAGAGCAGAATTGGAGACTGCCCGGGAGAAGTTTACTCCCTACTGCTGCTGCAGGCAACTGTGCCAATATATGTTCAGTAAGATACTGAACATAATAGTGTGGTTTTTAATATCTGACTAAATTATGACTTTTTTAGAAGTGTTGGGAAATTTGAACCACAACTTGTTCTTCAATTCAGTTTTAAGTAAGTAAATTAAGCATTAACCAAGTATAGCATAAATATATAGTATATTAACAGATGACTATAGTATATTAATTTACAATATCTAAGCTATAACAATAATGATTTGGAAAAATAGTCAAACAAGGCAGGTTTCATTGGAAGGCTTCTTTCTCTTTGCTTCTGATCAATCTACTTGGTACACAAAGAATGACATTTAGAGGGAAACCCAAGTATCTATAATGTTTTCTTCTAAGTAGAAAAATTTTATTATAGTACCCCAAACTTATTACCTTTTCTAACATTAAAAACCTTCCAAAGATCCCATCTCCAAATTTTATCACATAGAAGTGATTGACTCAGGGCCAGATAGATAGCATGGAGGTAGGGAGTTTGCCTTTCATGCAGAAGGTCATTGGTTTGAATCCCGGCATCCCATATGGTCCCCAGAGCCTGCCAGGAGCAATTTTTAAGCATGGAGCCAGAAGAGGCCCCTGAGTGCTGCTGGGTGTGACCCAAAAACCAAAAAATAAGAAAAAGTGATTGACTCAATAGATAAATTTTGTGAATACATACTTATCACAAGTAACACCTCACTTTTCTGTAGACAAGTTTCATATTCTTGATTGGTAAAATACATGTTATAACACTAATTGATATTGAGTATATTAAATAAAAACAACTTTTTCTCTAAATTTCACCTAAAATAAATATTATATGCATCATCATAAGACTGAATTAGCAGTTTCCATAGATACAAATAACTATATAGACAGATGTGAAATATTTTCTACTTTAAATAACATCCTGAATAATAGCTGTTTCTCAAAGAATCTGTCAATTAATGACAAGCTAAAAAAATTAATGACAAGCTTGGACTTAAAAAGTTGGGAGTTTTAAAAAGAGTTTCATATTTGTTTCCTACTTGGTTCTTTCAAGAACTATGTAAATAAACAGAATAGTTTTAACACTATACTAAAGCACCAGAGGAATCAAGGAATTGAATATTTTTAATACTTGTTTAAGGAATTTTCTAATAAGTAGCATGGTTATATTATTGAGCAAGATCTTTAGGCTTCTATATTAATATTTTAAATTTTCTTTGATGTACTCCCTAAAACAGGAAGAGATCAAGACACCAAATTGTCTACTCAGAATACAATGCATGTAGTTTTCAATCTAAATAAAGATTTCTTAGTCTTAAAATTCTCTTCAGGCCACTTTTGTACTGCTGTGTATTCAATTCTTTCTGTTAGGTATCCAACTCAAACCCCAAAATGTTCATTTCAAATTCAGATATTACTACTTTACAATTTTGCATTTCCTTTCTTCAACTGGATACTATAGTTAGGTGTGATAAAACAATCAAATAAAATAAACTTGGAGAACCAAGGAATGTCAGAAGAAAATAAGGTTCATTTTAGATTAAGTACTTAAATTTATCAATGACACTAGAAATAAATATATAAAATATTTACGTACCATAAACTTTTAGATTTAAATTTTCATTATATAAAATTTCACCTTTACAAATAGTTGTTTTTTTTTTTCAACAAATTCCTCCAACTTGTCCTACCAAAACTAAAACTATAATTCTAATTAACAGAAATTCAATTTTAGGTCCTTATAGAAACTGGAATCCAACAAGGATTATATACTCATACATTCTGATGTAAATAAATCTCTAAAAGTTTAAGGAAATATTCAAGATAAATCATTTTCTAAATCACTATATTAACTGGAGGAAAAATCATGAAATACATGTGATAAAGTTCCAAATCAGCAATTATCACATTTTATAAGTATTATTTGGCTAAAATGTATATAAGTATTATATTTTATGCCTTTTAGTTATTTAAATATGCTGTTATTACCTCAATTCTCATATAATCTCGATAATTTTTCTTTGAAAAAACTTTCTTAGTGTCAGAATTATCATTATTTAAATATATCTTTTTTAAATGCTAGTTTTTTGAAAGTGTTTGGAATATATATTAATGTACCAATTAATGAAATCTAATTGGTTTCATTCAAATTTAGTTAACATCAAAGTCAGGTTAAGCCTTGATATCTGAATGTAGACTAAAAATTTAAAGTTCTCTTTTAAAATTTGTGAAGAAGTGTTGGGAGAGGCCTTTTGATTGATCCTCATATCGTCTTCTAATTAGATGTCTCTCGATTGGTTACTTTGGTTTACATCTTAAAATGATTTTCCCCATTGCTTCTTCACCTGGCTTTTTCCCCTACCCTTGAGGGTGGGCTTTGATATTCCCAATAAAGGCTGCTTTGGAAGCCTGGAGGAGAAGGTGCCAATCTTGGCTCATGGTACCACGTGGTGGAGCAGCTGATGTGTGAACAGCTTGCAGTGTGAGTTTTTGGCCTGTGATTCCTCCCAACTGTAAGTGGATTATTTCCTGGGTTAAAATTGCTGCTGGACCTGTGACTCTTGTCCTACTTGAACTTGGGGCATGGGACCCTCTCCTTCTCTGAGTATTGTGGAACACACAACCCACTATTTCACAGAGAAGGTGACCATGTACTAATTCTTGCTGTGTCAGAAGTTTGAAGCAGTTAGAGAACACTGAACTCAAGAGCAAGAAAGAGGGTCCTTAGGGCTCTTAGATTTGCTTTGTCAGTAAAATACACAGATAAAGGGAAAGTCAAACATTGCAAGGAACTATATTGCTATGATGGATATCTTTTAGGGTATAAAGTACAAAAAAATCACCCTGATTTAAATTTTTTCATTTTTCAAATCTATTTTGTTTGCCAATAGCCAATTTATACACATTAATTTTCATATATCCTCTCATACTGTGACCTTCACAAACTATATATTTTATTTTGTGAAGCTACATTATAGACCAGAGCTTCTTTCCTATGAGTCATCTTTGTTATTTCTCTGCTTTGGACTATAATTTGTACAGACAAACAAATGTGAGAATTAATAGAATACACAGAATCATTATCCTACCCTCTCTCAGGCTGTCTTCCATATGATTCTGCATTATTAAACACTAAAAAAAAACGAGTATTAAATTTCGCATATTTGTATTAAATAAATAAACAAAGTATTAAATTTTGCAAGTAATGTCAAAATGTAATAATTATTTTTCTTTCTATCAAGGAGAAACAGTTATCTTTTCTGTTTTCCAAAAATGTTAATTTCTCATATATGAAATTAAGTAGGTATAAGTCTGTTAGATTAGATAGGTATAA
This sequence comes from Suncus etruscus, assembly GCF_024139225.1. NCBI lineage: Eukaryota > Metazoa > Chordata > Mammalia > Eulipotyphla > Soricidae > Suncus > Suncus etruscus. The sequence goes on from NC_064848.1 coordinate 108,630,903, forward strand.
GTCTGTTTCATTCATGAGTTTATTTTCTTTCATTACTAATTTTTGTTTGCCATACTAAGTTTATGCTAAGATAATAGTTTTACCCAAATAATTATACAGACTCAGAGTAAGTACTAAAATTTTTCTAATAAAACTCTTCAGGGACTTAGATTAAATTCTACAAAATTTGTAATGATTCACAACTTGGAATAGACAAAACAAATCTGAAAAAAAAATGTGGTGTCACATTCACTAATCTTATATCATACAATAAATTTATAGTATGTGTGGTATTAGAATACAGACAGATTTTCAGATCAGTTACTAGAACAGAGATCCCAAAAATAAACTCTCTAATATATAATTGATTCTATGACAAGGAAAAAGACATGTACAGTGGAGCAAGAAAAGTTTTCTTAAGTAATTGGATAAAGGGGCCGGAGAGAGCATGGAGGTAGGGCATTTGTCTTGCATGTAGAAGGAAGGTGATTCAAATCTCAGCATCCCATATGGTTCCCTGAGCCTGCCAGGAGCAATTTCTGAGCATAGAGGCAGGAGTAACCCGAGTGCTGCCGGGTGTGACCCAAAAACCAAACCCCCCCCAAAAAATAAAATAAAATAAATTGGATAAAGTACTAAATAACAACAAAAATAGAAAAACAAAAATAAACATGCAACAGAAAGAAAAAAGTAAAAGAGCTTGATCTATATTTTACACAGGCACAAAATCAAATCAAAGTAAAAATACTCAGGATTTAATCACAAGATCCTATAAACTATATTGAAGAAAAAATAAGTATAACTCTACATGATCTAAATCTTAAAGGAGTTGTCACTGATTTGATTCAAGTGGCAAAGACAACAAATATACAAATGGGACTAAGCAAATTAAAACAAGCTTTGCAAGACAAAATTAAAATTAAAAGATACTCTAAGAAATGTTAGAAAATATTTGCATACTAACTTCAGTTAAAGAATTAATAGCAAAAATAACTAAAACAACAATAATCCCCATCAAAAAATAGGAAGAAAGAGATTTGAGATATAGTATACAGGATAGGCTCTTGCCTTGGATTCAGTTGACCCAAAATCAATACCAGGCACCATATATATAGTCCCTAAGAGTAATCCCTGAGCTAAAATCCAAGAGTAAACTCTGAGCACTACTGGGTGTGGCTCCAAAACAAGCAAACAAAAACTAAAAAAAAAAAAGCAGAAATTGGAGGAAGAGATTAAGAAATGCTTCCCTGAGGAGGACATACAGATGGCAGGTAGACATATAACACAAAGTGTCCATTATAACTTGCTATTGATAAAATGCAAATAATGGGATATCATCTCACACAGGTGAAAATGGCATATATTGGAAACAACCAGTGTTGATGGGTACAGGTGGAAAAGAATATCTCTTTGCCTGTTGGTTGGAGTGTCCTCTGTGGTTCAGTATATAAATTTCGCAAAAGAATTATAAGAATTAAGTTTTCATTTAATCCAGATATTTCACATTGTGACATTTATTCCATGTACACATAAATCATTAAATTTAAAATATATCTGCATATTTATGTTTTATACAGAACTTAGTACAATAGCCAGGAAGTAGAAATGGCCCAGCTATCTAACAACAGATAAATGAATCAAGAAATTTTGGTGCAAATACACAATGGAATAAGTGTGGCTGTAAAAAAAAATGAAAATTTTCAGTTTGCTTAGTTAGGATGGAACATGAAGCAGCATATTAATAAATAAATCAGAGTGAGAACAACAAACACCAGATGAGGTCACTGCAGAGTAGGATATAAAGAAACAAAACAGGAGCACAGGCAGTACCAAATGACACAAACTCTTGGCTTTTACAGAACTGACATTACTAAGCAATAGAGGGAGAATAAGGAGAAATGAAAAGACAGACTGAAAGTCATATAAGGTGATGAAGCACAGTATCTATGTACATCAAACCATAAACTTTTACTATTGTTACCATGTTACCTAACAGCAATATAGTTGTTACACACACACACACACACACACACACACACACCCCATATAAATGTGTGCAGCCTTCTCTTATCTAGTTAATCATGCAGCAATTGCACTATCTAAATCTGTATCTTAATATTTCAAGGAATACTTTGCCAAGTTCCAAAAAACTCGAGTTATTTCTCATAATGAAAACTATTTCCTCAGTAGGTATTCTTTGACTGTTATGTAGATATCTTTGATTATTTATGATGAGCTTGCTTTTGCATTTTGTTTGCTTGTTTAATAAATATTCCATAAACATTAGACAAAGGGAAAATGTGAAAACAATTTGTTTAAGTTAAAAAGTTGATGCCTGGTTGATGAGGGACTAAGAGGTACTAACTGTTCACTACACATCATATCAGAAAGTGTAGGAAAGTAAGACATTTCAAATTTGGCTCCTGTTAAAGCATTGATTAGCAGTCTGTCTCTCATCTTTCCTGTCTCTCATCTTTCCTTAAGTCTCTCCCTGTCAATCACCATGTTTGTTTGTTTGTTGGCAATGTTGGAAAAGCTTGTACAAGGATTTTTTTCTCAAAGAGTGTCTTTATCTCACTGATAAACTTATTTAGTGACTCACATAAATTTTCCAAAGTTCTAAATGTATACTATCTATTGAGAAAAAAATAATTCAAGAGATGGGTATATTTGTATTATTCTGGAAGAGAATTCCAGGAATACAGAGGTGGATGGCTCTTACCACCATCCTTTCTTCCTTTTATTTAAAGGTGAAAGCAAGAGTAGGGCATTTGAAAACTAATGATAATTATTCTCAAGCCATGAATTAAAATGATTTAAAATATAAGAAATGAAAATAATATTGTACAAGAAGTGCTTCAAAATTCAATTAAATTCAACTTGAGTTTAAGATTATGGATGCAAAATTGGAAAGTGATTATAAATGATCAGGCTATTATTTTGTTTAAAATATTTTTCTCTTTTTGAAAAATCATGTATCTTCATTAGAAGAAAACGATAAAACATCATCCATGAAAAGACAACAAAGAAATGGAATGCTATTTCCAGCATTCCTCACATCTTGTCCAATGGACATGTTTAATGTCTCTATGGTGAATGTATAACTTGGAGGAACCATTGTTTAAGAGATTATTAGAGTAGCATTTTTTTAACTGAGGCCCTGTAGAGATCCAGTAAATTCTAAGGGAGTAACAAGTAAAAATTGTATGAATAGGGGGCACTGGCACAAAACTTGGGTGCCAACTGCTAGCATAAGGTCCCATGGGACACTTTGTTAGAAAAAAGTTGAAAAATGCTGCATTCAGTCACCCAGTAAACTCTAGATTCTTATTAACATGCTTATTGTCAACTTTCATCATCTGTTAAATAGGATAAATAATAGCATAGATTTTATATTTATGATTTTATTGATATAACTATTTCTTAAAAAAGTAAGTGCTTAGTAACTTCTAGTTATATTTATTATGTAGCTATAAAATTTAAGGATTTTCAACTACTTTTTACAAATACAAGATTAGTACTGTAGTTTAGAATATTATTAAATATAGCAGAGACATAATGAAAAGTATTTTTCTTATAATTGAGTGACAAAATTGTTTAATTTTTTCTCTGAAGCTATTTTTCAGTTATAATTCATAATTAATAAGTTTGTTTTAATATGTGAGATGGTTTGTTAAATGTGTTGGTAAATCTTCTATCAAAACTTACTGATTATAAACTGCTATTTATGTTTAACTGTCACAATAAAATGGTTAAAACAAGGGATATTCGTATCTTAAAGTTCTGGGCACTTGAAATTTCAAGATAAAGATTTTGAGAGTTCTTACCTTCTCTTGTAGACAAGTCATCTTTATAATCCCATTTAACATTAATTACTTTCTAAAGACTCTCAGTAAATATGGACACATTAGAATTTAAGACTTTAGTGTATACATTGTAATGATAGATAATTCAATTAATAGCAACTGTGCATTATGTAAATTAAAAAATTACCATCATATTTTGACAAACAGGCAGTAGGTTCTTAGAATTCTGAGGAGTCCAGAAATCCAAGAATAATTTATCAGGCATGTTCTTTTCTCTAATGGAAATAATCTTATATTAATATGATAAAATATTCAATAAACAAACCAAAATATTTGCTTTTAAACTATGAGATGAAATTGATTAGAGAGCAGTTGTGTGTTGGACTATTTATCAGTAGGTATCTATTTAAAACAATTATAGATATTTCTTTATAATTTAAACAGGGTCTCAGAAGGCCTGTCTATTTAGAAAAGTTTTCAAAATACATGCAAAGAGGAAGATGAGTTAAATATATTTTAATATAAAGTGATATATAACCCAATCTCTGTATGGTCATTTCATAAAAACTTTGTGGTTCAAATGTGATATATTCATTGATATTACTACTTAATAACTATGAAAAACTTAGGTTTTTCCAGAGAAGTTTGAGTTCTTTGTCAATCACTATTGTCACCATAGTAACTAATTGAGATAATCTTCACCTATAAACACATAAGTCATCTACTGTGTCTCATGAAGTCATTCACACAAAGGGAGCAATCTAGCAACTCAAATTTGACATACATGAAAAATTGAAAGCATAAGGCATAATCTTTTGAATAGGAATATCCACTATGGACAAAATGTTAAAAAAAAAACAAAACTTAAGAAACCCAAGCCTTTTCATTATCTGTGTTTATATAAGAGAAAAATGTCTATAAACAAATGATTGGAAATTTTTAATGATATAGCTTGATACAGAATTAGAGAACTATTATTTTTCAGGGTTTTTTGGTTTTGTTGTTTTGTTTGTTTGTTTGTTTTTGGTTTTTTTTTTTGCAAATTCTGAGGTTTCTGAAAAGAAAGGCTGGTATTATGCATAGTAAAAGCCAGCAGTTCACAGAATAAAAAATGAGCAGTTACTTTTGATCAGCGAAATGAAGTACTAATCACAATGCTAGGCTTTACCTTTAATCTGATCTTTCATAGAGGATCATAAAAGCTAATATATTTGTTCCTACAGAGTGGTTAAAATTATTTTGAAAAGTTATTTTTCTGGTTCTACTGTTAATTAATTCTTATTACATATTTATATATTCTTAATAATTTTATATTATTTATTATTTTTCTTTATTTATTAATGTCTTTATTTAAACACCTTGATTACAAATATGATTGTAGTTAAATGAAAAGAACCTTATGGGAACAGGGTTGAGGAAGGACAACACTGGGAGTGGGAATGTCCCTAATTTTTTGTCACTATTTACCTTGAATATTACTGTAAAAGGCTTATAATTCACTTTATCACAATAAAACTATTAAAAATATTATTCTTTAATAACTTGCATAATTTATGTCTCAGAGTACAGTCACTGGTGGAATTTTGTAAATTGTTTTATCTCTTATGTCCATTCATCTATGAATGGGGAATTGGCCATGGAAGTAATACCATTGGATATTAATTTTTATTATAGTTTTTTATAAAACCTTAAAAAGGCTTATTTAGATGACATCAGGTACATTTGGGGTGGTATGGCAATAGATCTTAAAGATCAACTTATTTAGAACTAAATACTAGTCTAATTTAGTAGTGAAAAATAAGCCAAAACTGATAGGCTATTTAGATCTTTTAATTTAAGCTTTTATTTTGGTGATATTGATGCTGTTTGGTTTAGGGGCCACACCCTGTGCCAATCAAAGTTACACCTAGCTCAGAATCAATCCTGGCAGGCTCAGGGGGGTCCAACATATGGGATACCTGGGATCAAAACCAGGGTGCTCCCAGGTCGGTCTTGTGTAAGGCAAACACTCTACCCATAATGCTATCACTCCTGGCAGAGATTTGATAATTTAAAAATAATTTATAAAACTACAAAGAATTAATACAAGTGGATATTTGTATGTGAAAATTAAAAAAAATTCATCCCAACAGATTTTCTGAAAGCATAACATCCCTGAGTCCATCACATGGCATATCCTGAACTAATAATGGACACTTAGAATTGTCTGACTAAGCAATTCATTGGGGATTGAAACAAGCACTTCCTAATTCTAGTCTCTTGGGTCATCATTCAAATATATTATTATTCGAGTAGCTAGAGACAAGACAATTGACTTGTATGCTCTTGGGAAGCAGCTCTTAGAGTATGCCTAAATAAATTCCCCGAGTGTATTATAGATATAAAGTATTGTAATTAATGTACTAGTCAGACTCAAACAAGTGCGAGTGAAAGAACTGCCCAATTCTTTCTTTAAAAATGTCTGGATTCTAAAAAAATTTTCTAGATTCTAACTTCATCTAGTAAAAAAAGCTTCCATATATTTGAAATATAGATATATTTAAATATATAGATATTTACTTAAAATATAAACTAGACATGAATTGTATAAATTAACTTCCCAAAAACTATGATACAAAATGATAAAGCACCAATCTATACTTTTACAATCTAATTATATTATCTTTATAGAACATAGAAATAGATCAACTATGTTCAGAAGAAAAATTGGGGCCTGGGAAATTGTATAGTAGGTATAAGTGCCTGCCTTGCAAGTGACTGACGATCCAGACTTTGAAACCTGGTGTCCAAAAAGGTCTCCTGAGAACCACCTGGAGATATTGAAGAAGGCAGAGCCTGGAGTATCCTCTGAGCACAATTTGGATGACCCAGAGACAAAAACAAATAAATAAAACAATATATATATATATATATATATATATATATATATATATATATATTCATCTATCTATAATTTCATCAGATTACTGATTTTACTCTGGGTGTATGCATTTCCATTTTCAGGAAAAATGAGACCTTGGACCCTGGAGTTAATTATAATCTCCAAAGATGCTGTGTCTTAAATGAATTTCAAAGAATAAAACATGTTTTTATTTATTTCCAAAAAGCAGCTTTATTTTTATTCCTCCATTTGGAAGTTGTCTTTTTCTCCTGTATGTATGTAGAAGAAAACATTTTCTCTGTTTATTTCCTATGATACAAATTTGAAATTTGCATTAGATAAGACATTTACTTACCTTTTTGCAATTTTTCCAGCTATAAGAATAAAAATACGGGTTATTACACAAATGTTGCTTGCCTTTTAAGTAAATAGAATCTTTACAAAATTTTAAGTACCATGACTTATAAGACTGTTACAAGTAGGATATTTTGGGTACAATATTTCAATACCAAAGTGCCCACTTTCTTTCCTCACCATGATTCCCAGTTCATTCTGTTCTTCCTAACTGATCTCTTATGATCAGTTCTGTAGACCAGTTCATTTACATGCTTAGGAGTAAATTAACAGAAATAAATATCTGAAATTATATCCTGTTATAACTCAATATTGAATTTCCACATTCATAAATAAGAGGCCAAAATTACAATGTATAGTGTAGCTTTTGAAGGAGATAGATATATTTTCCCATTTTCAAATTCCAATAAAAATACTTTGAAAGATGTGAGAAGAAAAAACAAGAAGTAAACTAATGATTTTCTCACTCCTGGAAATTTCTATAGTTTTAATATATTTGAAGCAATTTATTTCTAAACAGTGTCAGTTAATATACAGAAATGACTAGAATTGAGAAATAATATTTCTATACATATAGGATTAAAATAAGTTGAATTTTTAAAGGTCATCTTTTACACCAATTTTTTTATTCTTAAATAAGAAAAGAATCTATTGCAGAAAATCAAAATAGCTCAACAACCATTATGCATTTTAACCAAGAGAGACTTTGCTTTTGTATTTAAGAGGAATTAAGATTTAGGCTGTAAAAAATTTCTGATAGTTCATTTTAATTTCATTGAACTTTACTTCTCATTGTGAACACAAAAATGATGAATTTCCCCCTACCTGCATCATTACTCCATATAAAACTTAAATATGTAAACATTTTCAATAACTAATACAACCTTGAGATATTTAAAAAAATTTTGGTTGTTATGCAACGTAATATTCTTTAGGGAGCCGAGCTGATGGAACCTAGAACAAAAGGGTGTCTCAGAAATCCCTGACCTTGTTACCCACGTGACCAGAGGTACCCATGCCCTGAGGACAAAGGAAATAGACAAACACTAAAGTAAATTCAAAGCAGCTCAATACATCCAGCCAGAGAGAAAAATATAGAGCAACTTGCCTTTGTGTTAGCAAAAGATTAATGTGTTTACAGCTGATGTTTTATTTATGCTTGCTGAGTAAAATTTATAAGACCCTGTTTGGATCTTGTGCTTTCAGTATAAACTTGTGCTTTCAGTACAAACATGTGCTCAGATCTACCTCTTTACCCCTCCCTATTACCTGCCCCAGTTTATGCTAATGAGTGCTTGCAATTGTAATTGGTGGAAAGTTGTAACACCACTATGATGTGTTTTGCCTTTAAAAGCTGATCTCCCCGGGCAATAAACCCCTTTTGAACAGCGTGAGTTGCCTTAAGGGTCTTTCTTACTAACCTCTCAAGTTTATTTCACAGATCTGATCTGCTCCAGTGAATCCACAAATTACTAGTGACCCTCATTCACACACCCGCATGGGTCGGGGGTCCCTCTTATTCCTGCAAAATTCATTGTGATTTTCGTTTTGGTGCTTCAGCTGATTATGCTCATGGTTGATTCCTGACCTGCAGATAGGAATTATTTCTGGAGGTGTTTGGCAATCGAATCTGCCACATGCAAACCCTATCCACTGTATATTCATCAGGCCCCATTTTTTTAATATAATTTTTATTTTGATCATAGTGGCTTACATATTGTTGACAATAATATTTTAGGTACATATGTACATAAAATCAGGGGGGATTCCCATCACCAATTTGTCCTCCCTACACCTCCGTTTTTGTCTTACCTCCCATATCGTCTTCCCTCACCCCCAGGGCTGCTATAATATGTGGTCCCCTCTGTACCTAGCCTACTACTTAGTAGTCTTGCACCTGTTTGGTCTTGGTGCCTCCCTTATTTCCCCCTCTAACTGGGAGGCAGGACTAGCTAGTTCAAGTTACGTGGTTTTGTTTGAAGAAGAGAAAAGTAATAAACTGGGGTAAAAGTCTAATAAGCCAAAAATGGGCGGAATTCTTCTAGAGGCTCTCATCATCGATTTAAGAGTTGAAGGAGAAAAAGAAGGTGAAAAACTGCACCAGTACAAAAAGAAGTGTCAAATATCCAGTGAGGACTCCAACAATAATGATAAGCACCACAAAAACAAAAACAAAACAAAACAAAACAAAAAAACCCGCCATGGTGTTGAGATAACAAACATGGCATAGCACATAAAGAAAAGAAAAGAAGAGAAAAAAATAAGTATAACTGGGGCCAACAACTTCAATAACCACACCCAAACAAATAAATCGACCAAATATAGATAGGTAAATAAAAATAGTAATAGTAATAAATGAAGATAAAAAATAATATATTAAAAATGAACAATGTTTTGTGCTTTTTGCTTTTTTTTTTCCTCCTGCCCTGGCACAGTAAATATTGGGGTCATTCGAAAAGGAATTCACTTGGCCTAAGAGATATGGGGTTTCTCCGTCCTTGGAGTATATTGTAATGGGATTAACTATAGACTTTGTTCAGGATCATTTACTCTCCCGGTGTGCTTTTGTGGTGTTTGGAAGACTTCTGCTCCATCCTGGGTTATACAATCAGACGTCTGTATCTAGCAATCTCAGTATCTGCAAAGGTCCAGGGGTGGGACTTATGATGAAGTCACTCTTTGTGGTTCTAGAAGTTCTGTTCCCTCAGTGTCATTTTAATCCATCTTCCGTGGTTGGTGGTCTGGGTCTTTGCACTGAACCTAGGATGGCACCTAGGATAGTGTCTTTCTTTGTGTTTCCAGAAGCCCCATTCCGTTACAATTGTCTCTGCCAGACCTTTGGAATTGGGAATCATGGTTGTTTTGCAGGTTGTAGTTCAAACCCTAGACTAGGGCTTTTTTATTGGTCCCAAGATATATACAGTCTGGTCATGGTTCTAGCAGCCTGTCATCTGTAAATCGCGAACTTGGCTTTGGACCTACCAAAGGGTGACAAGTCTTCTGATTTTGTCTTATCATTAGCTGGTAAGGTAGGATAACCTGCTCTTAGGTCAAGTTGTTCCCATTTTCCTCGTTGTCAGGATATCATATTAGAGCTGGCACTTGTTGGTGACCCAGAAGTATTAAGGCTGTCCTGGATGGGATTTGTTTCCTGCAGCTGTTGTGAAGAACTGTGCTGTTTCTATGTCTGGGACGAATGATATCTAATCACCTGAGGTCTAAGTTGATTCCACATGACATATTTTCTTTTTTTTTTTAATTTTTTTATTTTTAATTATGAGAACAAGGATGCAAAGAAAGAGGACACGGTAACATTACAGTGGAAGGACAATCACCCATAACATAATTCTCAGAAGTCCCCTTGCTGATATCTTAACTTTGAAATTTCAGCCAAAGAACATTAAGATAAATAAGACAGAATCCATGTACAATTACTTTGTCCCTCAAGTTCCCAGATTGTAACACGCTATAATAGTTCTTAACAGCACACAAGGCAATCTAAAGCCATAAAACTTACATAACTCCTTAAACATTACAGGCATAGTATTTTTTTACATTTCCATATACATGCATATTAGCTTAAGTTAACCTTAAATTTAAAGTGGGTTCTTTTTAAGGATTAGAGTCAAAGGAGCACAGTGAAAATGGTGCTAGAGTGGCAATTGTTGTTTGCATAGGCCCACCAAAATATGAGGGACATGGAAAGAAATAACCTTGGCCTAAATACAAAGAGACCCGACCCCTGAAGTTTCCTGGCATAAGACCAACTCTAGGCTCCAGGCAAGCTAGATCGTCCAATCCAAGACATTGTCTGTAGTGCCAACACACTTTTATTTTTCACACAGTCTCTGTTGCTGGTATCATGTTTCTGTATTAAAGATCCTGGAATCTGCATATCCTACATTGAAGTCAGGATGTGGAGCGTCCTCTCGTTTCACCTCACAATCAAAGGGCAATGCAGGGAGCCCTGTCCTGTAAGCAGGTCATTGTTGTTGTTAAGTCTTCTCAGTGTTAAGGGAAGTCTCTTTTGAGCAGGTCAATGTCTGAGCAGTGTAGGGTCTTCTGTGGTAGAGGATTGCTTCCAGGTGATGTTATAGACCAGCCTGGATGTTTCGTGGATGGCTTCCCTGGTTCAGGGGTGAATGGAAAATGCCCTTTCTTCTGAGGTCTGTGCCAGGTCATTATGTCAATGTTCAGGGTGTAAGGTCCCTTTGCACTACAAGATTTGTGTGTTCCAATCTCTATTAGATAGGATCTTATTTGTATGTATAGTATTTTCCCATTTTAATGTGCCTATGCAAAAAAAGGAGCAATGCCACGTGGTGTTATTGGCGTACATGGGGGCCATAAGAACAATTCCAATGATTCCCATAATATGGTTCAATCATAAGCATTAAACTGGGGACTCTTTCACCAAAATTCCTTGTTAAACAGCTCAAAAAGAGAAGATAAAAAGTGGTTAGAATCGTCACTGTACAAGACAACATTTAGTAAGAATTATAGCTGTCAGAGAAGAAACACAAAATATTCTAAAGAAAATATGTTTCCATTTTATGTGTCTTGATACAGTTTTGGGTTGTTACACACAATGCATGGCTTTGGTCTGTGATTAGGATTGTACACTACTGAAGTTAAAAAGAGTAATGTAGGTTAGTGACGTTTGGGGGGGTTAGAGAGTTAAGGAGTAAAAAAGAGCTTTGTAGGGGTGTGTGAAAGGGCAGAATAAAAAATGAACATTCTGGATATGCAAAACATAACATAAGAACAAGGAATACTCTCAATACAGAACCACGCGGTTCTGTAGTTTTTGGATGCATAGGGAGGAATTTCTCACCCCCTCCCCCTAGGGCCCGATTAACCAGGCGTGACCCTGAAGACCCGCCTGGTGTGGGGGGATCTTGTTCCCCTGGACTAAGTGGTCATCCCAGGGGGCCTATGGCTAGCTGTCCTGCCCAGAGCCCCCAACATACCAGTCAAAGGCACCCAGAAATCCTGGCATGCGGAGTGTCTCATGACATATTTTCAAGGTAGGAGATATCTCTATATTGTAAACAACTATGAGTTCCTATCTCTAGTAGATAAGAGCTCTTTTTTATATGTATGATTTCCCCTTTTTTAGTGTGCCTTTGCAGGGAGAAATGGTGCTACATTATATTGTCAGTGGATTTGGGGGTGGACAGAGGGGAAAACAGACACAGGTCACATACCCAAAAAAGATAAAAAAAAAATAGAAATAAAAATGTATGTCCTCACATATGTATATGTAGAACAGACATTTAAAAAATGAATTAACAAAGTATTTAAGGGACCAAAGTGATGCAAAAGACTACCTTAGATTTGGGGAAAAGCAGGTAAAGAGGTGGTATAATACAGGTCTTATGCTTATGTTGGAAATACAGGGTTTCCCATTGTCTTTTGGGTTTTTCTTGTGGTGTGTGGGTTCCCAGGCACCATTCCATCACACCCCCTGACCTTCTTCAGATTGGCAAAAGATTTACGGCAGGGAGGTCTTGGAAGAGTTCTTGCATTGGGGATACTTTTGGAACTAAATCCAGTTTCAAGTAACAGTCCACGTTAGGGGAAGTTGGTAGGGATGGGCAGCATGAGTCCGAAGGGGAGTTTGCTGCCTTTTCTTGCAGGAGACGAGGTGTGGGTTTGACTAGGTGTCCCTTTGCTTGGGTGCTGGGTACTGGTTCGTTGGGGTAGGAGGTCAATCTTGATGCCTAATAGATTAAGGACTGAGGGTGAAGAGTTTTAATACAGTGGGAGGTCTGGATGGGATTGAGGGGTGAAGGGATAGTTGAATTTCCAAAGGGGGAAAGGGGAAGGTATATGGAAGGGGTAGGAAGGGAGAAAAGAGAAAATACATTAGAAAGAAAGGGAGAAGAGAAAAGGAAAAAAGTAAAGAGAAGAATAGAAAAGAAAAAAAATAAAAAAGAAAGTAGTGAGAAGAGAGGAGAAAATAGCAAGGGAATGCTAGTTTGCTTGAATGTGTTCGATGAGTAGAGCCTGTAGTTAAGTCTGTACGTCGCAGTTACTGCTTTGGTGGTCTGACTGGTCACGTGCTTCAATTCCTAAAAGAAGGTATAACCTAGAGATAAAGTGTATGTTAAAGAGTTTTCTCGGGGCCATCTCGTAGTGCAAGCTAGGTATGGTATCTTGTGTGGTATCCCGAGCTGCCATCTTAGTTTGTCCGCCCTTTGTATCCAAGAATGCCTGTGGACAGAAAAGCTGAGAGGTTATTTTAAATATAGTAAGATAAAGGCATTAAAACATAGTATTAAGGGATGTTTCCATTGGAGTCAGTGATTTCCCATGGTATTCTTTACCTGTGTTCCTGTATACGATCTCTAAGGGATCATTGTGGGCCTTTGTTGTAGAAGGCTGATTACATACCTGTTCTCTCTATGCTGCTGTTTCTGGTGTTGCTGTTTTCTTTGTGGTATAATGTGTAGGCAAGAGTTTGTGTTGTTCCTTTTTCATGTATTTTGGGCACTGCTCCCGAGTATATGTTGACTCTTACAGTGTTTGGAGTTTCTACCCTGTTAAACCCTGTTATTTGATTGATGAGTATTAGTTGTGTATAAGATGTATGTTCTAGGTGCTTCAGAATAGTGCTACCATTCTGTGTTTATCTCTTGTCTTCTGACTTACTTCGTTTAACATAACATGTTCTAGGTCCATCCACATTGCTGCAAAGTTTGTGATTGTATCATTTCTGACTGCCATGTAATATTTCATTGTGTATAGATACCACATCTTAATGATCCATTCACCTGTTGTTGGACATCGAGTTTGGTTCCAAGACTTGGCTATTATACTGAGTGCTGCGATAAATAGTGGGGTGCACACGTATTTTGGAATGAATGTCCTTCCAACTTGGGGGTATATACCTAGGAGAGCAATTGCTGGTCAAATGGCAGCTCAATTCTGAGTTCTTCAAGCACTCTCCAGACTGTTCTCCATAGGTGTTGGACTAGGGGGCATTCCCACCAGCAGTGGATGCGAGTTTCTTTCATACCACATCCCCGCCAACAGAGATTTTTCCCATTATTTTTGATGTGAGCCATCCTCACTGGTGTAAGGTGGTATCTCATTTTTGTCTTGATTTGGATCTCTCTGATGATGAGTGAAGGTGAGCATGTTTTCATGTGTTTGTTGGCCATCCTTCTGTCTTCCTCAGAGAAATGTTTATTCATTTCATCTCCCCATTTTTTATGGCTTTATTTGGTTTTGGGGGGACTCAGCTTTCTGAGTGCTTTGTATGTTCTAGATATCAGCCCTTTATCTGATATGTTGAGTGAAAAGATGTTTTCCCTTTCTGTTAACTGTCTTCTTGCATTAAGTAAGGTTTCTTTCGCCATGCAGAAACTTTTTAGTTTGATGTAGTCCCATTTGTTCATGTTTGATGCTAAAGTTCTTGCCATTGGTGCTCCATTCTCGAAGACCTTTTTGATATATAGGTCTTCGAGTGTTCTGCCTATTTTATTCTCAATAAACTTTATAGACTCAGGTCTGATTTCAAGGTCTTTGACCCATTTTGAGTTGACTTTTATATAAGGAGTGAAATATGGGTCGATTTTCACTTTCATGCATGTGGTTTTCCAGTTGTACCAACACCATTTGTTGAATAGGCTTTCTTTGTTCCATTTCAGGTCCTTGCCTCTTTTATCAAATATTAGTTGGCTGTATATCTGGGGGTTTATGTCTGGGAATTCTGGTCTGACCCACTGGTCTGAGGTCCTGTCTTTGTTCCAGTACCATGCTGTTTTGATTACTATGGCTTTATAGTATAGTTTTAAGTCAGGTAAGAAGATGCCACCCAGCTTCTTGTTTTTCAGTATGTGTTTGGCTATCCTGGGTCTTTTGTGGTTCTAGATGAATTTTGTGATTGATTGTTCTATTCCTTTAAAGAATGTTGTCTGAATTTGGATAGGGATTGCATTAAATCTATATAGTAGTTTGGGTAGGGTAGTCATTTTAACTATGTTAATTTTACCTATCCATGAGCATGGGATGTTCTTCCATTTCTTTAGTGTCTTGAATTTTCCCTTGTATAGGTCTTTCACTTCCCTTGTAAGGTTGATTCCTAGGTACCTGATATTTTTTGGTACTATCTTAAATGGAATTGTATTTTTAATCTCTCTCTCCTATACTTTTTTGTTTATATATAGAAACACTACTGTCTTTTGTCTATTGACTTTGTATCCAGCCACTTTGCTGTATTGGTTAATTGTTTCTAGGAGTTTTACTGTGGACTCTTTAGGGTTTTCGATGTATATCATCATATCATCTGCAAATAGAGATAGTTTGTGTTCCTCTTTCCCAATTTGGATTCCTTTGATTCCCTTCTCTTGTCAGATTGCTATTGCTAGGACTTCTAAGCACATATTGAATAAGAGTGGAGAGATGAACAGCCTTGCATCAGGCCCCATTTTAATAACTTTTTTAACATCTAATTTTTGACAATATCACTTTTAATTTTACTCTATTTTTTCAGTTTATCTTATTTATAAATAGATTGTTTGATTGAATCACATTGAGTTACAATTAAGATGTTTTTTTATGATTGAGTTTTTGTCATACAATGTATAAACAATTCACCTGTGCACATTTCCCACCTGACTCTCCCCTGTTCCCTTCCCACTGCCTGGCTCTATAGCAGGCATGACTCTCTCAAATGGCCTCAGTGTGCAAAATCACACTGGAGGGATCAGCTTGCATATCACTTTATATACTTTCAGGGCCCATTTCTTTTCAAAAGTGATCAGTTCTAACTATCATTGTCATAGTGGTCCTTTCTCTGTGTAACTGGACTTTTCTTCTACTATTTTTCGTAAGTGTCCTGCCATGTCTCTATGGTCTTTAGATATTATTACCATACTATCTTTTTTATACCCCAAAAATAAGTACAATTATTCTATGCCTATCCCTCAACATAATATTCTCCATATCCATATACTTATAAGATCATGTCATGACTTTATTTTCTTTAATAGCTTCATAGTATTCCATTGTGCAGCTATACTTTAGTTTCTTTATCCGCTCATCTCTTCTCAGGCACTGAGGTTGTTTCCAAATTCTGGTGAATATAACTGTGATGCACATAGGTATGCAGAGGGTTTTCCTGCATTGTGTTTATGGGCCTGAAAGGTATATTCCTAGGAGTGGTATTTGAGTCATATAGAAGCTCAATTCCTAGTTTTGTGAGGGATATACATATTGTTTTCCAAAAAAAGGCTGAACCAGTCTACATTTCCACTATCAGTAAATAAATTCCTTTCCCCAACCCCTAAGCACACCAGCACTGATTGTTCTTGTTCTTTGTGATATGTGCCAGTCTCTGTGGTGTGAGATGATACCTCACTGTTATTTTGATTTGCATCTTCCTGATGAATGTGTGGAGCATTTTTCATTTTTTTTAGCATCTTTATTTCTTAGAATGTTCTGTTTATCTCTTTTCCCTTTAAGGTGCAGAAACTTCTTAGTTTAATGTAATCCATTTTTTTAAATCTTTGCTTTCACTTTCTTAATCACTGGTTGTTTAATTCTATTCTTTTAAATATTTTTTTTATTTAAGCACCATATTACAAACATGTTTGTGGTTGGGTTTCAGTCATAAAAAAAGAACACTCCCCTTCACCAATGCAACATTCCCACCATTATTGTTCCTAATCTTCCTCCTTCCCCTTTCCCCTGCCTGTATTCAAGACAGACATACTATTTCCCTCACTTACTACCATTGTCATGATAGTTCCCAGTGTAGTTATTTCTCTAAATGTACTCACCACTCTTTTTTTTTTGTCCTTACCTCTGGTGACCTATCATTCTGATCTCTTTTTTTTCTTTTTTTATCTTTATTTAAACACCATGATTACAAACATAATTATAGTTGTATGATTACAGTCATGTAAAGAACACCCCCCTTCACCAGTGCCACATTCCCACCACCAATTTCCCAGATCTCCCTCCTCCCCACCCCCCTACACCTGTACTCGAGACAGGCTTTTTACTTCCCTCATTCATTCACATTGTTATGATAGTTTTCAGTGTAGTCATCTCTCCAACTGCACTCACCACTCTATGTGATGAGCTTCATGTCCTGAGCTGCACCTACCAGCCCTCATCTCTCTTGTCTCTGAGATACTGTTAAAAATGTCTTTCATTTTTCTTAAAGCCCATAGATGAGTGAAACCTTTCTGCGTCTTTCTCTCTCCCTCTGACTTACTTCACTCAGCATAATAGATTCCATGTACATCCATGTATAGGAAAATTTCATGACTTCATCTCTCCTGATGGCTGCATAGTATTCCATTGTGTATATGTACCACAGTTTCTTCAGCCACTCATCTGTTGAAGGACATCTTGGTTGTTTCCAGAGTCTGGCTATTGTAAATAGCGCTGCAATGAATATAGGAGTAAGGAAGGGATTTTTGTATTGTATTTTTGTGGTCCTTGGATATATTCCTAG
The DNA here is from genome assembly GCF_024139225.1 of Suncus etruscus. NCBI lineage: Eukaryota > Metazoa > Chordata > Mammalia > Eulipotyphla > Soricidae > Suncus > Suncus etruscus. The sequence continues at coordinate 108,648,394 of NC_064848.1, forward strand.
GAGTGGTATAGCTGGATCGTATGGAAGCTCAATTTCCAGTTTGTGAAGGAATCTCCATATCGCTTTCCATAAAGGTTGTACTAGACAGCATTCCCACCAGCAGTGAAAAAGAGTTTCTTTCTCTCCACATCCCTGCCAGCACTGCTTGTTTTCCATTTTTGTGATGTGTGCCAATCGCAGTGGCGACTCACCACTCTTTATGGTAAGCTTCATATAATGGGCCAGTCCTTCCAACCTTCATCTCTATTGTCTCTGGGTATTATTACAATAATATCTTTTATTTTTCTTAAATCCCACAGATGAGTGAGAACTAATCTGTGCCTCTCTCTCTTCCTCTGACTTATTTCATCAGCATAATACATGTATAAGAAAATTTTATGACTTCATTTTTCTTGATGACTTTATAGTATCCATTGTGTATATGTACCACAGCTTCTTAAGCCACTCATGTATTGTCGGGCATCTGGGTTCTTTTCAGTTTCTGGCTATTGTAAATAGTACTGCAATGAATATAGGTGTGCAGAAGGCAATTTTATATTGTGTTTTTGTGTTCTTAGGGTATTCTTGAAAATGCATTTAGCACAATGTCATGGAGAGTTCCTCCTATTTATTCTTCTATGTACCTATGGTTTCTGGACTTAAGTCAAGGTCTTTAATTTATTTTTATTTGACTATTATGTATAGTGTAATATAGTGTAGTGACTTTTTTTACATGTAGTTGACCTGTTTTCCCAACACCACTTATTGAAGAAACTTTCTACATTGTATTTCTTGCCCCTATATAAAAATTTATTAACCATATACTGGGGGTCAGAATCAGGATATAAAAGTCTACTTATTTTGCTTGTCTTTTGTTGAGAATCTTTGAATATGTGTTTATCAATTATATTAGACTGTAATTTTTGTGATGTCTCTGCTTTTGGTATCATGGTAATATTATTAGCATCAAACCTCTTTAGGAGTGTTTCTATTGCTTCAATATTTTGGAAGAACCTAAAAATATAGGCAGTTTGTTCTGTTTAAATGTTTAAAAGAATACACTAGTCAATCTGTCTGGGCCAAAAATTTTGGGGGGGAAGCCTTTTGATTACCATTTCAATTTTTAGTGATAGCTATGTTCAGGTATCCTATGTCATATCTTGGTTCAAACATTTGAGGTTATAGGAGTAGAAATATTTGTCTATTTTTGGGGGGGGCGGAGCTGTGGCACAGTGGTAGGGCATTTACCTTTCACACAGCTGACCCAGGATGGACCACAGTTCAATCCCCCATAGTTCCATATGGCCCTCCAAGTCAGGAGCGATTTCTGAGTGCATAGCCAGGAGTAACCCCTGACCATCACTGGATGTGGCCCAAAAAACAAAAACAAAACAAAAATTTTTGTCCATTTATTCCAAGTTCTCTTGGGGTTTTTTTGCATGAAAATTTTCAAAGAAATCTCTGATTATCCTTTGAATTGCTGTAGTGTCTGTTGTGACAACTCCCTTTTTGTTTCTGATTTAACTTATTAAGGCTATCTCTCTTTCTCTCTCTCTCTCTCTTTCTCTTTTTTTCTATCTCTTTGAGCCTTGCTAATGGTTTATTGATAATATTTATTTTTCAAAGTACCAGGTCTTTCATTAATTTTTTTTGAATTTTTGTTTGGATTTTCAGTTCATTAATTTCTGCTGAAAGTCCTATTATTTCCTTCTGTCTGCCTGCTTTGGTTCATTTTATTGCTAATTTTCTAATTTCTTGGGCTGTGCCATTAAATTATTTTTGCCCTTTCTTAATAATTAAGCCCTTTTTTGCTTTCTGACAATGCTTGTTAGTGGTTGTTTTTGCTGTGTCCTACAAATTCTGATCATTTATGTATACCTTATTAATTGTTGCTGGTTATATTTCTGTTTCTTATTTGATTTTATCTCTAACTAATCATTTTTTATTAGTGAACTCTTTGATTTTTCAGTTATTAAAGTTATTTCTCTGATTCTGCTTATAATTCACTTCTATTTTTATTACATCATGGTGTGAGAAATTAGTTGAATAAAATTTATATCCTCTTATTTTATGGAGGCATATTTTATGGTCCAGCACATGATTTATCTTGATGACTCTCCATGTAGAAGAATTTCATTGTAGAAGAATGTGTATTCATATTTTGAGGGATTAAGAGCCCTATATTTATATTCTAAGTACCTCTTTATAATTTTCTCCTTCAAAACCATTATATGCTTGTTAAAATTTAGCCTGGTTAATCTAACAAGGGGTGACAGAATGGTGTTGAAGTCTCCCACTATCTTAGTATTTAATTGATAATTTATTCAATAAACAACTGCCAAGTCGATTAGCAGTTATTTAAAATATTTTTCTGGCTATTCATTGGGTGTATGTATGTTTAGGAGTGCGATTTCTTCCTGATGCACATATCCTTAGTAAGAAATTACCTTATTTGTATCTTATAGCCTTTTTAACCCTGAAGTCTGTTGTCTGATATTTCTATGACCATCCTAGCCTTTTTAAAGTTGTTTGCTTGAAGGATAGTCTTCCAACCTTTGACTATGAGTCAAATGTGTTTCTTGTAGATAGAAAAATGTTGAATTCAATTTACTGATCCACTTTGCCACTCTGACTCTCTTAACTATGCATTTGTTCACTGTTATGGGATTTTTTGCCATTTTTGGTAGAAGTTTGATTTATTTTGATTTGTTTGTGGTGTTAGTCTTGTCTTAAAGTAGAACCCTTCAGTTAATTTTTTTAAAGTTGATTTTTAGTATGTAAGTTCCTGAGCTGTTGTTTATCTGAAAAGCTGTGCAATCTCAATCTTCCTTCAAGCCTGAATAAGAGTCTGGCTGGGTGTAAGTCTTAAGAATGCTTTGTTGTATGTAATTTCCTTTTTTGATCTTTCTGCTCGCAATCTTCTATTTATATATCTAAGATTTTCAAAATTGTGACTAGGAACAGTTCCAGGTGTTTTTATTTGTGTATTTTTAGCTGGTACTCTTTGGGAGTTCAGGATGTGGGTGGAAGCATTCTTCAGTTCTGAAAACTACTCAGTAATTATGTCTTTCACTTTACTTCTTCATAAGGATTGTTTTCCTACCTGTCTGGGACCATAATGTTTCCTATGTTGTTTCAGTTGAATTCTCAGAGTTCTATTGTCATTTGTTATTTTGAGGATTTTCCTTCTTCTATTAGTTTATTCTAAGGCTCTTTCAACTTCTGTTGTATGGACTTGTTATCCAGCTACCTTCGAACTCACTGATTCTATTCTCAGTACTTATTATTTTTTTGTTGAGGTTTTTCAGTGAGTTCACTGTTTGCCTACTAAGTCTTAAGTTCTGTCATGTCTAATTGAAGTTTTCTTATTTCTATTCTTTTGTCCTCTTTAATCTTATTGCTTCTTCTTTCCACAGCTTCCTTGTGTTCCTTGAACATCCTCAACATTTCCTCCCTAAAATCCTTATCAAGGAGACTATATTAGTGCTAAAACTATTTTGGTCTTAAGAACTATCATACACAATTCACTAAGTATGGTGGGTTCTGCATTACTTTTCTGTTGTTACCTTTAGAGTGGGCTGCTGTTTTTTATATGTTGCAGTGTGTTTCACTGACTAGAAGAAATCAGTGGACTCAGATCAATCTTCTTAGGGCACACTGACTTTTCAGGAGTCACATGAGGATCTCACTGCCAGTTTTAAACCTGCTTCATTTTCTTGGATCATATCTGCAAATTTTGACACAGGTAACCTCAATCAGGAAATAGGCTGAGCTACCACATAAAGTCAAATATTTTAGAATAAACTTTAGCTTGACAACTCATCATTCAAAGTTTCATTCAAATTATGCCAAACACATTTTTATATAATTTAAAGTGAATTTTTGGTTTTCTTACCTATCTTTAATTGTTACTATTTTGATTATTCCATCTCTGAGAAATTTCTCCTTCATCCTTTTGAAATTTTAGACTACCAGAGATAGAAAATTTGATAACAATGTAGATTTGCATCATAACAACAAAAAAGATTTTCCTTTATTCAGTGCAGATTTTTTTCAGAATTTTATTTGTTTTTGTCAAAGTAGTTAATCATTACAGATAATTCTTGAGAATTATCTATAGATATTTATTTTATTCTTACCCTAACTACCTTATTGCTTGTTTTAAACAATAATCTATTAAAAAGTTCCCTTCCCCGCTTCCTTTCACACATTTCTTTATTTTAGCTACCTCATTTCCACCTTTAAATTTGTATTTAAAAATATTCCTATTTACCAAAATTAGTCATTTCACTATGATCTTCACTAAGTAAATCTTCAAGGACTTTCATCTTCCTGGATTGACCTCATAAAGATTTATGTCTCTTTTTTACTATGATATAAAACTTCATTTTCTCCATCTTATCTTGAATCTTTTCAAGATTTCCAAACAAAAATACTATTTTTCCTTGTTAAACTTCTTCAAAGATTAGAAACTTTCAGAAAACTAATATGTGAATGATCTCCAAACTACCCTTGATTTTTGATTCTCATTAATTTTAATCAGCATGATTTAAATATTAGCAATGATAGGTTTTGTATATATAAAAATCCACCATCACAAACGAAAAAAGGAAAATTGTTTATAAAGTACAGTGACAAGCAAACTTGTGAGAATAATTTTTATCTCTAATGAGGGCATTAAGACAATGACAGTTCTTGTTAGATGACCATTTCGTTATTTCATTTGCTTCTGAATATTACATGACCTCAGTTATACTGGCATCTAAGTTGGTGTGCCCCTAGGGGAATGATAGCATCAAACAAATTAAGTTGTACAGGAATTCATAGCATTATTATAGATACTTTTAAGTTTGTAAGGTATGTTATCAGCAACCAGGTCTCATATAAAAAGAAGAATGTGGGGAGGAGAATGCCCACATTCACTCCATATAAAGCTCTGGTGAGATCAACTCAAATAATAGCATACCTGACATTTGGTCAGATTAGTTTCTCTGCAAAGAATCATAGAGGAATTTTACAGTAGGGCCACAAGCAAAAGGCAAAGACTTGACCTGCCCTCTCCTCCCAAGATTGCCAGCATTACGCTGTATGGCTTGCATACCCAGGATTTTCCATAGCTTGGTTTGCATCCTTTTCGTGAAAAGAGCGAGTCTATGGAGCTGTCCAGGTGTGAAAATGACCACCACATTTGTGGGCTTAGTTAAAACTGCCAGGCCAGGGTTTTTACATATCTATATTTATATCATATATATATACATATATATATAAACTATATATCTACCTTTTACCATTTGTAAATTTTCCTTGGGGAAATCTTGTTTCATCTCTTTCCCCATTTTCAGTTGGTTGATATTTTTTCTTATTTAGTTTTATATGCTTCATATATCTTGAACATTAACCCTTGGTGATATATATATATATATACATATATATGTATATATATATATATATATATATATATATATATATATATATATATAGTGGGCAGATATTTTGTCCTTGTCTACAGTTGTATTTTATTCTGGTCAGAATTTATTGGTGCTTTGCAGAAGCTTTTTATTTTGATTCAACCCCATTTTTTTTTTATCATTGTTTCCATTGTGGACAAATGGTTTTGAATCCAGTGAAAATCACTTTAGATTCAATGCTGTAAATGTTACTGCCTATGGTTTTCACAAATTACTTCATAAAATTCAGTTTAATATCAAGATCTATTATCCACTTTGAATTGATTTTTGTGTGTGGTGTGAGATAGGTCTGCATTCATTTTTCACCTATAGTTGACTAGCTTTCCCAGCGGCACTTGTTGAGGAGAGTGTAGATGTTTTAGCTCCTTGGTCCACAATTAGCTATACCTATAACTACACACTAGCTATATATATTCAGATATGACTATAACATCAATTCTATCTCAGTCCACTATTTTGAGAGTTTATCTTTATGGCATCTTTGTACTTCCAGAATGGAAGCTGGCTTAGCAGGTCTGAAAGGCCCTACTCTTCCTGGCCATGCCCAAGCTCAAGCTGGAAAACATTCTATTCTTCAAACCCAAGATCAGAGCCATCAATATCAAAAACTTCAACAGCTCCTGCCAGTTTAGCCAACAGGTCTACAAGTGCATCTAGAGCCTCTTCTATCAATCTCCTAAGGTGCTGGGCTTGCCTTACTACCTGGCTATCGACATGTGGTCTCTGGGCTGCATCCTCGTGGAAATTCACACTGGGGAGCCTCTCTTCAGTGGCTTCAATAAGATGGACCAGAAGAATCATAGAAGAATCAGAATATGAAGGTGCTGGGCATCCCGCCAACCCCCATACTGGACCAGGCCCCCAAGGTTCACAAGTAATTTGAGCGACTGCCTGGATGGACCCTATGAAGGATAAAGGAACTCAGGAAGGATTACCAGGGCCTGGGACTCCATGGCTGCTGAAGGTGCTGGGCATGCAGACTGATGGCCCTAGAGCCAGCAGGCAGGATAGCTGGGTCACAGCCCTGTCGACTACCTCCACTTCCAGGACCTGATACAGCACATGCTGAGTTAGAACTGGCCACTTGTGTCACCCCAACACACCAGGGCTCTTCAACACAGCTTCTTCTGCTGCACTGCCAACAAGACCACCAACACTGCCTGCAGCAGCACCTCCACCTCTCTCACACCCTTCTCCAGCACAGCCAGCACCATTTTCAGCTCAGAAAGTTTCAGTGGCTTCTCCTATGACAACCAGGCCTATCAGTACAACAACCAGGTGAGGGTCCTGGAGCCCCCACCCCATCTCTAACTGAGATGAAGTGCTCTCAGGACCCACTTTATCAGCCACTGTACACCTGGGTGTGGGGTAATGTCTCACAAGACACAACAGGTATCTAACTACATTGTGTCACTGCTATGGGTAGGGGTCAGTTACCCCCCCAACCCTGATGCCTTGGCCAACCCCTATCACCCACCTTATCACCACCCCTAGAGCTGATGAATGTGAGCCTGGAAGATGACTCTCCTGACTGCTCCCCACCTCACTCAGTGTCTGCTCCCCATCCCCAGGCCACCTCTGATCTCCAGATTAGGATGGCACAGGAGGCCACCCACCCATGCAGCCCTCCCCTCTGTTCCTGTTGTCTTAGAAACTCACTTGGGCCTCCGTGTGCTCCAGAGAACAGCAGCTACCTCATCATCCCATCCCGTCCTTGGGGCCTATTGTGAAGCCGTACCCAACAACCTACTCATCTGGGGGGTCTGGGCTCCCATCATAATATCTCCCCTTGAATAGAATTGCTGCTATGCAGCTGGAGTAAATGAGGTCTGCACCTAGGCCTGACTACTAAGACTGGACCTTCAGCCCCCTCCTTCCTTTGTTTTCTATATATTGTACCAAAGACAGTGATGGCCCAGTGTTGGGGAGATCCCTCTCACCTCAGAGCCCTGGGAGGGGGTAGGGTAAGTAGGAGAAAGTGGCCTTACTCCTTCTTTCTAAAGCCCCATTAAAGAGATTTCTCTCTCTCTCTCTCTCTCTCTCTCTCTCTCTCTCTCTCTCTCTCTCTCTCTCTCTCTCTCTCTCTCTCTCTCTCTCTCTCTCTCTCTCTCTCTCTCTCCTCTCTCTCTCTCACACACACACACAAATCCTAAAGACTAACTTTAATAAATTCTACTTTGTTCTAGTTGATATTTTAGTTTTAGGCTAACTAATTTTTAAAATACTTTTCACTCACAACTACCATATTCTCATCTAATTTTTATGAGTGAAAGATCATTTTGAAGTTAATTGATCTCTAACGTACAACTAGCTTTCCATAATTAAGTTCAAATTTATCATTCAGTCATAGCTTAGTGAAATATATACTTAAGGCAACTGTGTAGCAAAGTATTCTAAATATAAATGCTTTTTAAGATGTTAAATGCATTTTATTATAAAATCGTGCTATTCTTGAAGCACACTACCAAGAATAATGTAAAAATTTCAAAATGTCTTCTTTTCAAAATATCTGAAGAGCTAGTCCAGGAGTTTGGGCATATTCACCAAACCAGATTTGATCCCCAGTATTATAGGCCTCCCAAGCATGGTCAGATACCACTTTGAATTCCCCTAAAACTTCATCCAGGTCCTGGTGTCTCCAGCTGTCTGAGACTATCTGAGAGCATAATATTCTCACAACCTAGGAATAAACCCACTTTTACTAAGTATTGCTGGGAATTGCCCTGAGTTTCCTAAGCACTGTTTAGTAACATCCCTGTCTAGAAAAGAAAAATGAAAGTAGAAATTAATTATATAGTTTAGTAGGCAATTAGAAAAAATATAATGGTTATACACTTAAGCTATCGTAATGAATGAAAGAAGATGTATCATCTGTTTTTGGTCCTTGAATATAATTAATTAATGCTCATGTTTATTCCAAGAATAATTTATATGGGTCAGAAAGTAAAAGATAAAATTTTAATTATTCCAGTAAATACATTTGCTGCTAAAAATGTTACATATTTGTTTTATACAAATATGATAGCATGGTTATTATATTTAATATAATTAATTACAAAAGGTACAGCCAAAATCTAAAATGAGGAAAAAGTTAAAAGTAACCATAATTTTAGATCAAGAGACTTTAACTGCTGAGTTATTTTGCAGGTAGCAGTTGTAGATTAAATTACTTAAGTTGGTAAACATGTATCTGGAAACATATAATATACACAATATTCATTTATTATATTCTCCATCTTTTAAATAACATTTTAAATTTTATATAACCAGCTTTGAAATACTTAAATATTCATGTTTTTCATGTTAAAATATCAATATTTAATAGCAACATAGCTTGAGGGAATTACAATGTTTATCAATTTCATGCAACCTTTTAGCATATTTTTATAATATGCAAATAACATTACAGTTTACTGATGCTATAAACTACATATTTAAGTTACATAGGTAAAACAATTTAATATTTTTACAATATCTTCATTCTTATAGTTGCTAGTCCAGTGAGAAATGAATTTAAGTAGGTTTGGATATATGATGTAACCTTAGACAATGTGATTTCTCTTTAAAAGCTATTGCTTAGACTGTTTATACTACATGTAGTTTTTATGTTTTCTGTAGTTTAAATAGATTTTTATGCTATATACAGTATTTATGCATGTGAAACTATTTATCTAGAGTGCCAATCCTTATGATGTCTTCCCCTCATAACTCACTAGTAAAAGACCATTCTCTTCAGGGCGGGAAAAGTAGTACAGTAAATAGGGCACAGAGTAAAAAATAAGTCCTGAAAAGAGTTGGGTGTGGCATAAAAATAAATAAACAAAGCCTAAATGTTATTCTCTTTATTTAGGATTAAGATATGAATCAGATTCTGATTATGATATTATCTATTATTATATATTCAGATTATGAAAACAAAAAAACAAAAATACTTAAAAATCCTGCCACACACAAACACTTTCTTTTCTTTTTTTTTAATTTCTTACCTTTTTATTTTTAATTTTCTTTTATTGAAACAATTTTGAACTACAGAATCCTTCATAGTTGAATTTCAGAAATACAATGAGTCAGGGCCATTCCTACAACCAGTCTCAACTTCACTCCACCAGTGAACTCATAGTGCGTCCTATACATCCACTTTTTGACCCCTGGCCTGCCAGTATAACAAATCACTTTAAGTTTAGATTGTTAAAGTTTAGGTCCCTTAATTCTATTATTGTTGACATTGGCTTGGATATTAGTTCTGTACGTATTTATTTCCCACCAATGGATCTGAGATCACTTGATCCCTGACCCCCAATTTTCTTTATTCCTTTCTTCTTAGTTTTATATAAAAATATGGTAATATGTGATAAAATGAAGTAATCTGTGTCCCAAGGTTCTATGAAAAAGGTGGAAGCCCCATTTGAAATATAAGAGATAAAAAATACAACAAAAAGGGTGTGTGTAGCAGTTTTGTTTTGTTTTGTTCTTGTATAGGCACAACAAAATATGGGTGAAATAAAATAGCAAAACCTTTGGCTGAAAACCAGCGAGAACTTACCCATGAAGCATCCTGACATAAGACAAATACAGGTTCAAGGCATATTATGTTTTCTAAACCCAAATTCTTTTTCTGTGATCCCACAATCACAGTTGTCATGGTCAAGTTTCTGTAGTTAGAGATCTTGGTTTTAGTACAGATCCTATAAAGTCAGGGTGACACGGAGTATCCTCTCGTTTTATGTCACCATTAGGTGGCAATGCAGAGAACCCTGTCCTGAAAGTAGACTGTTGCTGTTACCAAGTCTTCAGGGTGTCATATGAACCCACTCTCGAGCAAGTTGATCTCAAGACAGCATTAGGGCCTTCCCTGGTAGAAGTCTAATTCCTGGTGCTGGTGTAGAAAATTATGCTGGTTCCATAGTTGCTATTCAATTTTCAGGGGTGAATAGTCAATGTCCGATCTTCTGAAGTCTAAGCAAGTCATCAAGACAAGTGTTCAGGGGGTAAGGCCTCACTGCAACATAAAATGTATGTGTTCCTATCATTATTAGATAAGAACTTAATTACACATGTAAATTTTTCTCATTTTAATATACCTATGCAAAAAAGGAACAATTCCACATGGTACTACTGGTGCATATGGAGATAAAAATAATAAACTAAACAATCCTGATAACGTGGTTCTAACATGAACTCAATTTCTTATCTTCTAATAGGGTCTTCCATATTTTATTATTGAACCTTGGGGCATGGATTACTTTGTTTTACCACATATTTCTGTATTTTTCTATAAAACTAAGAAGAGAGGATAAAGAAAAACTAGGGGCCAAGTGGTTTCAGGTGCGTTGATGGAGAACAATGAAGGTTAGAATTAAATAACCAAGTGAAAGTCAATGACAATGGAATAAAAAAACTAAACTTTAACAATCTATACTCAAATGGGCCTACACACTGGTAAGCTAGGGGGCAACGGGTGGTGTTATAGGGTTCACTCTGGTTTCATTGGTGGAGGAAGGTTGACACTGATGGTGGGAATAGCCCTGACTCACTGTATATATGAAATTCAACTATGAAGGACTCTGTAGATCACAATGGTTTCAATAAAATAAAATTAAGAAAAATAAGTGAATGAATGAACAAATATTCTGAGCATTTAATTAATCATTATATTTTAAAATTCCTATACATTTATTAAAGTTCTAAGGATGTTTTTACTATGTAGAAAATACAATTTAAAATATACTTGTTTCCATCTTGACTATTCTACTTTGTGGTCCTAGTTCTTAAATATATATTAAGAAAAAATATAAAATGATTGGCAACATTGCAAGAATGGTATTTTTAAAAATTTATCTTTGGCAGAGAGAAAATTGTGATCACAACCTGTCACCATCCCAAACATCATCTCTATGGTTGAGAACAAAATATGTTTAAAGGGGAATAATTTTAGAAAGAAAAAAACCACCCTGATTTTTAAATGGAAATGGAAAATTCTATGTACTAGCACTAACATACCAAGGTTATCCAGAAACTGTTTTCAAATATATTGAATATACTAAATTTTTTGTGTGAGATTTCCACAGTTATGACTAAAAAAAGTATAAACTCTTTTGGAAAACAAATCTTAATTCAAGGAAAGCTTAGAAACTCAAAAGGCAACAAACCTGAATACTTATATCCCTGTTGAACACTTAATTATATTTCAGGAAAGCTATCTAGTTTAAAATATTTTCACTTTGGTGTGGAATTTTTAGAGAGGAAATAAAATTAAGATTTAATAAAGATGCATCTTTAATGGCAAATGTTTATCTTGAGCCGTGGAAAATTGTCTTTTATTAAACAATACATTTCTATATCAAGTACTATTTTCTCCACTCTTTTAAACTAAGTGAAAATAAGAACAAACCGCTTAGCAAATGTTCACATTTGCAAATATCAATTTGCATTTTTATATTTAATTTATTTATAATTTATAGGGCTATAGTTTTTAATTGCTTTATTTTAAGCACTGTAGTTACAAAATTGTTCATTGTTGTGTTTTAGTGATACAATGTACACTACCCTTTACCAGTGCACCCTTCCCATCACTCATATCTCCAGTTTCCCTCCCACCCACCCATCCACACCAGCCTGTGTCTAGGGAAGGCAATTTGCTTCTCTCTCTCTCTTTTTCTCAATCCTTTCTGATACTATTGATTTGTACAATTAATGGAGGGATAATTTTCATGTCACTTTCTCCCCTTTCAGCACCCAGTTCTTGAACAGAGTGATCAGTTTCAACTGTCATTGTCCTAAAAGACCCTTCTACTCTAGCTACTCTTTGTGGTGAGCTTTCTACCCTGGGCTGGACCTCCTGACCTTTGTCTCTATTGTCTCTGAGTATTATTACTTTGCTATCTCTTGTTTTTCTTATATTCCACAAATGAGTGAGCTTATGTCTATTCTTTACCTCTGTCTGATTTCAATCAGTAAAATAGTCTCCATATTCATTTATGTATAAGCAAATGCCATGATCTAATTTTCCTTATGACTGCATAGTATTCCATTGTATAGATGTACTAGTTTCTTTAGTCACTGATATGTTATAGGGCACTTGAGTTGTTTCTGTATTCAGGCTATTATTGTATACAGTGCTACACTGAAAATAGCAGTGCAAATTGCGTTTTTTATTTTGTTTTTGTGTTCCTGGGGTATATCCCTAAGAGTGGCTTTGATGGATCATATGGAAGCTCAATTTCTAGCTTTTTGAGGAATGTCCATATTATTTTCTGAAACGACTGAACCAGTCTGCATTACCACCAGTAGGAAAAGATAGTCTTTTTCTCTCTGCATCCATGCCAGCACTGGTTGTTCTTGGGTTTTTTTTTTTTTGTTTGTTTGTTTGTTTTGTTTTGTTTTGTGATGTGTGCTATTCTCTGTGGTGTGAGATGATACCTCACTGCTGTTTTGATTTGCTTCTCCCTGCTGATTAGTGATGTGGAGAATTTTATTTCATCTGTATTTCTTCTTTGAGGAAATGTCTATACATTTATTCACCACATTTTTATGGAGTTAGATTTTTTCCTTGTAAAGTTCAATTTGTGCCTTGTATATCTCATATAAATAACTCCTTATCTAATAGTATTGGGTGAAAATTTTTTCCCATTTCTTCAGTAGTCTCTGTATCCTAGTCACTATTTTCTTTGAGGTACAGAAGATTCTGAGTTCAATGCAGTCTCATTTGTTTATATTTTCTTCCACTTACTTGGCCAGTGGTGTTTTATCCTTGAAGATGCCTTTAGCTTCAATGTCATGGGGTGTTCTACCTACTTTTTCTTCTAGGGATCTTATGGTTTCAGGTCTGATATCAGGTCTTTAATCTATTTTGATTTGACCTTTGTGCATTTTTTTTTTACTTTTTTTTTCTTTTGGGCCACACCCGGTGACGCTCAGAGGTTACTCCTAGCTATGAGCTTAGAAATGGCTCCTGGTTCGGGAGACCATATGGGACACTGGGGGATCAAATTATAGTCTTTCCTAGACTTTCATCACAAGGCAGATGTCTTACTGCTCTGAGTCACTGCTCCAGCCCCCATACAAACATTTTTTCTATAAAACAACCAGTTGTACAACAGTACCACTTGTTGAAGAGGCTTAAGGGGTACAATTTCATGTATCTTCAAAGCACATTAAACCATACCACAAAATTAAACCAAAGCAAACACACTACAATTGTTCAGATTTGAGGATCTAAACCTTGGTCTGGTGCCTGCAAATCCTTTATCCCATTGCTAAGACACCTTTAGGCCTGAACTTACCTTAGGCCTGTCTTCAAAGATCAATGTATATATTAGGCTGGAAAAATAGGACAGAGGTTGAGACACCTACTATGATACCGAGGTGTTTGCCCTTATTTAAATTCCAGCACCCCAAATGATCTTCCTTTAGGCATAGCCATTAAGCACAGAGCCAGAAGTGAACCCTAATCAGCAAACAAAATGTGATTCCCAAACAAAATGAATTTAAGTATGTATAGATAAAAAGTGAAACAAGAACAATTTCTGATGGAGGTGGAGAATGTTGTGTCATCATCTTCATTTTAACGCTGCATTTACAAAATCTTTATGTGAAATCAGTTAGCAAAAACTACTAGCCCTAATATTTGCTTTAAAATTACTTCACTAACAGAAATAAGAAGACCCCAGATACTTTAAAGGGGACAGAAAATAAAATTGCAGTTCATAAAAAAGTAATAGTAATTTTAAAGAAATACTAAATTAAATTTTTACATACATTATTATAAAAATGTAAATTAAGTCAAGTCAAATATATTCCAGGCATGCAAGAATAGTTTTTTACATACAAATGTTAATTACCACAATATAATTCATTATCTAAAGGAAAGACAAAAATATGTGATTATCTCTATAGATGTGAAAAAATAATTTAAGAAGACTCAACATTATTTCACAATATAAACCATAAATAAAATTGAAGTACAGAATTAATAGAAATAACTAATTTTATATCATAAATATTATATATTACAAACCCATACTTAATGTTTCAGTAGTAAAAAGTAAGTTTTTCTTCTTAATTAGGAACACATAAGAAAATCCCCTTATTTCTATTATTCATCCATTGAAAATCTTAACCAGAACATTAAAACAAGTGTGTAAAAGGACCCAAATAGGAAAATTATCAGTTAAACTAGCAATATACATCTTCATTAAAATACCTATCTAAGTTCTGATGGCCAAAAAATTTATTTTTCACAGAAAAGACAAGAAAAGGAAAAATTTGAAACTACAGACTATTCTGAAAGAAGCGCTCCTGAAAAAAAAAGGCCAAAAGTGGAGGTATCACACAGCGATAGCAAAACATGATAAAACATATTGGACAATATAGTACAGGAACAAAATTGGAGAGTTTGGAAATAATAATTCCATACGAACATGCACACAAGAAAAACTAAATTACAAAAAATATGCTAAGAATAATCATGGATCAAGGCATGTCTTTTTGTTTGGTTTTGGTTATTATTTTTATTTATTTACTTTGATTTTTTTTGGGTGGGACCAATTCTGACAGTGCTAAGGGGTTGCTGTTGGCTTTGTGCTCAGAGATTATTCTTGGCAGTGAATGGGGGACTATGTCTGATGCTAGAAATTTAGCCATAGTTTATCACATGCAAAGCAAGACAAAGGAATGACTTTTAAATACATGATGCTCAAAAAAGTGAAGAACTACATGCAAAAAAACCTCAAAACTACCCTATATAATCCAAAATACACAAGTTAAATCAAATTTAATGGACTGTTTAGAGATATATAAAATCACAGAGGAAGCCATTATTAGTCTTGGTGAGTTGGGAGGAAAAGAATTCAAAGCAGTAAGCAAACAAATGGAATGACATTAAACTTAAAAGCTGCTGAACAGAAAGACAATTTCATTAAAATTTATCATATCCTAATTAATAGAAGTTATATTTGTATATTATGCATCTAAAAAGAGTTTAATATATAAATATATCTATAAATAAAAATTTAATAATAAAATATCTACTCAAAAGTGAGCAGATAATTTGAAGATGCTTCTAAAGAATATATACAGACAGTCAAGTGACACATGAAAAGATATTTATTATCTAATTAATATTAGGAAATTGCAAATCAAAACAGCATCAAGATCTCTGCTGACAATTATAAATATGGCTATGATCCAAAAGACAAGAAATCAAGTGCTAGAGGATGTGGTAATTAGTGACCCTTTTACATTGTTGATGAGAGCAAATTGGTTTGGCTATTATGAAAGTAGAAAAAGATTCTTCAAAACAAATAGAAAATTTACATAAATCACTTATCACAGTTCTGAAAATTTGCCAAGAAAAATACTATTGCAAAAAGTATATATGCAGGGCCTGATCGGTGGCGCAAGCAGTACTGTGTTTTCCTTGCATGTGCTAACCTAAGATGGACAGCAGTTTGATTCCCCAGCATTCAATACAATCTCCCAAGCCAGGGGCAATTTCTGAGTGCAATAGCAAGGAGTAACCCCTGAGCATCACAGGTGTGGCCCAAAAATAAAAACAACAAAAAGTATATATGCATTAATATATTTATTGCAGCTATTTACAATAGCGAAACAATGGATACAAAAAAGTATACATCAACATGTGTGGATAAAGAGGATGCGGTAGGAACCAGAGTAATAGTACAGCAGATAAGGTGCTTGCCTTGCATGTGGTTGACCTGAGTTTTATCCCCAGTATCCCATATGGTTCTTACAGCTCACCAAGAGTGATTTCTTGAACACAGAGTCATTAGCCAGACCTGAGTACCACCAGGTATGTCCCCAAAACAAATAAACAAAAAGATGTGGTATATATGAACAACAAAATACTGTTCAGCTATAAAATGGTTAAATATTATTGCTTGCAACAATATAAATGAGGCTATAAATTAATATTCTGAGAAAGATAAATCAATTAGAGAAAGAAACACCACATATAATTTTACTCATATGTCGCAGATACTGGAACTAAATAAACTAAATAAAACAAAAATGAACTTTTTGATTATTTTACTAGGTGAGTGACTATAACAAGAAAAGGTGTCAAAGAACAGAATAAAAACTGAATGACAAAACTATAGTACATATACACAATGGAAAATGAAATCATGCAATTTGCAGCTAAGTAGAAGGATCTGGAGAGTATTATATCGAGTGAAATTAGTCAGAAATATATGGATAGCTATCAAATGATTTCTCGTATACTCAGTTTATAAAGAAACACAGTAGGGGAAAATATCAATTCTGAAAGGCAACAGAAATGAGAACTGGTCTTCAAAGAGGAAGCTTACTGGGCTCGTTGGGGACATTGGGGCAAAAGTAGAGAGAAGTTTTACTAAGAAACCCTCCATTTGTGATTTTGTAAATTGCAGTGCCTAATTTTGTTTTTAAAGAAAAGTATCATAAGAACCAACCCTAAAAGAGGAAAAATTAAACACAGTCTAGAAGTATATCTAAAGTAGTTTCTTAAACAATATAGAAGAAAGTATTATTGGCAGTCATGAACTCAGTCAGTCTTAACAGACCTAAACATTGAAAATCTGACCTTGAACTTGAAAAGAAAGGACACTGTTTGAATATGATACCTGGGATAACTTATATTTCCACGGTAATAAGAAAGGTTTTTCTTTCTCAACTCATCCCACTCTCCTGATCTATTTATTTCTAATCTGTTAATACTTTGCAATAGTTGAAAGACATAAAATAAACAGAACTTTGCAGAAGTAAAATAAGAACCAGTGTTTCAAAGATGACCATATGATTATGTCTTTAATTCTACTGAAATCACTTTGCAATAATATTCAATATTTTTTGCCAATTTTAAAGGTACATTAAACAAAATTAACATTGTATAACCCAAATATTTTGTGGCCTTATGAAAATACACTTAGTTGAAAGTAGCAGAAAATAATCCCTTTGGACTATGGTAAAATGAACACAAGTTTTCATTCCCAAACTATAGCATTTTTAGGATTTAACACAACAGTAATATTTGTATACAACTAATTAATATATCATAAATTTGACATATTTGGGAATGTTAATAAATTTGTCAAGAATGGAAAAGGAAAATATAATTCTTTTTAAGTACAATATATTGAAATTCATTCTAGTTTCAAGCATGGCATATTGCTCCATAGAAGTAAAGTACATTAACAAGTGTCATATTGAGTAAATATAACTTCACAGATTATGAGAATATCAATATTTTCAACCACCAGATGGCAGAAATAAAGCTATAGAAACTTAGAGTTTAGAATTGATTATATTCAGAAAATAAGTGCCTGGATTCATTCTATCCTGGCTTTATTTTTAGTTTAACTGACATAAAAATACATTTGTACAAAACTGTGCTCTGTGTTAAGTAGGGTAAATTTGATTAACAAGAGCTTTACATTTCAATGCATTGCCAACTTATTATTTCATTAGAGAGAATATGGAGTTTTTTCAAAGAACTATTTGAAAGACTAGCTATAACCATGTCTAGGTCATGTAGAGGAATTTCATATTCAATTAGCATATCTTTTGAAAGGCATTCTAAAATAAGTCCACCTCTTTACAACCATGTAGTTTCATTTTTTTACATTTCCAGCCTTCCATCCTCTCTTTTTTGAGGGTGGGAGGTGTGAAAGGCAGTTGATTCTATAATCAACTGTGGTCAGGGCTTATTCTTATTCTTGATTCTGTGTTCAGTAATCACTACTGGTAGATCACTCCTGTTTCCTCATTTTTAAAAAACTGATCCATAAGATCTAAAGAGTTGGATTTGCTCATGATAAAATGACTGTCATGGGTTTATTGTGTTCTCTCCATTGTTAACAACATGGGCATAACTGTAATATTGGTAAATATGTTATACTTAAATACATATATGTAATAAATATTATTTACAGATTTTGAAGTGATCATAAAATAGATACCTAATGTTATAAGATCTCCAGATTAGCTAAATTTTATATGAATTCAAAAATGTATTAATATAAATTGAGTTATAGTAAGATTTACTTGATACTAGAAATTACTTTGATTTAAAATTTTAAGTTCTGGGAGCTGGAGAAATAGCAAAATGGATAGAGCATTTGCCTTGCAAGCGGCCAACCCTAGTCTGATCCCCAGCATTCCATATGATTCCCCCAGCCTTCCAGGAGTGATTTCTGGGTGCATAATCAGAAGTAAACCCTGAGCACCACTGGGAGTGGCCCCAAACCAAAAGTAACTAAATAAAATAGAATAAAATAAAATTTTAAGCTTTGAGGGTTTTTGTTATTGTTTGGGGGGAGTTTTTTGTTGTTACTTTTTGGATCACTCCCAAAATGCTCAGAAGTAACTCCTGACTTTTCATTCAAGAATTACTTCTAGAAGTGTTCAGAAGAACCATATAGGATGTTGGAAATCAAACCCGGTTCAAGCACTTGCAAGGCAAGTGCCTAACTATTATACTGCCACCCCAACTTAAACATTTACATTTTTAGAACAGTAAGTATAATGAATGTCTCTCTGCTTTATATTTTAGGAACTGAACTCTAGTTAAACTACTCAAATTTTCCCCAAATATTACAGATATTATGTATCTGAGTTCTGATTTGTACCCAGCTAGATACTCTAATTTCTGCACTAAACCACTACTTTATCCACCTACATTGCATTAGTTAAAAAATAATAAAGCACAGCTATTTGGTATTTGTCTTGTGCCTTTATTTGATTTGTGAGTCTATTTAGTTTCCAGAAATAAATATTAAGATAAAATAATTTAAAATAGAGCTTACTGTGGTAGGCAAGCTGTCTGGTGAAAAAAACAGATATGAGATTAATATGAATGATATTTTACAGATGCCATGTTTCTTATAAGTAACTTTCTAATAAGTAATCACAAAATGTAATTTTATAATTTATATAACTGACATTAATTACTATAGTTCAACACATAAGTCATAAATATATGCATAAATACCAAAAAGCCATGAATACTTGAAAAGATGAAATTGTTCGTTATTCCAAGAGCTTAAGTTTAAACAGTGTACTATGAATGCATAAGAAAATGTTTTTCCTAATTGTTCATTTCTTTATATGTAAAACATCTCAATTAAAAATTATCACTCTCCACTTATCAAAAGGAGAGGTTTGGAGATTCAGCAAGAAGCTACATCATAATTTGTGTGTCATACCAGAGTCTATATCTTACCATATTAAAACTGGAGGGTTTCTAAAGTATTTTAGGAAGTTGCATGACCCAAATGTTCTCAAGGAAGTTATCCTGGTGGAAGTGAGAAAAATGCACAGTTTCATGATAAGGCATGAAATTAGATAATCATTTAGGGTACTGCCAC
The DNA here is from genome assembly GCF_024139225.1 of Suncus etruscus. NCBI lineage: Eukaryota > Metazoa > Chordata > Mammalia > Eulipotyphla > Soricidae > Suncus > Suncus etruscus. The sequence goes on from NC_064848.1 coordinate 108,668,204, forward strand.
AATAGTGAAATAAAAAATTATGTTTGGTCCTGGAGAGATAATATAGAAATTTAGGAGTTTGTCTTGCACATACTGAGGCTGGTTCTATCCCTAAAACAAAATATGGCTCCTCAAGGACCACCAGTAGTGATTCCTAAGCACAGAACCAGGATATAAGATCTGAGAATTGCCAGGTGGGACACTCAAACCCAAACCAACAAAAGAAAAAACAGAAGATAACTGGACTGAAGAGTGTTGAAAATAAAATAATGAGTCAAAAGCTATCTGAATCTGCGCCTTACCCTCCTGCTGAAAAGATGTCAGAGTAAAGAATAGAGTAACTTGGAATAAGGGAAGGTGGAGGGGATGGAAAATGAGGTTACAATGAACAACCTTCACATTCATGTGATATTTAAGTGAAAGCAAAGTGTTAAGTCAGCAATAGAGAAAGATTATAACTATTTACTAGAAAACTTAAGGGACTTACATTACTAGTTATGCGAAGTTAAAAAGTGAAGGGGACTAGACCTGAGAGGCAGCTCAAGTAGTAGAATACATGCTTAGCATGTCTGAAAACCTGATAATTACCTGGTCCCCTGATCAGAACCAGGTAGCTAGTTGAAAAGCCACTACATATATACATACAAAAATATATATTTCATGAACTGTCTGACATTCATAATAGATATTTACAAAAGCCATTCATCTACTTGACAGAAAATTTAGATGTGATGCATATGATAGAAGAAATATAGAGAGAAGAGGACAGAAAAAAGGAAAGTTATACCATTTAAAATAGTATATGGTTCAGCTGTAAATCAAGATCACAGAGTATTTATAATAATATAATAATATAAGCACATTGTACTACTTAAACTGTGCTTTATAAATAGAAAATAAAAATATCGATATACTCATTTTTACATCTTAGGGCAAAAAAGTAGTGATTTGGAATGCAAATCAAATGGGTAATGAGTTTAAGTCATTATGTAAAGATGGGCAAGATGCAGAAAATATTTTTGAAGATAAAATAATAATATTCCCCAAAGTGGGGGCCGAAGCAGTGGCACAGCAGTAGGGCCTTTGTCTTGCAAGTGGCTGACCTAGGACAGACTGTGGTTCAATCCCCTGGCTTCCCAGATGGTCCCCAAGTCAGAAGTGACTTCTAAGCACATAGCCAGGAATAACCCCTGAGCGTCACCATGTGAGGCCCCAAAAATCAAAACCAAAAACAACAACAACAAAGTATCTCTCAACATGAGAGAAAAATCTGGAAAGAAAATTCATGAAATAGTTCAGAAATTAAAGCCAATTCTAAAAGGTTAATACAACATGACCAATGAAGTCAATGGAGACAAAACAATATGTTGGTGACATTAAGGGATTATATTTGATACCCACTTGAGAAATATCTCAGAAATGTCCAAAATATCTCAGAAATGTTCAGATACTTTACCAAGATAATCAGTTAGGTTATATGAAGTAGTGATTTTTCTGTTCCTAATTAGAAATCTTGCTACCTACTCAGGACCATGGAAGATGATGCACATTTCTTTTAAAAACAAAACTATTTACTTCTATGTAGGTGTGGATGTTAACAGATCAGTATAAAAGTCTGCTGAACAACTCAGAAAAGTACATGAACCTTTCTGTCTTAACATGCACATGATACATCAATGATTTCAGTAACAGAATTCATGCTTTGAAGACAAAATAATATATTTATCATATTTCTAGGGCCACATTTTCTAGCTAAGAGCTGACAAGGCAGAGAACAGAGCAGAGGTCAGGAACAAAATGGAATTACTTTGCTTCAGGGTAATCACAAATTTTCTCGGTGAAGTCAACCAGAGAACTCTGGCTGAAAAACTCACATGCATTTGTTGGCAGTGAGTTTTACCCCTATTCTGACCTTCACATAATTCATTTAGGAAAGGAATAACTCCAAGTAGGTCAGTTCTAATCTACACAGTTTGAAATATGTTTCTAAGGGAAAGGAAGCCAGAAATAGATTGTTGAGTTTAAAGAATTTACACTGTCCTAATTATTAAACTGTGAGTTTACCTTTACCTTTACTTGTACCTTCTCCCTCAATTAAATTAGATATTTAAGGATACTAAAGCTTGGATAGAACTTACCTCTCACTGCACTGAGATTTTTATCAGTCTCTTGATATAGTTAAACTGAATCATCAAAATGATTAACTTTGGATGGTAAAAACAAAAAGTGACTTTTTTATTTTATATAGCTGATTCTTCATTTTGAAAACCATAAACTATTACTACTTGAATATATATTATCTTTCTTCCTCTCTTCTTTGCATTTTAAAGAACTTCTATCTCCTTTAATTAAACTATTTTGAATTTCCTCTAAGATTAATAACATTTATTTACTCCAAAATAATGACTATCTTGAATTTTCCTCATCCACATAATATATAATATCCTTCTCCCAAAATTATAGCCTAGTGTTTTTTTTTTAAGACATTTCTATGTTTCCTGTTTTATTCTGAGAATGAGCAGACATAATCATCACCTGAAAGTGAGGTTAACTGCAAGATCATATGAGCCAATTCTCACAGTTCCTGATTCAGTAAGGTTTGGCATTTCCAGTAAGTCTGCATATAGTGAGGATGCTGCAATTAATACTTCCCTATTAGAAGTACTAGGTATATCATGCCTTTTGAGTTTTCTAGTGAAATCATATTAAATGGCCATTTTAATCATGATGACACAGAAATTGAGAGGTTATATAGTATACTTAGAGTTACCAAAACAGGAGAAATATAATCTAGATTTAAGTCAAATTCAAAAATTATCCTAGGCAAATATCTCATGCACCTTATTAAATATCAAGTCATATCTGATTTGGGATTGGGCTGATGGGCCACACAGTGCTGCTGGGGTTAAGATAAGGGGTGGCAAACCTCCCTATATGGGGGTATGGGACTCTTGAGGTATGTTGGAACAGGTGATTTAACTCAGGAATCAGATCTCTTGTATATAAAGCATATACTTGGCCTGTATTATATTTCTGATTTTTTTCGTTTTTTGTTTTTTGGGTCACACCCAGCAATGCTCGGGGGTTACTTCTGGCTCAACACTCAGAAATCACCCCCAGCAGGCTCGGGGGACCATATGGGATGCCAGGATTTTAACCAACGACCTTCCGCATGTAAGGCAAATGCCTTACCGTTGTGCTATGTCTCCAGCCCCCAGTATTTCTGATTTTTTAAAATTGTATATGTGAGGGCATATCAATATCTTTTAACTCATCTCATTCTGTTCCCACTCTAAGATGATGATGATAATTAATATTGCCTCCTAAGAGTATGAAAAATCATCAGCTCTAAGTAGCAACTAAGAAATACTATATTTAAAATTAAAATATTCTCTCATTTTTTGGGGGGGAACCACACCTGGTGATGCTCAGGGGTTACTCCTGGCTATGCGTTCAGAAACACTCCTGACTTGGGGGACCATATGGGATGCAGGGAGGATCAAACCACAGTATATCTTAGGTTAGCACATGCAAGGCAAATGTTCTACTGCCTGCGCCACTGCTCCGGCCCCCCTCTTTTTTTCAATCTAAATTGTTTACATAGGACAGTACACTAGAGAAAGAATGGGAAAAAGTTAGTATATCATTCCAGTTAAAGATAGTTTCTCCTAGTTTGTAATTAAGCCAACAAGTGTATCTACAATGAGTATAATTTTCCTGATGATAATGCAAAATTAAAATATTTTGTGATTACTGTTTGAAAGGGAAGTCAACAAGAAAAGTCAGACTGCCACATGAAGGTATAATAGGTCAGAAGCAGATTAGCAAAACTAAAACACACTTTTCTAATTTTCCTTTTCAATCAGTAAGTTAAATGTGATCAGATTAAGCTTGAATAAAAACTGAAAGATGGATACACCTCCTATTTTCTAGAAAAAAATCTTGTATATGCTTAAAATTGCTCTTATTGTCAAACAGTCCTAGACAAAATGAATAAATATGGAGGAAATTAATAGAGCAACAATATAGAAAAAGTATATCATTTAGAGCAGGCACTCAAATATAAGGTGAAATGCCTAACCTTGTACAAGGTATTTCAGTAAGGTCGAAATATAAAGATTGTCTGGGAGATATGCTAATTGTCTTTGAGGAAAGGAGATTTCATTTGGGATATTTTTTTGCAAGAAAAATATTAGAATAAGAGGCAGGTTTGAATAAAAGAGATGCCAAGGTTTGAAAAAAAAAAAGTAAAGCAATAAGGCTTTTTAAATTTCAGACTTAGCAGGATTGCTCCTTATTTTTGAGCTGTCCATGAAGTAGGACATTGTGTACACTGTCTAGCCACGTTCCATCATCTGTAGACTAAATGTGTTCTTTTATCTCAAGATATAAATAAACAAAACAAAATGTAAAGGATTTAACCTGGAAACACTGAGTACAGCAGGATTCACATGTACATAGGATATGAGGAAGGACAAAGAAAGACAAAAAGTTGAATTTTGCTCACACCGAAGATACAGACTGTAAGAGAAATTATTGGTTGTATTAAATAATGGTGGTAGAAGTTTATGTAAGAATCATAGAGGCAATAGAAATAGAAATATTTAGAAAAGAAGGTATAAAATATTTAGAGAGCTTTAAAACAGAATCTATATTTGAAATGCAGGAGAATGATGACTTAGGCAAAAGAAAGGCAGAGAAATAACTGCCAAGAACAAAAAGATAAGAGACACTTCCAAAATCATACTTCTTGGCTGTCATAAAATTTATATGTAGCTATGTTTCAGATTAGTTGGTAAGAATCAGAGGCTAATAAACTAAGCTGGGGTAAGGATGGGAAGAATTTGTCATTGCAGTAACATAATATAATAAATTATATATTCTTTTTTATTTTTAGGTGTTTTTTTTTTTAGTTATTGGACCACATCTGACAATGCTCAGAGGTTACTTCTGGCATTGCTTAATGGGCCAAATGGAATGCCAAGGATTAACTCTAGTCAGCCACATTCAAGACAAACACCCTACCTCCTATTTCTCTAGCCCCAAATCTATTTCATTTAACAATATTTATTTTCAGGACCAGCACAATGTGTTGGGCATTGCACACTGCTGACCCAGTTTCAATCCTCAGCATCCCATATGTTCCTCCAAGACTGCCAGGAGTCATTTCCGAGTACAGAGTCAGGAATAACCCTGGAGCTCTGTCAGATGTGGCCTCCAAATAATCAAACAAAAATTTTATATTTATTTTCATAATTACTTCAGAAAGATTCTTGGGTACAATTAATCCTGTTAATTGTTAAAGCCCTCTGCAAATTAGAGAGGTAGATGAAGAAAAATCAAGAATACTTATATCAACACTTATTTTGTTATGTTATTTTTAGGTCTACATGCAGAGATACTTAGGACTTACTACTGACTGTTTAAGGGATTCTATGGGGTGTCAGAGATCAAATCTGGGTTGACTGCTTGCAAGGAAAGCAAGCATCATACCCACTGTACCAGCTCTCCAGGTCAACATTTATTTTAATCCTTGTACTAAAACACTTGTCAACACAATTAAGGTAGTAATCAAAACAAGAAGCAGAATGCAAGCATTAAAATTGGTGTTATTGTGGGTGATTTTATGCCTATATATTTGTAAAGATCAAAAAATAAAATTGAGAAGAAAACTTCATAATATCTGATTTGATAAAATATAAGTCAATATACTGATTTATGTTCACCAGCAAAAATATTTAGAATAATAGGTCTAAGTTTTGCACAGTGACTTCCTCTAAAAGTACTTAAAAGTGGAAGAAACAACATTTTGGCTGTTGAAAATCTGGACAAACTACTTCAGAAAGGCTTCTGATCTTAATCGAAATCTAGAGTCACAGTCATGTATGTTGTGCCCAAATAGATCATGCAAATGGTCAGGTAATATCTCTGTCACCTTCTCCCTCCAAACCCACAGTACCTTATAATCTTGAGAAAAAAAAATTACTGCACAAATCCCAAATGAAAAGCAAACTGCAAAATATCTGAGCAGTAAGTAATCCTCAGAATAAATGAAGGTATTAAAACAAGTGAGAGTCTGACACAATCAAAAGGAACTTATTAAGACATGAAGACTAAATGTGGGGAATCTGAGTCATTTCTGCCACATTGTTGAACCCTACGGATGGTGGACAAGATTAAAGAACTTGGGTATGAAAGGGAGGAGTGGAATTTTACAAATTTTACAAAGTGGAATTTTACCAGACCTTAACACAGAGTACTTCTTACAAAGAGAGTGCTCATTAGTATCACTTTATTGACTGCAATATTTAGCAAATCAGCACTCTAATTATTTCTTTTATAGCCCATTAATACTAAATTTACATTCATTAAAAGTCTGTGCTTTACTTTTGGTTTGGGGGACATACCTGGTGGTGCTTGGGGTTCACTCCAGGTAGTGCTCAGGGTAGTGACTGGACTGAACCACATGTACTCCAGCCATTTAAACTATTTCCCAGAATTTTCTCTCTGTGTTTAAAAAAACTTTAAAGATGACAGAAATAACTGATCTAAAATTTTTTATGATCAACAAGCCTCTGTATATATAAGTAGGGCAATTTTTCATTAACAAAAGTGAACAGAGCTTTGAAGGTAGCAGCTCCTTAGTTATCATGGTTATCCTAAATCTGTTCAGGAAAGCTGATTTTTCTGATGTTTCCTACTTGTTTTAGATGTTCCATGATGACTGATTTCATCAACAAGTTTCAAAGAGAGATAGCATGGAGGTAAGGCATTTGCCTTGCAAGCGGAAGGACGGTGGTTCGAATTCTGGAATCCCATATGGTCCCCCCGAGCGATTTCTGAGCGTAGAGCCAGGAGTAACCCCTGAGAGCTGCCGGGTGTGACCCCCCTAAAAACAAAAAACAAACAAAAAAAAAAGTTTCAAAGAACAATGATGAATGCTAAAGAAACAATTATCTATCAATTAGCTGTTGGAGGGTACAATTCACTACTTAAAGTTATTTTCACAATGTCAACCATAAAAGAATGATTAGCTCTATGAAAGTTTAATGACACCTTTTAGGACTTGTAAACAATGAACTAATTAACAATAATAGACTAACAGTGGTAGCCATAGAATAAACGCAATTTCAATTTATCATGACAAGAAATAATTATTATTTGTAGACAAATAATTTTTAGGGACTTACAAATCTGTTCTGCCCAAAGTACTTAGTACTATTCTTTTTTTAAGTCACACCTGCTCAGAGGTTATTCCTGGCTCTGCATTTAGGAATTATTTTTGGTGATCTGAAGGTATAGTACAGGATTCTAGGGATTAAACTTTGTTGACAGCATGCAAGGCTAGCATGCTACATGCTATTTAATCACTCCAGTCCTCTAGAACTGAATCCTTAACTATTCTAATGTTTCAAAGTGTTTATTATCAACAGTGAGATAAAGAATAACCTTTGAAGTATATAAATTAGTCAAAAATAAAAAACACTTTAGATAATTTTTCCCTTTTTTTTTTAAGTGCTGGTTGCAAAGTTGTTCGTGATTAAGTTTCAGTCTTACAGTGTACACTATCCTTTCCCATGAACATTTCTCATCACTGATTTCACCAGTTTTCATCTTTCCCACCTTCAACCCTGCCTGTCTCAGGGGCAGAAATTTTGCATCTCTCTGTCTCAATTTTTGTGTCTCTCTCTCTCTCTCTCTCTCTCTCTCTCTCTCTCTCTCTCTCTCTCTCTCTCTCTCTCTCTCACTCACTTTTGTTCTTTATTTTTCTTTTCCACACCATGGTTTGCACTATTGTTAATGAAAGGGTACTATGCATATCACTTAATCTCTGGTCAACACCCAGTTACTATCCAGAATGATCAGTTCTATCATTGACATAGTGGTCCCTTCTCCTCCCTAACTGCACTGTTTCATATTTCTGCCAAACTTCCTACCATGGACTGGTACTCCTGGCAATCACCACTTATCTTCTGTATGTTATAATCAGATATTTTTTCTTATATCTCTCTCACAAATGAGTGAGATTATTCTATGTCTATTCCTCTAGCTCTGACTCATTTCATTTAGCATAATACACACCATATTTATCCATGGAAAAGCAAATTTTATCACTGAATTTTTCTAACAGCTTCTATTTTAATTCATTTCTTTTGGAAGATCAAAAATATATAGCATATTTTATGGATCCTTTGTCATGATTTATTGTCTATAGAATAGCTCAAAATCTGATCCAGCAAAATATAAGAAGCAAAACAGCTACACACAATTTTTAAAGCACATTTTCAATATTTACAGTAGCTTTTGGAGTAATTTATAAATTGAATATATATTTATATAGTTAATTATATATAAATTTCTCTTTTTTCCAAGTTTGGAATTCAGGGTCTTATTTTGTTTTATAACATTACATTTAATTTCTCTTCCTTGCCTTGATTAAGTCTTGTCTCTAAACCAGGAATAATGAAGTTATTCTTCCCAGATTGACTTATTTAAGCATTAGAAAATTTTTATCATGTTCTTTGTGGTTTTTATTTTTTGGCAAGAAGGGGAGGCACACCCAGCAATACTCAAGGACTACTTCTGTCTCTCCACTGAGGGATAACTTCTGGCAGGCTCAGAAGTACATATGGGGTGCCAGGGATCTAATCTAGATCTTCCAATTATAAGGGAAGAATGATACTAGCTGTACTATCACTCTAGCCTTCAGTATGTTCTTAAAATCTTTTCTTATAAAATTTTAATCTGTTTAAGTAAGTCCTAAGTATTTAGTAATTTTTTTTATAAATCTAGATAGTTTTTATTGAATGAAATTTACTTAGAAATATTTAGGGGAGGCAAAGTGATAGCAAAGTGGTAGGGCATTTGCCTTGCACAGGGTCTACTGGGACAAATATGGTTTGATCCCCGATATCCCATAGGATCCCCCTTGTCTGCCAGGACTTATTTCTGAACTCAGAACCATGAGTAATCCTTGAACACAGCTGGATATGGCCCTCTTTGGATATGGCCCACTCCCCCTCCAAAAAAGAAAGAAATATATGAGGGAAGAGAAAGAAAGAACATGGTTTGCTCCAGAATTAATAACTAGCAAAGATGCATCTTTCATAGAGAATATAGCCTTTAGAGAGCAAGTCAGTATCTCAGTTATTTTTTGTTTGTTTGTTTTGGTTTGGTTTGGTTTTGGCCACACCCATTGACACTCAAGGGTTACTCCTGGCTATGAGCTCAGAAATCACTCCTGGTGTGGGGGATCATATGAGATGCTGGTGGCTGCAACCGTGGTCTGTTCTAGGCTAGCACTTGCAAGGCAGATGCTTTACCTCTAGTGCCACTACTCAGGCCCCAGTATCTCTGTTTTTAAAATAATTTTCTAAGAAACACTGTTCTATAAACAGATTTGAATATTAAAAGCTACATGATTTAAGTGTAGTATCAGCTCAATGATTCAATAAAATATAACAGGTGAATGTCATAACTCAGAACTCAATCATATTTGAACTGTAGAACATTGATCCAATCAAACATTAACATTAACCTGAAAAATATATTTAACAAAGCTGAAAAATATATTTTGAAATTTTGGAATGTTCAGTTCTATGACAATAATAGTATGATCATTAATATTTTGTAATAAAGTTCTAAATCTAGGGCTACTTAGTGGACATGATTATAATTCAAAGAATTAGTCCAATCATGTATGAACTAAAGAAAACAATTCTACATATTACTTGTGGAATTTACTTCCATTAAAATGATATTTCATAGGACCAGAGCAATAGCACAGCAATATAATATTTGACTTTCACATAGTCGACCGGGGTCAGACCTGGTTTGGATTCCTGGCGTCTTGGTCCTCCAAGCCTGCTAGGAATGATTTTTGAGTGCAGAGCCAAAGGTAACCCCCGAGTGCAGCCGGGTGTGGCCCCCAAACCCCAACTCCACAATAGGATATTTCATTTTATTAAAACATAAAATATTTTTATACTCATTTCTTAAAGCAAGAAAATATTTGGTAAAAATTAATGTTAGAAAATGTTAAAAAGTATTTAGAACAGCAATTTGAAAACAAGAAAAAGCTCTTACCTTAATTAGGTCACTACACTAATTTTCTATTCAAATTAGTCCGAGTTGCAATATCAAACTTTTATATTACTCAAATTATCGGTTTCCCCCTATCATGCATAACAGCACTGGTTCTTATTGGATTTTTAAATGTCGGTCTTGCACTGAAAACTGGGAGTCCAATTAAAGTTCTGCCATAAGTTGGCATCCGCCTCTACACATTCAAAGGTCAATGGAAAAACAATAGAAACATCAGAGCTAAATTGCTCTACATCCTTTTATTCAAAGGAAAGCAGAGCAGAATTACTGTATTTGAAGTCTACTGCTCAGTCATGTTAAATGTTGGCTAAAGAGGCCCCATTAAAGCTTGTTAACTTTGCAGAGGCAAAGTTGTAAATAAAAACAGTGTTTGGGGTTTGTAATTTTCTTGCTGATATTAGTTCTTCCTAATCTTAATAAAGTTTTTAAATTTATTTATAATTTTATTTATTCTTCTTTAATAATGTTGATTATTGTGTGAAAAAGGGATAGGTATTTTCTGAGACAAAATTAATTGAAAAGTGGCATCTCTAGGACCTAGCTTATTGCTGATGACAAAATGGGAGGGTTATATAGAAATATTGGTCATAGCAATATTATTCTGTCATGTTCTTGGTGGAGGGCATAAATTTTTTTAAATGCTATTTTAATAAGAAAAATTAAAGACAATATTTTTTAAGAAAGGAGAGAAACTACCTGAGAGTTTTAGAAGAAAAGTAAAAGGTAAATGAAATAGAAAAAGAAACAGAAAGGTATCACCAAAATAAATTTTAGATAACCCTAACTGATGGCACTGAGGAGAATAAATTGCAAAAGGGTAAGAATTGAAAAACAAACTGTGACTAGTTTATTCTTTTTGATTTGTTTTTGTTTTTGTGGGCCACACCCAGTGATGCTCAGGGGTTACTCCAGGCTATATGCTCAGAAATCTCGCTCCTGGCTTGGGGGACCATATGGGATGCCAGTGGATCCAATCACAGTCCATCCTATGTTAACATCAACAAGGCAGTGCTCCCTGCCACTGCCTCATTATACTTAAAAAAAAAAAAATTAATGATGATTGGTGAAAAGAACAAATTGGACAAATTTTAAAAGAAAAAATCTTTTTGCTTTCAAACCAAATATAAATTCAGACAAATGATGATTTTCTATGTTTAAAGTTTGCAAAAGTAAATAGAAAATCATATACTTGATAAAGAACAGGAAGAGAAGTTTGGATGCGGTCACAATTTTGTGCTGAAGTATGAAATTTCTACAGCACATTCTTGTGGAAATATTCAATATATATGCTCAACAAAGTATATAGACTTATTGGGAGGTAAGTGACAGAAGACACTTTTGAGTGTCCAGTGGGCTGGACAACAATGTACAACAGTATTTATTAACAGAATTCTATAAAAAAATACTGAATGGACAATACTGAATGGAAAACAATTATGAAACAAATATGTAATTTATTGGAAATTTGTAAAGGAGAGAAAATAACAGAAAAATAAGATCAAACAGGAATTGAAAGTTTCCACATAAATCTTCTAAAAAGTTAAATAGAAGTATGCAGTAAGGTAAAAAAGGAGCAAATAAGAAAGTAAGGAAATGAGATCGGAAGGAATCATGTTCAAACTGCACAAGTCTTGGAATTCTAATTTTAATTATTAAGATATATATTCTCAGTAAAATTATGTAAATGTTGTAACATTTATAAGACATTTGTTTATTTTTAATACAGCACTTTTATAAGCATGTATATAAAATCATTCTTTCCTTTTACAAGTAGCCCATATTAGTACATTCTACCATCCTTCATGTACTATAAAGATCACAAATGTCAGATGTAGTGTAGGTTTTGTCTCAGTAATGTCTTTCTTCCTTTAATCCTAACCTATAGACTCCGCTATATTATTAAATTATCATCATTTGCATCATATTTTTCATACTTTCCAAAACCTCCTCAAAATATTTTATTTATTTCTGTTTTCCTAAGTGACAGAGACAACCTAATTGCATCCAACTTCTGATTTACATATCATAAATACAAAGCTTTGAACACTGTGGACTGAAAAGAGAAGGGTAAAAAAACTGAATAAAGGAGAGAGATGAAAATATTCTCCCAGCAACAGAGCAAAAATCACATCAAAAACTAAGTTACAGATCAATTCTTTCATGCTACTTCACTGAGAATGTTTACCAGAGAATCCAGCCATCTCCAGGCAGACCTTACTATAGAATATATAACTGTTACTGGGACTTAAAAAAACTAAGGAATATCCATAAGTAAATTCAATCTTCCCAACTACATATCTGCATTAGCACAGAATGAAGCAACATCAAAATATATAAAATAAATATTAACAAGCTGAAAGTTATCTATATCACTCAAATATGAGATAATTTAATACATTATATTGATTTGGATATAAAAATCAAAATATAAAAATCAAATCAATAAAATAACAGCCTTGAAAGAAGGTATTTTAAAACAATGTTCTAATAGGTGGATAGAGTTCTCCAACCTCAAAAGATTGAGTACAAACTGCAGTTTACCTGGAACATTACGTAGAATTAACTACACTCTAGGATACAAAAAAATAATGTGTTCATAAGTGAAGACATGTAATGCATGTCTTTTTTATATAATCCTTTTATGAAAATATAATTAAAGCAGAAAAACCAAACTTTTATAAACTAAAACATGCTATTGATGAAACTGTAATTCAAGATGGAATCAAAGGAAAAAGTAAGTCTATTCCAGGAAATAGATGAGAATGATTGCAATTATGATCAGTGACAGAGCAAAAGTTACATTAAGAGGAAGATTCATAACAATATACATTTTCATAAGGAAATGAGAAAAGATTCAAATATATAACTTAGCTTGGCATCTTGAGGAATTTAAAAAATAACAGCAAAGTTCCAATTTGCCATGCAGGCTGCTGTTTCAGATTTGATACCAGTATCCTATATGGTCCCCCAGGAGTAATTCTAAGCACAGAGCCAGAAGTAAACCCTGAGCATCACCAGCTATGTCCAAATCACCATCGCCTCCCCCCCAAAAAATACACAGAAAAATAAACAAATACAAAGTAAATATGAGGCTATTTATAAAACTTTTCTAGCAATCAAAAAAAAAAGGAAATACAAAAGATGAATTAAACACAATTTTTTTTTTTTGCTTCGGGGTTACTCCTGGCAATTCTAATGCTCTTTACTCAGAAATTATTCCTAGCATAACTTAGGGACCATATTGGGTGCCAGGTACCAAATCCAGGTCAGCTACAATCAAGGAAACACCTTAGCTGCTATACAATCCCTCTAATATTAAATGGGAACATTTTAATAAATAAATAATATTGTTAAACATTTAGTTGAACTAAAGCAAAAATAGAAAATATACAAATCATAAATGAAAACATCTTACAAAAGATATCACAGATATATCATCTATTATGTGTGATTGCTGTGAAAGAACTTCATGTCACTAAATTGAATCACTAAAAGAGATGAGTATATTTTTTAATCCTACAAATTTCCAAGACTGAATCAGAAAGAAGTAAAAAACCATGAACAAATTACTAACACAGAAATGGAATCAGTAATCACATGTCTTTCAAAAAGTGCAAGGCCATCAGAGTTCACTAGTGAGTTATTTCAAATTGAAAAAATTACCCTTCTAGTTTTTTTTCACCTGGAGAAATCTGTATTCTCTCTTGAACATGTATTCCTTTCTTTTACTCTCCACACACTTCTCTACATAAAAATATTTAAATAAGAAAGAAGGAAGGAAGGAAGGAAGGAAGGAAGGAAGGAAGGAAGGAAGGAAGGAAGGAAGGAAGGAAGGAAGGAAGGAAGGAAGGAAGGAAGGAAGGAAGGAAGGAAGGAAGGAAGGAAGGAGGGAAGGAGGGAAGGAGGGAAGGAGGGAGGGAAGGAAGGAAGGAAGGAAGGAAGGAAGGAAGGAAGGAAGGAAGGAAGGAAGGAAGGAAGGAAGGAAGGAAGGAGGGAAGGAGGGAAGGAGGGAAGGAGGGAGGGAGGGAAGGAAGGAAGGAAGGAAGGAAGGAAGGAAGGAAGGAAGGAAGGAAGGAAGGAAGGAGGAGGGAGGGAGGGAGGGAGGGAGGAAGGAAGGAAGGAAGGAAGGAAGGAAGGAAGGAAGGAAGGAAGGAAGGAAGGAAGGAAGGAAGGAAGGAAGGAAGGAAGGAAGGAAGGAAGGAAGGAGATAGGGAGGGAGAAAGGGAGGGAGAGAGGGACGGAGAGAGGAGGGAGTGGAGAGGGAGGGAGAGGAGGTGAAGGAGGGAAGAAACTCAGTTGAGAGAAAATTAAGAGTATAAGTTTAAAATATTTTGTACATGAAAACAAATAATTGCAGCTGACATAGAGAAGCCAAAGTCTTTGGGTTTTATGTTTGTTTCTTTGTTTGCTTGCTTGCTTGTTTTGGCCACACGTGACATTGTTCATGGGTAATTTTTGGATCAGTAATTATACCTTGCAGGTTTAGGAGACCATATGGGATCCCTGGTATTGAATGTGGGTTGGCCATGTGCAAACCAAAAGCCCATACAATAACTCTTACTACCCCCAGAACAACTAAGTATTAGCCAAAAACTGTTATAAATAATGTTCATTTTGAAGAGGTATACAAATTAATACACACAAAAATCTGTTCTATATGTAAACACAAATACAGGAAAAGAAAATTATTTTTAAATTACATTGATGATAGTTAAAAAATAATTACCTAGAATTAAAGGAAGAAAGTGAGGCACTACTGTACAGTGTGTAGGGCCCTTGCTTGCAAATAGATAATCCACATTGGACTCCCAGCATACCATATGGTCCTAAGCCCTTTAGAAATGATCTCTGAGAGCAAAAAGCCAAGAGCAGTCTCTGGACATAGCTGGATGTGGCCCCAAAAATAAACAAAATATAAACATTAGAAAAAAAGTAAGTAAAAATGTAATGGTTTGTAAGCATGGTGTTTAAATAAAATATTAAAAATAAGAGAGAGACATTAGAACAAAATAAGTAAAAATGTAATGGTTTGTAAGCATGGTGTTTAAATAAAATATTATAAATAAGAGAGAGAGAATTGGATTTCTGGGAACAGTGCCGGAAATATATTTGTACTTTGTTGGTAGCTTTAGTACTTAACATAGTATTTTTAAAGCATAAATATTAACTTAAAAATCAGTTCTTAGGTTTTCGGGGTTTTTCTTGTTTGCTTGTTTTTGAGTTTTGTATATAAATGAGTATGTGTGTTTTCAAAAATGCAACAGAAAATAAAACATTTCAAGTTAGTACAGTTTAACAAAATTAATGGACAATTTTCCTTGAACAAATATATCAGCTAATTGTATTTGAAAGGAGAAACTAAAATTATATTCTAAATGAGATAGTGGTTACATATAAATATTGTAGTTCTAGATAATTACTATAAAGAGTAAATAATGTTTGGTTTATATTTTTATTCCTTTATTTTTTTTAAATGTTTTACAGAGTTCAGAATAGAGGAAAAATAAATGGCAAAGGAAAAGATAAGCAGACTATAAAAAGTTGTATTAACCTAATTCATTACCTTAGTCTTAATTAGTATATAATCTATAGCCTAATATTTTAAGTGATAATTACATGCATGTTTCTCCTTCATCTATAGAATGAATTGATCCATGTTCTACTTATAAGCTTGATCAAATTTATTTTTTAGAACAATTAATGGAGATAAAGTATTTGTTCTGCATCTGTTTAAATAAATTTAAATATTTTATCTATTATTTTTCAAGGAAAGTTTCTTAAATATTTAAATTTATTTAAACAGATGCAGAACAAATACTTTATCTCCATTAATTGTTCTAAAAAATAAATTTGATCAAGCTTATAAGTAGAACATGGATCAATTCATTCTATAGATGAAGGAGAAACATGCATGTAATTATCCACTGAGTGGGAGAAACTATTCACCCAATACCCATCAGATAAGGGGCTAATCTCCAAAATATACAAGGCACTGACAGAACTTTACAAGAAAAAAACATCTAACCCCATCAAAAAATGGGGAGAAGAAATGAACAGACACTTTGACAAAGAAGAAATACGCATGGCCAAAAGACACATGAAAAAATGTTCCACATCACTAATCATCAGGGAGATGCAAATCAAAACAACGATGAGATACCACCTCACACCCCAGAGAATGGCACACATCACAAAGAATGAGAATAAACAGTGTTGGCGGGGATGTGGAGAGAAAGGAACTCTTATCCACTGCTGGTGGGAATGCTGTCTAGTTCAACCTTTATGGAAAGCGATATGGAGATTCCTCCAAAAACTGGAAATCGAGCTCCCATACGATCCAGCTATACCACTCCTAGGAATATACCCTAGGAACACAAAAATACAATACAAAAACCCCTTCCTTACACCTATATTCATTGCAGCTCTATTTACCATAGCAAGACTCTGGAAACAACCAAGATGCCCTTCAACAGACGAATGGCTAAAGAAACTGTGGTACATATACACAGTGGAATATTATGCAGCTGTCAGGAGAGATGAAGTCATGAAATTTTCCTATACATGGATGTACATGGAATCTATTATGCTGAGTGAAATAAGTCAGAGAGAGAGAGAAAAACGCAGAATGGTCTCACTCATCTATGGGTTTTAAGAAAAATGAAAGACACCCTTGTAATAATAATTTTCAGACACAAAAGAGAAAAGAGCTGGAAGTTCCAGCTCACCTCAGGAAGCTCACCACAAAGAGTGATGAGTTTAGTTAGAGAAATAACTACATTTTGAACTGTCCTAATATTGAGAATGTATGAGGGAAATGTAGAGCCTGTTTAGGGTACAGGCGGGGGTTGGGTGGGGAGGAGGGAGATTTGGGACTTGGGTGATGGGAATGTTGCACTGGTGATGGGTGGTGTTCCTTTTATGACTGAAACCCAAACACAATCATGTATGTAATCAAGGTGTTTAAATAAAAAAAAATTTAAAAAAAAATAATAGATATCAAAAATAAGTACAAGTCTACATTAAAGCCCATCTTTGCTCTATGATACCTTATGCTTAAATTATACTTATACTCTAAGAACACACACATACACAAGAAATATTTTTAGAAAAATGACTCAACAAAGCAGTGAAAAATAAAGCAAATCAATATTATATATAAATTAATAGATCACTAATTAGAAAATAACTGTATTCAGGGCCGGTGAGATGGTGCTAGAGGTAAGGTGTCTGCCTTGCAGCGCTAGCCAAGGAAGGACCGCGGTTCAATCCCCCAGTGTCCCTTATGGTCCCCCCAAGCCAGGGGCAATTTTTGAGCACTTAGCCAGGAGTAACCCCTGAGCATCAAATGGGTGTGGCCCAAAAAAAAAACAAAAAAAAGAAAGAAAAAAAAATAACTGTTTTCTAAATGACTTATGGCACTTACAGTTCAGATATAAATACAGATACAGAATTTTATATACAATACCATTTTAAAATTTGCTTTACTTTATTTTTAACATAAGACAAAAACAAAATTAGTGATATCTAAGAGATTATATAACATTACCTTAAGAATAATAATGCAAAATGTTTACCTTTTCTTTTTTTCCTTGAATACAAATGTTTATGTGTTATATTCCCATGACTCGTGACAAACTTCTCTACAATGTCTTTATATTTCATTTCCAAATATATTAACTATATACATTTATGTCTTATATTTTCAAATAATTCATAATCTTTAATTCCTAAATATTTTTCTATGTCAAAAAGCTCAAAAAATGGGGCCAGAGAGATAGCTCAGCAGTAGAGCATTTTGCCTTGACCTCAAATGATTCTGGACAGATGGTGGCTGGAATCCCAACATTCCATATGGTCCCAGTGCCTGCCAGGAGCAATTTCTGAGTGTATAGGCAGAAGTAACCCCTGAGCACTGCTATGTGTGACCCAAAATAAAACAAAACAAAACAAAACAAAACAAAAACTTCAAAAAATGTGATGCATTTAATATGTGGTGCCTATGTTTGAAAGGTTATACTCGCTGCCTCTATTGATAAAAACTATGATTTCCTAAAATAAAAAGCTCTTTAAATGAAAACAATATTTATTATTAGTAATACAATATCTTGGGGCCGGCGAGGTGGCACTAGAGGTAAGGTGTGTCTGCCTTGCAAGTGCTAGCCAAGGAAGGACTGCGGTTCCATCCCCTGGCGTCCCATATGGTCCTCCAAGCCAGGGGCAATTTCTGAGCGCTTAGCCAGGAGTAACCCCTGAGCATCAAATGGTGTGGCCCGAAAAAACAAAAAAGTAAACAAACAAAATACAATATCTTGTTTACTTTTGTTCTAAATGGAACATAATTATTTGAAAAATTTTTTAAGTATGACTTTAAGATAAAATTTTTCATACTCAATTTTTATTTGCTTTCACTAGCCTTTCTGATTGTAATTTTGCATTCGATTCTGGAAAAAAATAGTTGCCTCTAAAATGTGGCTGGTGAACAAAATAACTATGTAAGAGTATACATAAGAGAAATAGATCTCTTTCATCTGTGACTTCTTTTTAAGTTATCTTTGGCTTGACTAAGCTGTGGTTTGTTGTGCCTGTTATTGTCTCCACTAAACATAGACCCTAATTTAGATAATCATAGGGTAAAACCCAGAGTGACGTGGCATTTCAAATAAAATACAGATACCCTTTCATATTGACAAGGATGGCAGAGATAGACTGCATTTAACATTCAACCAGTCATCTGAGTATTAGATTCTTTTAGTTCACTTGTCAGTGTAAACAAAACCAGAGAGAAAAATCAAAATAAAAACAAAAATGTCTGCTCATTCTGTTTTCTCAAACAGAAAATACCTTCTTAGATAAAATATTTTTTATTAAATGTAGCAATGCAATAAAGAATGTGCTACAAGAATTTCATTCTGAAAAATTCATATTGTAGGATATAACTTTCTTTATGTCAACATAAGTTCGCTTCAAATCAACATTTATTGCATGTTTCAGCTAATTTGTATTAAATTAAATATTATAATACAGTGTGCTATATATTAGGCTTCATTTCTGCTTCAGTAAAATAATAAAACAAAATGGGAAAAATAATCTTAATGCTACCATCCTTCACAGAAAAAAGCACAACACAACTGGCCACATTCCTTTCTTTCTTTTTTCTTTTTTTGGTTTTTCGGACCACACCCGTTTGATGCTCAGGGGTTACTCCTGGCTAAGTGCTCAGAAATTGCCCCTGGCTTGGGGGGACCATATGGGATGCCGGGGGATCGAAACGCAGTCCTTCCTTGGCTAGCGCTTGTCAGGCAGACACCTTACCTCTAGCGCCACCTCGACAGCCCCACCCACATTCCTAATAATCTCACGTTATCCAATTGATTATAAATCAGAGTAAACAAGTCATGTAAAGTTAGAGTTTAATTAGACTATTTTTGAAGTTCAGGCATGTCCCAAACCCAGCAGTATTCTCAGTATTGTGATCTGAAAGAACTCTGAAAAATAATGCAATGGCCTTTAGAACAGCCTGCCCTTAATATCGTGGAGCCTGGCACACTTCATTCTCAATATAATTATTACAATTAGATGAAGGTGCAAACACCTTTGGTTTTCTTATCTTGGTATCCTATGTTGGCCTCTGTCTCTTTACAGCAAACACCTTTGGTTTTCTTATCTTGGTATCTTATGTTGGCCTCTGTCTCTTTGCAGCAAAAACCTTTGACTGCTTATGTAGTTAGACCATTTACCCAAGTTTGATTTATCCTTGAGTATAGAGAAATGAGTAAACTCTGAATACCTCTAGGTGTGGTCAAAAATTATAATAAAATAAAATTCATGTAATCGTACTCATTCTATAGTTTGTATGGGAATCTAATTATTTAGCATGGTCAGCACATAATAAACAGTAAAAATGGACTTGGTAGTAATATTGTTATTCTAAAGAATAATAAATTGTAAGTCAATACTTAGTAAAAGAACAGCTAAGAGCTAACATTAAAATTACCAGTCTGATTATCCGAGACAAAAAGATTAATGAGATGTTCAAACTGGACCAGCTCCAAAAATTCACTCTATGTTAAATGCGATTTAAAAGGAACCATGAAAAACTATAGCTGCACCAGCCAATTCAGCAGAAAGCTGGATATATTGAGAGGAGTGGGTAGGCCAAGCCCTCCATGATCACCATTTCGACAACTGACCCTGCTGCCTCATCACTGACTCTCTACGAATTCCTTCAGAGACACCAAACTGACCAAACATCAGGTGTACAAATTCGTGGACTGATATCACCAGAGCTTTTGGAGAAAGTGCTGGCAACCTCATCCCCCATATCTTCCTTCATCCAGTAGGCCTAATAGCTGAGTACATGCCCCTTAAAGTCATAGTATCAGTGATAATGCATTGAAATTTTTCACAACTTCTTTGTCCGATGATGCTGCCATTCATCTCTAAAGGAACACCCCAGTTTAACTGAATGGAGCGCTAACAAGGGCTTACTAAACCTTCTGCCATTGTGTCAGTGACTTCTTTGGAAAAACAATTTTCACAAATGTCTTCTGTTTTTCTTTCTTTCTTTCTTTCTTTCTTTCTTTCTTTCTTTCTTTCTTTCTTTCTTTCTTTCTTTCTTTCTTTCTTTCTTTCTTTCTTTCTTTCTTTCTTTCTTTCTTTCTTTCTTTCTTTCTTTCTTTCTTTCTTTTTCTTTCTTTCTTTCTTTCTTTCTCTTTCTTTCTTTCTTTCTTTCTTTCTTTCTCTTTTTTTCTTTCTTTTTTCTTTCGCTCTTTCTTCTTTCTTTCTTTCTTTCTTTCTCTTTTTTCTTTCTTTTTTCTTTCGCTCTTTCTTCTTTCTTTCTTTCTTTCTTTCTTCTTTTTCTTTTTCTTTTTTCTTTCTTTTTTCTTTTGCTCTTTCTTTCTTCTTTCTTTCTTCTTTTTATTTTTTTCTTTCTTCTTTTTTCTTTCGCTCTTTCTTCTTTCTTTCTTTCTTTCTTCTTTTTCTCTTTCTTTCTTTTTTTCTTTCTACTTTCTAGCTCTATTTTTTCTTCTCTTCCATTTTATATTTTTCTTTCTAATTTTTTGATAATTTTTTTCACTTACCTGGAAACAAAGGTATTATGATAAATTGTGTCAAGTATGTAATGCATTTTTCTTTTTTCTTTTTCTTTCTTTTTTTTGGGGGGGGGTGGGCCACACCCGGTGATACTCAGAGGTTACTCCTGTACTCCTGGGTATCTGCTCAGAAATAGCAGGCAGGGGGCACCATATGGGACACCAGGATTCGAACCAACCACCTTAGGTCCTGGATCGGCTGCTTGTAAGGCAAACACCACTGTGCTATCTCTCCGGCCCCGTAATGCATTTTTCTTTAAATAAATTAAATTTTAAAAGAACATTGAATAATAAGAATAATGTTTAAGCAAATAACTTGATTGACAACTGTTGATCTATCTGTCATATTTAGTGTTTATTATCTATATAGATACACATATTCTATCAACATATTTCCTACATTAAGGAATGTGTCTTATGCCCTTTGCTCCAATAAAAATATAGAAATCACTACAAATATAATTTTATGTCAAAATAGAACATATATGGAAAATTTGAATTTAGTACTCGTATATATAAAGAACAACCATTTGGTTCATGCCCATTTGTAATCAGAAATTATTACTGGTTATGTGAGCAAGGATCATTCTTTGCAATAACTTAGAGGACCATGAAAAGTAAAGCACAGTTGAACTAATAAAGTATAAAATCAGTAAAAGTAAAAACAATAAATCAGACAAAAAATAACCTTATGCCACAACAAAGCAGTATCTGAAAAGCTATGCCAGATACTAGACATGTAGGCTGTTATTCCCATTGTAAATTAATCTGGTATAATTTTAGACATGACTTGTAAAATTTATTGTCATTTTAAATGCACATTATACATCTTTTACTTTGTACTTCTTATCTCTGTATTGTTTAAATTAACTCAAAAGTCCCATTTACATTTTTTGCTTAAATTATCATATAAAGATTTTAATTTAGATAAATGTTAATGTAATGGTTTATTAAAAGTTGAAATCTTAAGCATTAAAACTTTGTTCTCATGTGAAACCCCTGTAAAGTATCTTTTTATTGTTATTCATAAAAGAGTAATTTCCTTTCAGGTATTATCCACAAAATAGCTTATTCTCTTGATGAACTAATATGTTCCTTTTTATCAGAGAACATTCAATGCAACCCATCATAGCCAGAAAATAGTAATAAAAGAGGAAAAGTATTGATTTTATAAAGCATTCAATGAACTCATGTTTCTAGTCAGATAAAACATGACCTTTCTGAAAATCAGTACCATCACAATTCAACTGCAAATGCCATTAGATTTCAGGTTTCAAAATTAAGTTCGGTGGTTCACTGAATTTACGATTCTGAAGTATATATCGGAAGGGTGAAAAGAAAAAGAAAAAAAAAAACCAAATTTTTACAAGCTAAAATTAGTGATAATAACAAGAAGTGTTAAATACATGGTATAATGAATTACTCTGTAACCATGAATGCAGAGATATAGAGTATGGAAATTTTAATGTAATTAATGAACAAATAAGAATATTCATAAGAAATATGTTCAATTACCTTGAGACCATTAAGGAAAATCCTACCCTAGGCTGTAGCCCAGGTCTCTTACAAAAATCAAGATTTCTTACTACAGAGACCCAATTTTGACAACAGAGACCGAGCAGAACCTTTGGAACCATAGTTTCCTAGACTTCAACTTAGAGAATGAGCAAAAACATGGAGCACATGATACAGAAAACTGAACACATCAACAATGATGGAACAGAACCTCTAGAACCATAAAGACTCTATCCTAGGCCTTGTCCTAGGATGCACAAATACCAAGATTGCTAGCTACAGTGGCTTGATTTTCTCATCCACAACCAAAAGGAAAGTTTCCTGACACCACAAAAAAAAAAAAAAAAAAAAAAAACCCTGGGATAAGGCAATGAGTATGTATGGAGCTAGTGGTTGTTCCCATGACAATATGCTTCAAGAGTGGAGAAACCCTGAATCTCTTAGGCCATGGGAATTTCCTTTCTTCCCTGATACTTACTGTGCCTATGCAAAATAAATAAATAAATAAAAAGTGGGGGGAATACCAAACCCTGCCACTCTAGCATTCCTTTTTCTTGTTTTGTTTGTTTTTGATATTATTTTCCTTCACCTTTTTCTTCCACTTTTTTCTTTCTCTTTCACTCTTGTGGATATTATTTGGTGATTTTTTTTTATTAGTTGATACCAAATTTTTCTTCTCTCTTCCTTAACCTCTTTATCTCCAACAGAATAGCATAACTTGAAACATTCAGCCTCATAAATTGAAGGGGGAAAATGATGATACCAGGACAAGTCATATGAACATGTAGTGCAAATAAAAAATGACCAGACTGGAACACCAAATCCAAAGTCAATGACAGAATAGATACCCAATCTACAACAAGCTGTAAAGTGGAGACCAGTTACACTAGTATTCTGGGGGGTAAAGGAGGGAGATATGGGAGACATGCTGGGAAGAGGAATGGAGGGAGGACAACATTGGTGGTGGGAATGCCCTTCATTTATTGTTACTATGTACTGTAAATAATTTTGTGAAATGCACTTCAGTCACAATAAAAAAAATAGTGATTAAAAAAAGAAATATTTTCAAATTATTAATTATGTAAAAATTTAAAAGCATAATGAGTTGTTTTAACTATCATAAATAATTTTAAGGACCAAAGGGAAGTACAGAGGATAAGGAGCTTGCTATGCACAGGGCAACCTTGCATTATATGTAGTTTCCCAAGTACAGCCATGTGGGGCCAGAGAGACAGCCTGGAGGTATGGCATTTGCCTTGCATGCAGAAGGATGGTTGTTTGAATTCAGGCATCCCATATGGTCCCCCGAGCCTGCCAGGAGTGATTTCTGAGCATAGAGCCAGGAGTAACCCCTGAGTACTTCTGGGTTGACCCCCCCCCAAAAAAAAAAACAACACACAAAAAACAAGTACAGCCATGAGTGACTCCTGAGCACAGAGCCAAGCATAAGCTGTTAGCATACCTGAGAGCAGTAATATGTAAGCCAAAAAGAGGAAAAAATGGAACATAAAAAAAGAAAAAGAAACATTTTATATTTTCACTACAAGAAATTCTTTATAAAGCCATCTATCTTTGGTTCAGTTGCCTTGTTTTTGCAGTATGTCTTTCACATTCATATGAAAAAGTACTTATAGTGCTGAGACTAAAATCTAGCATCTCAGACATTCAAAAGAATCTATCAATGAGTCATATCTCTGGCCATGAAATTTACATCAATTGATATGAATGACAGAGTAATTAAGTCCAATACAGGCAGAAATACCTTCTTATATTTTTAAAGCAACTCAGAATGGTTTTGAAAAACTTCCCTGAAGCTTTATAATTGACTTGAAAGTATTTTATAGTCAAGTGTCATTCCTTTTCTATGACACAAAATGCAAGAAGAAAATTTTGCACAGGAAGTTCTTATGAAAAAGAAAAGATACTGGATGGAGAGTAAGTAGGCATGCACATTTCTCAATAGCGATCTTTTAATCGAATCTATACCAGGACCAAAGTTAAGTCATAATTAATTAGAAAACTATATCTCAGTCTAACAATAAGAGGACACAGTTGATGGGAATTTTTTATTCTTGAAGCATTATCTAGAGAGATTATAGTCTTTTTAAGTTCTATGAAAAATATGTATTCAAATATTCAAATTCATCAAAAGTAAAATTTGCATCTTTTAAAATATTATTAATCTAAACTGGGTCAAAATATAAAAATATTATTAAGGAAAAGTTTTATTGCTTACAAATATTTAATAAATTAATAAATTTTATCTTTATGATCAGATCCTTTTTCATAATTATTTACATACTTTGCTTGTCAGTTAATATAATATTTACCCTTAACATGTAGCCAAAACTCAATTGCTCCAAATCATATGGGCTTTTCCAAATCATGTGCCCCAAATGACATATTATAAGTCTTTAAAATAGTTAAATTTTAAAATGGCCCTTGAGTCATAAGAAATAAGAAATAAACATTCTCTGCAGTTAGTGAAATTTGAGTGTTGTCAATTGGCCCAGTATTATTCTATTCAATATTTTTTAAAAAATTAAAAATGTACTTCTTTAGAGTAACAAAATTGTATTTTAAGGCAACATAACATATAATCAATATTTATGTTCTATTATCTTTCCCAGAGCAGAAAATACTAGGAAGCAGAAAGTCAGAATGAGAGGAGAGATTTTAGAAATGAAATAGAAGACACCAAAAAATAATCATAGAAAAAATTAAGGGAAAAATTGTCTAGCCATTTTAGGGTTGGTTTTACAGTTTTCCAAAACCTAAAACCATACCAACAATCAACTCCATTCTCTTTAAAATAACATTTGTTCTTTATTACAGAAAACAAAGGAAAACAGAAAATTCTGAGTAAATTTGTGTGCAATCTCTTTGCTGCTTTGAAAAAAAAGGTAAAGATTTGTAGCGTATTAAAGCCTGTTACAGAATCCTACAATTGAAAGAAGAAAATCTGAATGGCATATATTTTTTTTTCTTTTTTAGTTTTTGGGCCACACCCGACGGTGCTCAGGGGTTACTCCTGGCTGTCTGCTCAGAAATAGCTCCTGGCAGGCACTGGGCACCATATGGGACACCGGGATTCGAACCAACCACCTTTGGTCCTGGATCGGCTGCTTGCAAGGCAAACACCGCTATGCTATCTCTCCGGGCCCGAATGGCATCTATTTTATCACTGTATAAACAACTGGCTTTTGAAAGTTTAGCTAAAATATTGTACCTTCTTGGACACCAGGTTCTTACTCAATATGAGATTACATCTATTCCCAAGACATGTGGAATTGATCTACTCATTTGCTCTGCCAATTAGATGACTGGCACTTTATAGAATATAAAAAAACACATTGGGAAAACTCTTAACATAATGATACCTTGTATGAGAGCAGCTGAATTAGGCTATTCAACAAATACCTGACTTCCTGATCTTGATCGGAAAGATAACAGTCAAATATCTGAGAGTCACTGAATATTAGGAATAAAGCAGGAAATACTTCCTAGACAAAACAGGTTGATAACTTTTGTCTTACTGACAAGTATACTGCTAATAATTTGAAGTAATTTTTTCTAGGGAATAAAGTGCAGACTGTATAATGAAAAGTGGATATACAACCATCAATTGCTTTGCTTTTAATTATTATCCCAAAATGAAGTTTTATGATACTGAACTCAGTTTGCAGTTAATTCATAAAGAATTTGTCAACTTTTCCCAGTCTTAGTCTCTCTTTTGTGGCCAAATTATTGGTGACATTCATTATTTTCTATGTATATATCAGACCTTGTATCACTGGAGAGTCCAATCCTTCCTTAACAATTTCTGTATTTTCCTTTAAACATGGCTGTTGGGTTTACATTCAATAATTGTCTCTGACAAATAAATGTACATTCTTTAACCAAGTCAGGGATAGGAAAAAAAATGATGTCACTACAAAAGCAAGATTAGACTAAAAACTATGGAAATTTGTGGTAATAGCAATGAGAAAAAGAGTGGGGAAGAGAGAACATAAAATAAATTTATAGGTAGTGCTTTAAAGAAGATAATATAACTTCAGTTAAGAAAGATTTTGACAACTAGTTGAAGAATTATTTGTACTCTGACAAGATTAAGATAAAAAGAATTTATATTACAAATATTCTAAAAAATATTTTTATGAGGATGATAAAAAATCTGGAAATCTGAAGGGTATCTTTACAAAAATATTTAGAATCATTAATTTAAAAATAATGAGAAAAATTATATGAATGACATAAAATTGTTTATTTTCTTCATCTAAATAATTTCATATTAGAAAATAGTTTTTTTTTTTTTTTGGCCACACCCGGTAACGCTCAGGGGTTACTCCTGGCTATACGCTCAGAAGTCGCTCCTGGCTTGGGGGACCATATGGGACGCCGGGGGATCGAACCGCGGTCCGTCTCCTAGGCTAGCGCAGGTAAGGCAGGCACCTTACCTCCAGCGCCACCGCCCGGCCCCAGAAAATAGTTTTTAAAAAAAGTTGACAAAAGCCCAGTTTAACTTTGTGATTATGAAATGTTTTAAATTTTATATTATTAATATTTTCTTAAGAAAATATTATAAGGAAATTTAATTTCAAAAATATGGATCACTTTTGATCATAATCCACTTATTTCATTTCATTCCTCATGAACTGAATATGTTGCCAAATTTTATTTATTTTATTTATTTTAGTTCTTAAATTTCTGGTTAATATTTGTAAGACTGAAACAATTTATCTCAAAATTTTCAATTTTGAGTTTAATTCTTTAACGATGAATTATTTTATATACACATTTCTCACATTTTTATTAAGTTGGTCTTTGTATACCTACAATTGTTTTTATTCTTGGGTCCAATTATTTCATCTTTTCACACTTAGTTTTTTAAGCTACTGATATATATTCCATATAAGGAAATTACATAGGAAAGGAAGTTAAGAGATTTGTTTAAAATACCTAAGAGTGAAAATACTGCAACTATACTTATTTTATTTTGTCATTATTTAAATACTTGTACAAGTGAAAATGCTTTCACATTTTCTTTTCCTATTCTGTGTTTTGTTTTTGGGAGGGGTACTACACCTAATAGCACTACAGAGTTATTGTTGGTCTGTGCTCAAAAGTTCATATAAAGTACATAATTTAGAATAACTATCAAGAAGCAAATTAATTTTATCTGTAATCTTAATATATCTTGCTATATAATCTAGAATATTCAAATTTACAATTTCTAAAGAGTGGAACACAGAAATCAATTGGATGTCTTACAATGCTTACTGGGGTAGGTAAAAAGTCTAAGCGTCCTAATAAGAGTGATAATGTCCCAGTTTGCTTAAAATGCATGAGCTATATATTATTGTTTGCAATTTTAAGGACCCTTAATGGTTGTGTGATATAGTAAAAAATGGAGACTTGAAAGAGCATGAGGAGAAAAAAAATTAAAAAAGAATAAAGAAAAAGATGAATCACTAAAATAAGGAGTAAGAAACAGAGGAAAACCAGGTACTTACATAAAAAATACTGTTGACCTGGAGAACTAAAAGAGAAAAGAAATCTCTAATGTAAACGCCAACCAGAACAAAGGATAAATATTTTGTTTGGTTGTTTTGTTTTGTTTGGTGGAAGGGTAACTAATAGTACTTAAGGATCACTCTTTGTTCTGCGCTCAGGGATCAGGGAGGTAATTGGGGGACCATAAGTGTTGGGGACAGAATTCAGACCAGCATATTGTACAACAAGGGATTTACCCACTGTGAGTCCCAAGTATGTCATTTTTGTTCTCAAATTATCCTTTAAAAGCATTTTATTTAAAAGGCTAAATAAAAATTGTCTTTTGTATCAATGAAAAAATTCAGCTATAAATATTTTTATTTGTTCATTTACTCTGAAATAAATTACATATTTATTTCTGAATAAATCATATTTAGAACAATATTCTGAAATGATTACGGTATATAATAGCAATTTTTAACATCTCACTATATAGATATTTATATGTATTTATACATCAATATCAATATATATATAAACCTAGCCCAGATAGGCTGAGTAATGCATTCATAGAGTTATTCTGCTGCCATGACTAAGTTGATTCTATTGGTGCCCTGCAAGTATAGATAACAGGGCAGGGGTTGTGCTTTACCACTATAATCCAACAGTTGACACAGTCTCAAGAATATTTCAAACACTTTAAAATGTTAAAAAATGAATAAAGCAATAAATTGCCTTTCTCAAATTCTATAGTTCTTACCTTACAACTACACCAAGTTAAACAATAGCACAATGCCATTTGGAACTACAAAACAACAGGGGAGAGAGAAAGCTAAAGGTGATGGAAGTCTTGGCATTTCCCCCAAACCACTGGGTTGAATCTAACTTGTAATTTAATTTTTTTTTCTTTCCAAATACTTTCACTTGGAAATGGAAAATTTAGCTAGATATTTACTTTAGCAAAGTCACATTAAACCAAAATTGGTTTGAACACCCTATGGAGCTAATAACGGGAGAGTTTTACAAATTAACAGTGAATAGGTCTTTTGTTCAGAATACAAATGTCTTTTGTTTCTATCAAATAATAATTTTTTCAAAAATTTGTTCCTTTTGGGGCCTACTGGTTTTTATTCTTAGCCTACTATACTAAATTTTTTTTTTTTTTTGGTTTTTGGGTCACACCTGGCAGCTCTCAGGGGCTACTCCTGGCTCTACATTCAGAAATTGCCCCGGCAGGCTCCGGGGACCATATGGGATGCCAGGATTTGAACCACCATCCTTGTATGCAAGGCAAACGCCTTACCGCTGTGCTCTCTCTCCGGCCCCTATTCTAAAGTTTTTTGATAAGACCAGTCAAAAAGGTAATGTAGGGTGAGTGAATAAGTAAGGGGCTCCTTTATTTCTTGTCTATGATTTTTGCTTCTTGCTCACCCTGGGACTATGATCTACTGTATGTATATAATGTCCCAGTTATTGCTGCTACCAGTTTCTCCTCTTCTAGTGTCCCTCTTGAATCCTCCCCATCTCGAATGAACACATAATCAAACTATCTTCAACTGTGATATTCTGAGGGTGAACTTAATGCTTTTAACCAAATTTGAAGTATAACCTTTTTGAAAAAAAATATACACACAGATGGCTAAATATCAAGTAATATAGAGGACTGATAAAGTAATTATAAAAATTGTGATTTTTCATTATTAGGCCTTTTGAAGAAAGTTCCAATTTTGCAAGTAGATTCTTAATATTTTCAAAAAATTTTATCTGCTTATACCATGATATTTTTTTATTTAAAAATTATTTCTAGGAGCCAGACACATCTTATAGTAGGTAGAGCACTTGTTTTGCATGCAGCCAAACCTGATTTAATCCCTGGCATCCTGTGGAGTCCTTGAGTCCATCTAGTATCACTGAATACAAAGCCAAATGTAAGCCCTTGTCACCATTGGGAATAGCCTCAAAACATGTATTAATTATAAACATAATTCATTTTATTTTTATCTCTAAGAATTTCTCTTTATCACTTTCCTTTTCTTCCTCATCCCTTCATTGCATTTCTAGTTCCTTTACAACTTAAATGCACATATTATCAAAGTAGAAGGATCAATATTTTACATTATTATTAAATAGTGATGACCATGAATATTAAAATGCTTGAAGATGGGCCAGAGAGATAGCACAGCAGTAGGGCACTTGCCTTGCATGCGGCTGACCTGGGACTGACTTGGGTTTTGACACCCGGCATCCTATATGGTCCCCTGTGCCTGCCAGGAGTGATTTCTGAGCACAAAGCTAGTAGTAACCCCTGAAAAAACAAAACCAAAAAATGTTTGAAGAGATTTTGGTATTATGAACAAAATTCACCACTAAATGAATGAAAAATTTTAAAGTACATATTAGTTAATATACGAGGTCCAAATTTAATAAAATATATACTTTAGAGGCACTATATTACAGAAACATAATATAGACTAAATAATGTTTATATCAGAAGAGAAAGATCATAGTTAATTTTTATTATTTTCTAAATTTGTAATAAAAACATATTACCTTTATAATAAAAATGAAATAAATATACATTTTTATTAAGTAGAAGAAATGGATGCCTCATAGTAGAATCTTAAGGGAATAACTAATTTCTGAACATGTCACCCTAACTATATAATTTTATGATGCTTGTAGCACCTCAAATCTCCCTTTCTGTTTAAAATATGCACATTGGTGGCAGTCCAAAAATTTAAAATATTATAAAAATGCAGGACATCATCAGAACATTTAAAATGAAAATGTAACATTTTAATTAAGTGCATAATACATATGTATGAGTGCATTGTCTTTTGTCAGAAAAGACACAGCTGCTTGCTATGTGGCTTGAAATCCCATTTTCTAAAAATTTTAATCCCATGCTAATGTTCTAAAAGGAAAAAGAAGGAGCCAGGAATAACAACTTGCCTTAATATTAAATGTCCTCAATGCCAATTGAGTCCTACTGAATTGGTATTAATTAAAAACATCTCTCTTCTAGTAAACTTTTCTAATAGTCTCTCTCAACTCTAAAATCATTGTAATTACGAATTCTTTGTATATTTCAGAATTTAAAATCTAATCTCTACTAATACACAGGATTATATAATTAAAGAACACAATTGGAAATGTTTTGCACAAAGCAGAAAATGTGTGTGTGCTGGAACAATTAAGTTTTCTCTAGATCCCAGGAAATTTCAGCTGACCTATCCACAGCCTGTTTTGCCCACAAAAACCTCCTCCTCCTCTGGGGACAGAGAATTTAAACAGGATTGCCCAGATCTGCTTCCATCAGCCTACATCCTTCCATTAAACTTTCAGTCAATTGCTCTAAGGTCAACCTGGTTCTTTCTTCCCCACAGAAAGCAGACAATGGCCATTGTCTCTTCCTGTCTGCATGAGTCTTGAAGTGAGTGGACATTTATTAACACTTATATTGCCTGGGTTGGAATCCAGTTTTAACCACTGCTCACTAGGTTTATGGTGTTGGCAAAAGTACTTACTATTTCTGTGCCTCAGGTCCTTATGTAATGTTTAAGATATGCATATAACTTCCAATCCACAATGTCCACCAATGTGTATACTTTACTCCAACAGTGTCTTGGGTTCACAATATTTTTATACATTGTTGTCCCACTGTGGTGAGCTCAATTTTATAGACCATTTTTTTAGGTTCTGTTGCCATTGGTTATTTGTTATTCCCTTATTTAGTTTCTTTATATTCCACATATTAGAGAAATCATTCTGTATCTGTCCTTCTGTACTTCTCCTTTTGAAAATGCACTTTTAAAAATACAATTCTGTCACATTTTCCCTCCTGGGAATCACCCACATTTCAGCCTGAGATAAGCAGTTTCTTTCTTTACTTTATGGGAATTTTTTGATGTGACATGGGTTCTTTTGATTCTAGTTATCTACCTTCTGTGGAAGCCCAGATTCTTTCTATTTTTTTTTTTTTTGTTGTTGTTGGGAAGATGTGTTAATTTTTGGCCATACTTAGCTGTAACAAGTTTTACCCCTGTTTCTGTGCTCAAGGAACATTCCTGATGTGCCCGAAGAGATCATTTTCTTGTAAGCTGCAAGAATCAGCCCATGTTTTTACTTAAACACATTTCTTTTTCACTCCCTCTCCCTATTCCTTTCCTTTTCCCTAACCCTCGCCATTTATTGCCCTCCTCATCTCTCTCCAAATAAAATTATTTACTTAAATATATCCAAATTCAGACAGAAAATAGGTAGCCGTGTGTGTGTGTGTGTGTGTGTGTTTGTGTGTGTGTGTGTGTGTGTGTGTGTGCAAAAGCAAATGTTAGGAGAAGAAAAACCAGTTCCTAATTAATTATTCTAAACAGCAGTGGACCTTATTGTCGAGTTTAGGAATATGAGTGATACAAAGATTTTTCTGTTTTGTCTGCATCAAAAGGAACTTGAAATATATTGGCTTAGATTATTTTAGTGACAAAAACACTTGTCTGGAATACCAAATCAGCCCACAAAAAGAGTTGCTTTTCTTATAACCAGTTCTAATGTCTGAGGATATCCTGGACCACCAGGCTACAGACAAAATTCTAGGACTGGATTTGTATGAATAGTGTTTTTCGTAATATATTTATTTGACAATAAACATTAATATTTAGTCCTGCAACCCAGAGTCTGAAGGCCAAAGTCTGGTTCAATAGGTCTCATTTGAGAAGTAATAGCTAGATTAAGTGTTTTAGATGAAGACTTGATGATTCATTAAACCTCATCCATCTCTCTGACTCAATTCTGAATAAGAATCCTAGCAGGTGGTGTTACAGCTACTGGAAATGGCTAGGCTCTTGGCTGTATTCCAACAGCAGTACTATAATTTCATGCCTACAGCAAACCTTTCTCCAAATTACACCCACACTATAATCAGCTGCAGAGGCCTTTTGTGACTATTTATAAAGGGCACCCTTTAATTCACCCTTATAATTTAGCTGGTAGCATTTGCTAGAAGTTTTAACAGCTATGCTGTACAAAATTACTTCTATTAAGTGCATAGTTTCTCTTCTGCGTGTTGTAGACAACACATAATCAATTAATAGTAAGTAATACAACTGTCACCAAATTGTGGCATGTGTTTATGAGATTCCTTGCTTTTTGGAAACTGCAAATATTTTAGAAATGCCATTTTTATATGTCCAGATTTTATTGGTTTGTGGATACCCCTAAGCAAAACATATAGAGAAATTTATAACCTTACAGTTGTTCTCAAAGAGTTTTCATTGACTAGTACAATTTCTCAGCAGAGGTTAATAAGATTCATCAAAGATTTTCTAGACCAGTAATTCTCAACCTTTTTTCAGAATCACCCGCATCTGAATTTGTTTTCTTCTTGTGACCTCATATCTTTGAGGTGGCCCTTTAGACTCATGATATGACCCCAAATTTATACAATCTTAACCTATGGTTCTATGGAATATTCTCAATGCTCATCTATGTCCGTAAGTGCACTGAGCTCTTGTTAAAATACAGATTTGGAGTGTATGTCATGTTCTAAGGATCAGATCCTTAAGAATTTGACTTACATCCTACTAAAGAGATCCGTAGTCATGTCAGTCATGCCACATTGGTTTAACAAGCAAGAGAACCTATATTTAATAACCAAGGAACTTATTCATAGGCTTTATCTGGGGACAAGCAAGAGGTTTCTGCCACCACCCCACCCAAAATCTTAAAACAAAAATACATGATGTAGAGGCTTAATTGAGTTTAGTTCAATCACGTGCACTATTCAGATAATCTTAGTAACATATTATCTCAAGGAGATAGTCTTGGGTAATTTCTAGAATCCCGTGGGATAAGTAAAGTATAGTCTTCTGGAGGGAGGGAAGGAGAGAGGGAGGGAGGGGTGTGTTTGTGAGGAACCACTAATTGCTCTAGTACAGATCCAAGGTCAATAAACTATTTTTCTCAATGGTGAACATACCTAGTAATGTTTGATGATGCAGCACTCCTCAAAAGATATTAGGCAACTTGGTGCTGGGGCTAGACGAACTACAACCAGTAGTTCTGGGAGAAGGCAACATGCAATGATAGGGATCAAACTCACTGCTCCACAAATGCTGGTCATGTGCTATACCTCTTAGATCCATATCCCCAGTCCCTGATCATATTTTTAATTGCCTTTCCCCAAAATTGCTGACCATAATTAATTTGAGTAATATTATATTTGATAGTTGAGATGGGAAGGTGTGGAAGAGATGTAGACCAACTTATGTAAATGTAGTTAATGTAATTAAAACTTCTTGGTTATTCTTGTTATGTTATTCACCAACAAACCTACCATAACTTCTTAGTATCAGTGAAACTAATTCTTAACCAACAGTCTTTATTAATGATTAATTCTTTTTTAAGGGGAGAATTGCACATCCAATGGTGATGAGGGTTTATTCCTGGTTCTGCACTCTAGGATCACTTCTGGAAGGCTCAAAGGACTAGATAGAATGCCAGAAATTGAACCCAATTTTACTGCATGCATAGAAAATAACCTACATACTGTATTATTGTTCTGGTCCCTCACTATTTATTCTTTTTTAGTCATCACCAATATCATCAACCCAGATAGTTTAATTAGGATCATATATAAGTCCCTAAAAATAGATCCACAATTAAGCAAATAGCTTTAAATTGTACATATATCATAGAGAGTATCTTTTTGGAAATCACAACTATATAAGACAAAAATATATGACTCCTAACTCATATATAAAATAAAGAAAATCATTATTGATCTTTGTAAAGGCCAAACTTCTATTCCTCAAGTTTTTCATTAGTAAGGAAAATAATCTAAATAGTTAATTAATAAATTTTCTTTCTACTCTATCTAGTCTAAAATATTATTCAATAAATATGACCATTTAAATTCATGTAATATATCTAGAATACTTAAAACTTAGTGATAAATATTAGACTTAAAAAATGCAGTTCATTTTCTATTCCAAAATAATTGAAACAAATAACGACTGATCACTCAGCGGCATAGTTTAGTCATAATAACAGCACTGTAAAATGTGTGATTTCAAATATCTAAAAAGAAAAAATATAAGGAATAAAGTAGGTATTACTTTTCTATTAATAAGTTTATTGGTTTACTTTGTGCTATTTTTAAATAATTTTATTGTGACCAATGTGAATTATAAGCCTTTCACATTATATTTAATGTACATAGTGACAGTGACTCAGAGCCATTCCCACCACCAGTGTTGTCTTCTCTCCACCCCTGCTCCCAGCATGGATCTGATACCTCCCGTCTTTGCCCCCTGGATGGCTAGTATAACAGGTCTCCTTTGTGTATAACTTGTTGTAGATTGGGGGGTCTTAATTCTGTTGTTGTTGCTGCTGACTTTGGGCTTGGTGTTTAGGTCTGATTCTTTTTTATTTCCACTCAAATTTCAAGCGACTGTTTGTTCCTGAAACCTCTTCAGATTTTGGTAACTGCTGCTGGAGAGGCTGTACCATTAAAACTCCTACCCCAATTGGCTCATGTTACAAGTTTAGCTTTTCACATTTTATATCTCAAGCATCAACATGTTAGAGCATGACCTCCCTATATTTAATCTTTTACTGTCAGTAGAATAATATGCTATCTTCTTTCAATGTGTTTTTCCTAAAAATCAGATTATCATTTTATATATATATTACATATATATGTATATATAATATTATATATATATATTTAGCTGAAATGGTCAGTGAAGCATTTCCAATCTAAAAAAACTTAGCACATATTGTTAACACATATCTCCAGGACATATTGTGTGTATATCTTTTTATATATGCATATTTATTTATAGGCAGTTTGAATAGATTCATTAATGTCAAGATATGTTATACGGAGCAGAAGTGGTAGCACATGGTAGGATATTTTCCCAGGATAGACGTGAGTTTGATTACTAGCATCCCATATGGTTCCTTGAACCAGGAGCAATTTCTGACTGCAGAGCCAGGAGAAACCACTGAGCATCACCTAGTGTGACCAAACAACCAAAAATAAATAAATTAATAAAGACATGTTATAATAAATGATGTGGTCTAATTCAGCCAATGAATCAGTGAAGCAAGGGCTATCCACACTGCCTTTACTAAATACTTAACTAAGAAAGTTTAATTTTCTTAACTCATGTTGATAAATGAAAAAAGGTATTATTTTTACTTTCTAATTTGAAATATATTATTTTGTTTCTTTAAGAATGCTCATGAGGAGCATGAAAAAGGTATTTTTGTATTGTATTTTTGTGTTCCTAGGGCATATCCCTAGGAGTGGTATAGCTGGATCATATGGGAGCTCAATTTCCAGTTTTTGGAGGAATGTTTCCATAAATCGCTTTCCATAAAGGTTGGACTAGACTGCATTCCCACCAGCAGTGAATGAGTTCCTTTCTCTCCACATCCCCGCCAGCACTGCTTGTTTCATTCTTTGTGATGTATGCTAATCTCTGTGGCATAAGATGGTACCTCATTGTTATTTTGATTTGCATCTCTCTGATGATTAGTGATGTGGAGCATTTTTTCATGTGCCCTTTAGCCATTTGTATTTCGTCTTTGACAAAGTGTCTCTTCATTTCTTTTCCCCAATTTTTGATGAGATTAGATGTTTTATTTCTTGTAAAGTTCTGTCAGTGCCTTGTATATTTTGGATATTAGCTGCTTATCTGATGGGTATTGGGTGAATAGTTTCTCCCACTCAGTGGGTGGCTCTTGTATCCTGGGCACTATTTCCTTTAAGGTGCAAAAGCTTCTCAACTTAATATATTCCCATCTGTTTATCTCTGCTTCCACTTGTTTGGAGAGTGCTCTTTCCTCTTAAAGAAGCCTTTTAGTCTCAATGTTATGGAGCGTTTTACCTATGTGTTGTTCTATATATCTATGGTTTCAGACCCGATATCAAGGTCTTTAATCTATTTGGATTTGACCTTCAAACATGGTGTTAGCTGGGGGTCTGGTTTGCTTTTTTGCAACTGGTTAACCAGTTGTGCCAACACCACTTGTTGAAGAGGCTTTCCTTGTTCCATTTAGAATTTCTTGCTCCTTTATCTAAAATTAGATGATTGTATGTTTGGGAAACATTCTCTGAGTACTCAAGCCTATTTCACTGATCTGAGGGTTGTTTTTATTCCAATACCATGCTGTTTTGATAACTATTGCTTTGTAATATAGTTTAAAATTGCAAAAAGTAATGCCTCCCATATTCCTTTTCCAATGGATTGCTTTAGCTATTCGAGGGTGTTTATTGTTCCAAATGAATTTCAAAAGTGTTTGATCCACTTTGAAGAATGTCATGGGTATATTTAGAGGAATCACATTAAATCTGTTCAATGCTTAGGGATATTGCCATTTTAATGATGCTAATCCTGCCAATCTATGAGCAGGGTGTGTGTTTCCATTTCCACTTGTCCTCTCTTATTTCTTGGAGCAGGGTTTTATAATTTTTTTTGTATAGGTCCTTCACATCTTTAGTCACATTGATGCCAAGATATTTGAGTTTGTGTGACACTATGGGATTGATATCTTAATGTCAATTTTTTTCTATCATTATTGGTGTATAAAAAGGCCACTCATTTTTTGTGTGTTAACTTTGTAGCCTTCCACATTGCTATATGTTTTTAAAGGCTTTTTAGTAGTCTTTAGGTTTTTCTAAGTATTGTATCATGTCATCTGCAAACAGTGAAAGCTTGATTCTTCCTTTCCTATCTGGATTCCCTTGATATCTTTTTCTTGCCTAATAGCTATAGCAAGTACATCCAGTACTATGTTGAATAGGAATGGTGAGAGAAGACAGCTTTGTCTTGTACCAGAATTTAGAGAAAAGGCTTTTAGTTTTTCTCCATTGAGAAATATTAATCGCAGCGCTATTTACAATAGCCAGATTCTAGAAACAACCAAGATGCCCTTCAACCAATGAATGGCTAAAGAAACTGTTGTTGTACATGTTCACAATGGTATATTATGCAGCCGTCAGGAGAGATGAAGTCATGAAATTTTTCTATACATGGGTGTACATAGAATATATTATGCTGAGAGAAATAAGTCAGAGGGAGAGATATAGACATAAAATAGTCTCACTAATATATTGGTTGTAAGAAAAATAAAAGACATTTTCTTTCAATAACTCTCAGAGACAAAAGAGAGGGGGGCTGGAATGTGCATCTCACGACATGAAGCTCACCACAAAGAGTGGTGAGTGCAGTTAGAAAAATAACTACACTGACAACTATCATAACAATGTGAATGAATGAGGGAAGTAGATAGCCTGTCTCGAGTACAGGCGGAGGTGTGGTGGGGAGGAGGAAGATTTGGGACATTGGTGATGGGGCTGTTGCACTGGTGAAAGGGGTTGTTCTTTATATGACTGAAACCCAACTACTATCATATTTTAATCAAGGTATTTAAATAAAGTTATTAATAAATAAAAACATTCAAACCACAATTATCTAAAGACAAATCCTTGACCCTTGAAATGCTTTATGTTTCGTAACCTCACTAACCTTCTCTGACTTGATTAGGAAGAGAAAAAAAGAAATAGAGCAACTATCTGATACATTTGATCAGAAAAAGCTAATAATACTAGAATACAAGGGGGAAGAGCTAGCGCAAGAGAAACAAAACGTATCAGTAAATTAAAGATGTATATTTTCTGTATTTATTCTTATAAAAGAAAGAATGCTCATTAAAAATCCTGCTTAAAAATCCTGCTTATGGGGGCCGGGCGGTGGCGCTGGAGGTAAGGTGCCTGCCTTGCCTGCGCTAGTCTAGGACGGACCGCGGTTCAATCCCCCGGCGTCCCATATGGTCCCCCAAGAAGCCAGGAGCAACTTCTGAGCGCATAGCCAGGAGTAACCCCTGAGCGTCACAGGGTGTGGCCCAAAAACCAAAAAAAAAAAAAAAAAATCCTGCTTATGGGAGTCAAATTACATTTGAAAAGTATGACTACATATATCTCTCTGATTTATTTCTCACTCTAATTATATATTTAGAGATTGTTCCTTTAGAATTTCCAGAACCTTGTCAACCACTCTGCTCTTCACATTGCCATTTCTAGAAGTAGTTTTTAGTGCAATTTTTAAGGGTTGTGTGATTTTACCACTGTACTCCTGAAAGAGAGTGAAACTGACATTTTGAAAGCAAAGTGAAACCAAGCATATTAGTTGCATCATAAAATCTGACAAAGAATGTCTTTTTTTATTGGCATAACAGATTGTTATGAATTAAAGGCATAGTCATATTTTCAACTGCAATGAATGATTATTACAGCTAAAAATTCCACTGATTTTCAGATAATAAGAAGGGTCAGTTACAAAAATAGCAACTCTTAATTTTGTCTTTCCAATAAACAGAGATTAAAAGAACAATTCAACTGCAATAAACAATATACTCTGACTTTTGACTTAAAGATACTTTAAGATCAGTTATTCCCAAGATTTATATCACAGTAAATTCTAGATAATAATTAGCTTTGTTTGATGTTCTATCAATAAAGCTTGTCATTCTCCTATGTTTTTGTTTTTAGTTGTGAGGCACAAACCTGACAGTGCTGAGACACTGTACTCTGGACAGTACTACAGTACTATAGGTCAGAGTCACACCAGGAAGTGGTGGTGTGCTGGAAAATGGAAGTCCTTTGGGTCTTGAGACCAATCCTAGTACGGTATATATACAACACTTGTGTCTACCACTTAATCTACATTCCGGGACCCTTATTATCCTTAGATCCTATATATTCACCTGCCTGAATGTTCACTGAATCACTTAATATTTCTAACTACTTTATGGATCCATTTGCTTATTATCCATTGTTATTAACACCACTTTAATCCATCCACCAACACATCTGAATTTTAGAGCTTTAAGAAGCAATCTCATACTTACCTGGCAGGTACCATGATCTCGAAGGTGGTTTCCCCAGAGCTCACCCATTGCACTTCGGGTGTGCTGATCTCTGTGATTTTCCCAAATGTGGGAAATGGGGGACTGCTTTCGCGCTCTCCCCTAAAAAAAAAGTAATCTCTTTGAATGACATCAAGCCTATTTGCAAACCATTTTCCACTTACCATAGCCATCGTTTGAAAATGTGCTTCTGTTCAATTTCCAATAACTCCTTATTGGTCTCAATATAAAATCCAGGCACCCAAGCTCAAACCTATCTCTGACTTTCATACTTGTTCACTCACTACCATGTATATTATATCAAATAATAAAATTCATCTATTAGTCTAATATCATCTTGCTTAGATTATTTCTTACGATGTCATGCCCAGAGCCATTGTGTGTGTGTGTGTGTGTGTGTGTGTGTGTGTGTGTGTGTGTGTGTGTGTTTGGTAAGATACAATACAGATATTACCAACTATTACCAACTTTTAAAATGGTATCTTTAATTTCTTCTCTTTCTGGCATTTTTCATTAAAATCAAAAAATTTTTTTCAAGATTTCACAACCCAGATAATTCTAAAACAAAATCAAGGTAAAATGTCTGTAATAAAAATTAAAAGAATGCTTTTGATTCCTTTTTCCAGACAATAGTGTCATCACTGAATTCATCCTAACATTATGTTATAACATTAATCATAAATCACACTTGGACTAGTCCAATTGAGTCAATTTTGGTAAAATCTAAACTTTAAAATCTTTGTTTTA
Source organism: Suncus etruscus (assembly GCF_024139225.1). Classification (NCBI taxonomy): domain Eukaryota; kingdom Metazoa; phylum Chordata; class Mammalia; order Eulipotyphla; family Soricidae; genus Suncus; species Suncus etruscus. Next base: position 108,709,066 of record NC_064848.1, read on the forward strand.
TTAATCTTCTAAGTTCTTTCCAAGTGACACCTACAAAAACTATTTTTATTAAATTAAAAAATGTTTTTATTTAAACACCAACACTTACAAAAGTTGTTCATGATATAGTTGTTTTATTTCCTACTATCACAAGTCCCCTGCCAACAATGTCCCCAGTTTTTCCTTCCTCTCGACCAACCACTCTCTTTCTTCCTTTTTCTCCCCCTTTAAGACACAGTGGTTTGCAATATTTTTACAAAAGGGGAAGTATGCATATATTTATTTATCTTCTTTCAGCACCCAGTTAATGTCCAGAGTGATCACTTCCAGATATCGTTGCCATAGTGGTCCCTTCTCTATTGCAGTGCCCTAACTGCACTCCTCTTCTATACGTGGTAAGCTTCCTACTATAGATGGTCCTCCTGGTGTTTGTCTCTATTGTCTCTGAATATTATTACCATACTAGAACATGGATAAAAAATAAAAATTCTCAGATGATAGTATACTACACCACTTGAAATGACAGGCTATTTCAGGCTCAGTGCTTGGAGGAAACAGATTCTTGCACTCAAAAGCATGTGTTCCAGCCCTTCGTTTCATCTCCCTAGTTCTCAACTGATTCTCACTTCCAAAAGTTAATGGTGCTGTCTTTTTTAAAAATCACAATCTGTCTGTCTATTCTGCAAATTCTGAAAAGCAAAATTCTTATTTCTTGCTTAGTTAACGCTCTTAATAATGTACGCCAAAGATCAATGCTTCTGGAATATCTTACCTTTCACTTATAGTTTAAGAAACTTTATCTTTGATATTTTAAATAGGAAAGTTCTTTGTGCTGTTAAGAAATTCGAGGCATAATTTGGAAATATTTCCATGGTATAGTAATAATTATTTCTTGTTGATAATTTTATTTCGGGGGAGGAGAGGGCATCACACGCTGCAGCACTCAGAGGTTACTCCTGGCTCTGTGCTCAGAAATCGCTCCAGGGGCAGGGAGAGCAGAGCCGTGGTGCAGTGGTAGGGCATTTGCCTTGCACGCGACTGACCTAGGACGGTCTGTGGTTCGATACCCCAGGTTCCCATATCGTCCCCCAAGCCAGAAGCATATCTGAGCCCAGAGCTGGGAGTACCCCTGAGCATCACCAGATATGACCCAAAAACCAAAAGTAAAAAAAAAATATGGACCATATGGGATTCTGGGAATAGAACAGAAGTCTGTCCAGGGCTGACTGTGTGCAGTGCAAATGCCTTACCATTGAGCTATCGCTCCTGTCCCCAAAATTCTCCCTAATGACTTTATTTGCTATTTATTTATTTATTTATTTATTTATTCTTGTTTTTTGGTTTGGGGGCTATACCCAGTGACGCTCTGGGGTTATTCTTTGCTATGTACTCAGAAATTGCTTCTGGCTCGGGGGACCATTTGGGATACAGGGGATCGAACCCAGGTTACTGTTGGGTCAGTCACCTACAAGGCAAACACTCTACAGCTCCCCCATTGCTCCAGCCCCTGCATCAGAAATTTTCAGCAGTTAATGTCAATATGAGTTATCATATTCTTCTAGCAGATGCTCTCAAATGCAAATGACACTGAAATAATAAAATTATAACCGATGATGCTAGGATTGTAACATAGCTACACTTGTTATTAAAAACTAAATAGAGAGTTTTAGTATTTTATATTTTAACATATGATACACAGAATCATAGCTATTTGTGAAAATGTATTTTTTAAAATATGAACATTACATTTTAAATTTAATACTGGTTATTTAATATTTAATTATAAAAGCAAACAAATCTAGCAAGTGATTAAAAAAATAAAGACACTAGACTGAGTGTTCTGAAGGTGATAATAAATGACAATAGAATTTAAAGTAATTCCTGTAGCCTCAGCTACAGGAAACAACTGTGACTGCAAAGAAGGCATAGCAAGTTTAACTTTCTTCCTTCTCCTTCCGTCACAATAGCCTTCTGTTTAGACCCAAACATCAGACATCCTTGCCTCGATGGGGCTAAAATACATTCCATTGTAAATAGGCTTTTGTCCTCAAGGTCTAAGCACTGAGACTTCACTCGAGGTATCTGTGCTTTGGTCATAACTGCTGAGCGGCTGCGGCACTTTTGAGATAGTTCACATAAATGGGAGCAGTTTCTACATTTATGACTTTGATGATAAAACTATATTATCAGTTACAGAGAAGTGTAATAATGGTAATTCCATGACTCCCTTTTGTTCATTTCTTTGCATTAATGCAAGTATATAAATGACTCTTCTTTTACCTGATTTGTTCCTCTTGACATACTAGCATGACAAGGTTGAGAAACAAATGATCACAAAGATTCAAAGTGCAGTTTGCAACTGCAGCTATTGTTCACAGAGCCTAAAGCTTTTGGGGAAGAATGAGGAGAGTTTGGGATTTTTTTTTTTTTTTTGGTTTTATTTTTCCCTATCCAAATTGTTCTTGGAAAAGCTTACCCAAACACTCAGTTCATCTAGCTCTGTAACTTCCCAGAACTCTATTGCAGATTAAAAACTTCTAAAAGGTTTTTAGCTCTGTAAAAGGAGTGAGTCAACTCTTTGGAGAAAATGATATATAAATAACTTTATAATACAGTGAATACACTTTTTTTAATTTAAAAATTAAGTTTACGAAATTCAATATATCCAATATTTTCTCATTTGACCAAAATTACAAGTGTGTCTCTAATATATTCCTTTATTATTTAAAGAAATACATTTTGGCCGAGAAGATACATTTTATCAAATTAAGATGAACAATATTTTAGTAGGTAATGCATTCAACAATCTGTTCTTGGCAAGATCACCCAACATTCTAACAAAGATTTGTAACACCCTGGAAAAGCATTCAAGGGAAAGAATGCAGGATACAGCAGGAAAACAGATTACTACTTTCTCAGATAAAGAGAGGAATGCTTCTGGCCTGCAACAAATAGATTTGTTCTTGTAGATCTTGAGAAAAAATTAATGAGGAGATCTAGTAGCAGTTTAAAAAATACATATTACTGACTTTATTTCCCTTGCAAGGAAATAATTTATGCATTAAAATAATTTCATAGAGAAATAAGAGAACTTATTTATACCTACTGTGTTCACCATAGCTAAATTAGATGGAAAACCACCAGTAACAACACACATATATAAAGTAGTGTTGTGTTAGACCTGAGAGATGGTCCAAGGATTAAAGCATTAAACCTGGAACACAGCTGAAGCCTGTTTGTGATCCACAAAACCCACAAATGTTCTCTTTGAGATCTGTTAGAAGCAATCTCTGAGCACTGAGTCAATAGTAAATTCCAAGCACTGCTGGGATTTAAAGCACTCCTGTGACTCAAAGTCCCCATTTCCCACAATTAATGATAACATAAAAACATAGTATAAGAGGAAAGGGAAAACCGGAGGAGGCTATTTTCGAAAGTTTATAGTTTCAAACTTTTATAACTTCTGAAGTACAAATGCTACAAAGAAAGACAATTATTTGAAGAATTAATTAACTTTTTAATGTTTATTTTGTTTTGTAAATGCTGAACAGCATTTTTAATATTGGCTTTTTGTTTCAGTCACCTTTTCAACATAGATAGAAATAAATAAAGCTGAAATTAAATTTACAGTAACAAATCATAAGGGTATTATTGGCTTCATAATTTCTTTTCCAGGACCCAGTTTTTATTATTTTCTCCCAGCCAGTGCAGATAGATAAGTACTTGCTATTTATTTGATTGGACTTTGCAAAAGTTATTTCTGGATTATCACTGTAGTAACAGTACCAGCAAGGTCAACAATAAAAGTAATACCTCAGAATACACGAATATATTTTCTTTTTTGTGTGTGTGATCAACTATCCAAACATTAAATATCTGTTTTACCCATTAGGTCAGTGATAAAAGAAATTCAAAGTAGCTCCATTGAATTGTCAATTTCCAGTTGAACATGACTATTATGTGTGTTCATAACTGAATTTATTAATATAGCAGAATTCAAATTGGAAAGAACTAAAACAAAATGTTTGGTAACCGCATGACTAAAGTAACAGAAAAAGGACTATTGTCACTCAGACCTTTAACCAATGCCTACTGTCCACTGCAGAAACATCATATATAATTTGCTGTTGCTATCAGTTGCTTTCAGAACAAATGATCTATCTTACCATATGGTATCTCAAACACATACATTTTCTTCTTTTGTGAATTCGGGCTGTGTTATCCTTCCAGCAGGTAATAAACTCTTTCTGATTGGCTATTATAAAATTCCATTAGCAAAGCAACTTCTGGATGATATGGTGCATGTTAAGACTGGTGAATTGTAAATGTTTGAGTCATGGCTTTTTCTGAAAAATAAACTTTTTTGGTGCAATTCCAAGATGTGTGATACCAATATACAGTAAATACATAGATGCTGATGGTAGCAGAAGCATTCAGTAAGAAGAAATAAAATTCATCTACTTTAGAGTGTTTTTTAAAGACAAGAAATTCTTCCCTGCCATGATGGCAGAGATCCTATATCATCTTCCTTTTAGTGTTCACTAGTTTCCCTAGGAAGTATTGCTTTATTAAGGGGCTCAGCTTGGGTCATATTGTTGGATGAGTAATCACTTAGCTGTAGGATTTGAAATAGTGGATTTGTGAGAAAAAGTTGTATTGTTAAACTCTATATTTTTTATTCGGGCAATTTTATTCATGAGTCTCTTCACTAAATACTGGAATGACTAAGGAGTAAATTGATTTCCAGAGAGCAGATTTTGTCCAAACAGTATTGATGGTCTTCTCAGGAACTCTTTTATTAGTATTCACCTATTTCCCTACACATCTGTATCACCAAGTCACCTAACTTTTTCCACTCAGTTTTGTGCTTGTCCTGTTTTCTAGTTTTTCTCTTTGTCTTTTCTTATGAGATGGTACCCATATGTATTTATGGGTTTATCTCTTTTCTATTAATATTTTTGGGGATTGTACCTGTTTGACAGTCAGGGGTTACTCCTGCTAAGCATTCAGAAATCACCCCTGGCTTGGGGGACTATATGGGACACTGGGGATAGAACCTCAGTCGGTTCTAGGCAAGTGCTTGTAAGGCAGATGCCTTACCTCTAGTGTCACCTCTTGGGCCCCTCTTTTGTATTAATTTAAAGATACAGTTTACCTCTTCTTGTCTCTTCAGAAGCCTGAGAGGGCATATTTTCCTCAAGGTCTTGTGATGACACATAAATAAGAGTTACAATCCTGTTAAGTTCACTTCACACACTCAGGCAGTCTCTTATTTAGAAAAATCTCTGAATCAAACCTGATATGTTTTGTTTTTTTTTGCTTCAGACAAGTGGGCATAGAAAATAACTGCCCATGAGTCCATAATATATGTTGGATTTGAAGTAACAGTGACAAATGAAGGTGTAGACACTTTTGGACTGTGAATCATTTGCATGTGTAACATACATGAGCTATTTGAATATGATTTTATATATACACATATATGAAAAGCTATCTATATTAATCACTTGTAATAAAAGAATGATGCTAGGATGCCCATTACTCTCGTTGGAACAGGTAGTATCCAGTTTGTGACAAAAAACTTAGGCTACATAGTTAATTCATATTCTGATTTATATAGATTAATTCTATACTTGGAACCTAAAAGCATGCTAAGAATTTAAAAAGTGAGAAAATAGAAACTAGCTTTGAAGGTTAGAGTTTTACTTAAAGCCCTTAGGGATATAAGCTATTACATACATATTTGGTTTGCCAGATGTGCTTTAAAGTAAACCTATCTTCCATAGTTATCTTAAGGCATCAAAGAAACTGCTGGCTCACAAATGCCTAACAGCAGATCAAACCACATTATAGATAAAATCAGTGACAGAGCATTTTTGTCTTTTGTGGGTCCTCTCAAAAAAACACTTTAAATTTTACTTGGCTAGTGTAGTACATTCTGACTCCATTATTAGTAAGGAAGATATGTGACTTGTACCCAGACAACACCACTACATACATATGGTTTCCTAAAGTCAAAGAGGAGAGATAGTTGGGAGTAGAGCCAGAGATTAAGCCCTGAACACTGTCCCAAAACAAAAAAAAAATAAAAAAGTAATTAATTTAATAAACTTAGCTGTACACTAAAGACCGAGTTCATTTATTTTAACAAAGATAATATATCTGTAATAATAACTACTATTGGGTCCTTAGTCTTAATTTCATTTATTTGAGATATAAAAACAACACACAAATTTAAAAACAAAACAAATTATAAACTTTTGTACATAAACTATTGGCTATCAGAAAGGAATGATGATAGATAAATCAGGGCAAAGATACATACATAACTGTATGGTGAAGGATATAATTTTAATTGTGAATCTAGTGCTTATTCACGTACTAATTTCAGTGAAGTACATAAAAATTATGTACTTTAACATACACTGTTACTTCCATTTAAAATCTAATTATAAAAAATGTTAATTTAAAAATTAAAACATGAATTTACTCGCATATTGCAAATAATCTGATGGAGGCAATAATCTCTGCAATTATACATAATTTGGAACTAACTTTTGTTGAGAGCATAGCATCCTCAGTTTCTATTATCATGGTTATATCCAAAACATTAATGTGGAGATTATCAATATTTATTCTGTCTATTCACATTTCCTTCTAAAACTAAATAGGCAACCCAGAAGGTGTCAGAAGAAATTAGTTAAAATTTTATTTTTTGCCCAATCACAATAGGACCAATATCTGACTATATATCTGACTATGGCATTTTGGAATCTTATATACCAGAGCCAAATTAGGAACTGTTTTAAAATATCTTGTATAAACCATTACCATTTTTATTATTCAACGCATGGTGCCTCTCCTACACGACCTTAATCAGCTATGTAAGACTGAAAGGAATATTAATAGGAGATAGTTGTGATACTTCTGTTGGGAACCTACTTATGAAAACCTCCCTTCTCTTAACTTAAAAGTTTCTAATTCTGTAAAATGAATGTAATTTGTGACTGAATAAGTGTTAACTAAACTCTCCTGAGTGATATAGAATTACGGACATGTATAGAGGAATTTCCCATGACTACAATTCTCCAAATTCTGTATCCCTTTTGATTTATAAATCTACATAATAGCTTCCTAAGATGTAGGTCACACATATGCAAAGTAGTGTTTCAAACTGATATGGGATCATGAAAATTATTTAAAATAAATTAATAATCAATCATCAGTAAATGTTTGATTTGGATACCTCTCATATATCTGGCTGTGTAAAATGCTGACAAGTGGTTGTGAGTGGAAAGAAGTTTAAGAAAACCTGGTCAGGGTTACATTTTAGGTGTTCTGACATCTCAGACTTAATTAATTTCAGTCATTTACTCTATTTTGCTCAATAGAGTGAATAAACTGTTAAACACTGCAGGCTGCAATGGATAGTTATAGCCACATGATCACTCTAAAAAATGTCGTGAGGATCCCCATGCCTATTCAATAACAAACCCTGTAGATACTTTTCTTTGCTGTTTTTAATTTGTTTTATCTCACTATAAAATCCTAAAACATGATCAGTTTTACCAATACCTTAATTGCCTTTATTGTCATTTAGGCAAAGAAATGTCATGTCACAAAACAGAAGAAGATAGCCTACTTCTGATGGGAAGTAATGATTAGTGGGAGCAGGCAGTTTAAATTCCTTATATTATTCTAAATATATTAAAATATTCCAGTTCTTTGTTCCCCAACCCCCAAAATATCCAATTCTTAAATATCTATTCCACCCCAATTATTATCTCAACTTGTAAGTGACAAAGTATAACTAAAAATCCCATTTGCTATACAAATCTGGACTCAGAAGATCAAACTTATTTCTGGTTCCATAATTGGTAGTTCATTATTCGTGCTATTCAAAATATTTTTTAAAGGTCAACTACAAAAAGGTTTCACATATCTGATTATTTCCTTGAGCTTGAAATTTGTTTAAATTACTAGTATTTTATTTTCCACTGCTGATAAAGTCCTATGACTAACAGTGACCAATCCCAGATTTCATCAGTAAAAACAACCGTCTTTGAAAAATGTATTTTTGTATACATATTATATAAGAGCTTTGTCAGATGTGCTAAGCAAGAATATATTTAGTAAAAATATATAGAACATAATCAAAAATATTTTAAAATCTGGGTAGGATAAATAAACACGATTTTTAAAAAACACAAAAGTTAGGTATCCAGAACACCCTGCTCATTTTCCTTAGATGTGATTCTGCTTATCACAACAGTACTGCTAATGGCAACCAGCCACCAGAGTCACTCCAGTGGTGCAGAAATTGGTTCATAGAGTGGTGGTGGTGAAGAGAGGCATTGTGAGATGCCAGGAGAGCTTAACACACACAATATACGTACTCCTTCCCTTTGAATTATATCCCAACTCTCACTCAAAGGCTTTCCAAATATGCTAATAAAATTTTAATATGATATTATAAAATATAATCTATGTAATTATGAATACTTATATATAAATATAAAATATTTGAAGCTTGATTTTAATTCATTTTATGTGCCTTTAATTCTATCATTTTTCTTTATTAAATTTGGGCTTATACTTATCATCCGCAGACTTATATTTATATATTAGTTGAAAATTGAATATATTATTAAACCATCCTTATTTTTAGAAATTTCTGTTTGTCTTTTATTATTTGATTTTTTCTTCTAAACATGTTATTAAAATCATTTATGTAATATTTCCCTTTAACTCTTAAGCATGAATAATTCCTATTTTAATTATGTCATGTGTAGAAAGGAGTAGGCCCTCAGATATGATAGAAAACTTTTGTCTGTGTAAAACGAACTGATTTAAAGCAAAGTGTACAGGGTGGAACTGTTGCACAGGGGAGAGTCATTTGCTTCGCATGCAGTTGACCCCTCTTCAATCCCTGATACAATACATGGTTCCCTGAGTATCTCTAGGAATATTCACTGAGTATTGAGTCAGGAGTAAAGCCTGAGCATTACTGGCTAAGGTCCAAAAATCTAAAAGATTTAATTAAATTTTTTTTAAAAAATCAAAACTTAGGGCCAGAGCAGTGGCTCAGAGATAGGACGGATCTCGGTTCCATCTACAGGCATCCCATGGGGTCCCCCGACCCAGGAACGATTTCTGAGCACAGAACCAGGAGTTACCCCTGAGCGTCATCAGGTGTGGTCCAAAAACAAACAAAAAGAATCAAAACAGCTTGGAGCTGGAAAATAAATAGTATAGCAGATAGGGCATTTACTTTGCTTATAACTAATCCTGGTTCACTCCCAGCATCCCATATGATTTTCCAAGCCACAAGAAAAATCTTTGAGTAAAGATCCAGGATTAAGTCCTAAGTTCCAATATGGTGTGACCCAAAACAAACAAACAAACAAACAGAAAAGTGTAGATAGCAATGTGTTTATCAAAATACGTGATGTTTTGAGGAAGAATCCTCAAAATTTTGAATCCTATGCTTGTTCTACCTATTTAAGGTATATTGCTTCCTTTCTCCAGACTTCTAGAATTTAATTTCATATCAAGTTTCTAACAGATATCTTAGTATTATAAACAATGAAAAGCTAAATATTTTTTAATAATCTTTTATTTTGTTTGGTTGTTTTTGTACCACACCTGGTGACGCTCAAGGATTCCTCCTGGCTCTGAGCTCAGTAATCACTCCTGTCTCAGGGGACCCTATGAGAAGCCAATTGATCGAACTGAAGACCGTACTGGGTCAGCTGTGTGCAAGGCAAAACGCCCTACTGCTGTGCTATCGGTCCGGCCCCTTAAATAATCATTTTAAAAAGAAATATTGGCTTGCTCGTCAGGTGTTGTTCTCCCTTAAACATATATCGCCCTTGCATGTCTCTTTTTTGCTTGTTTATTTCCACTCTGGAAAAGTCTGTGTTCTTCCTTGACCATACACTTCTCTCATATATTTCTAAATAAGTTTCAATAAAAGTGCTCTGTTTTACAAAAAAAAATAAATAAATAAAACTACTGCTTTCAATATTGTGTAATAAGGAAATAGTTGTATATGTCAACAACAATATATTCAGAAGAGTGATCATCGCAATAATTTTATTAGTGAAGAAATAAAAACAATCTTAAAGTCGCTAAGTTCTTGACTAAAAAACTGATAAATTTACATCACATTACATTACATTAAAAGCCTTGAGAACAAAGAGTTAAATATAAAGTACAGAAATTTGTTTATGCTAAAGTATTGCTATGAGAAATTGAATTTTTCCAAATTTTTAATTAAAATTTTACTTTATCGTTGTAAATAAAAGTAAGTCTGAAGGCCTTACATTAAAATAGAACATTACATTCTGAGTATTTTCATCAGAGTTTTTTGTCTTGATTTTCTATTTTTTTTCTAAAAGATATTATTTGTGCAATATAAGCAACATTATTAACAAACGTCTCCTCTCTTTGGCTATATTGTCCAAGCTTCCAGATGAGACAGCTAAAGATAGTGAAAGTTAAAGTAAAATATGAACTAGAAATATTAATGAAAACCTGCAGAGTTTTTATCAGATAAAGCTTTTCTTTTTAAAATGCTTACTCTAAATAATCACATGATCACAAGAAAACCCTCCATAGCATACATAATTCTAAAGGCTTTTAGAATCCTAAACAATCTATTCTCAACTTCATTAGTATCAGATATTAATAATGTGTGGTTATGATACTAAAGTCATACTTGCAAGTACTGGATTTGGGAAAGGAGAATTATAGAATTTGAGAAATCAAATCTGAGTTATCTATTTTATTGAGTTGTTTTATCAATATTATAAAATGTACTCCATTATTCTATCTAGAATATAGGTGTGATATAGGGCAGGACTGATGCCCTTCTTGAAGGGTAAAATTCTTGTTTTCAGAAATTTAGAAAAATATTCTAAAGAAATTTTCTCAGCTTTTTTTTTTTTTTCAAGATAGTACTTCCCTTCTGACCTTGGCTTCTTCCTGACCATTATCCTTCTGGTTGACCCCTCTAGTCTCAAATTTTAGATAGTTCCCATTTATGAGATTTCCCCCTAGGCCATTTGAAATATTATGAAAGTTTATAGGGGAAATCTGGTATCAGATGAGAAATGTTCTAATGTCAGCATTGTAAATAAAAGAACCTCAATTACTATTTTCTTTGCAATTTCATCTTCCTAAAGCAACCATCTTCTTATATTCTAATCTTCATTCCTACTTATTTAAATTATACTGGCATCAAAACATATATCAGTGGGGGACATTGGGTGGGATATTTGCCTTGCATACAGTCTGACTGGTTCAACCCCAGGCATTCCATATGTCCCCCAAGCCAACCAGAAGTGATTTCTGAGCGCAGCATTGTGGCCAAAAACCAAAACCAAGACAAAAAATATATCAGATATAGTATAAGCTATCGATTGAGTTATTTTCTTTGCATAATTCTTAATTAGATCATCATCTTCTATCTGGACTTTAGATATTGAAACAGCTCTTGCATTTATTATAATTGCATGTTCTTCTATTACATATAGGTAAAATAACTTCTTAATTTCTTTAATTAATCAAAGAACTTATCACCAGTTTCCCAACAATATTTTTACTATCTAGGTATCTTTCATTAGCTAAGATTACTCTTGGCTGCTTTGGGAAATTTTTATAAAAGATTTTTAATTTCTGTATGTCCTGTTTCTCCTTCAAAGGAAGAACAGTTGAATTAATTTAAAAACATGATTTCAGAAATATAAAGTTTCACATCTCATTTTCTATTGAAATGGATCAGTAACCAGACATCAGTTGAATACAAGAGAACAGAAGATCTAGTGGAATTATATTTCCTAAAACTAGAAACAGGAACCTTTCTGAAACAAGAACTAAGGAGTGTCCCATACTTTCTTAACTTTTCAAGAATAAAATAATTTTCTCTAAATATTTCTATGGAATTTTTAAGTACCAATGGAATTGATGCAATTTCCATAGAAATAAATCAGTGTACCTATGTAATTAAATCTTTAATTGTACCTTTCCACAGTAGTTTGATATAAGTGGTTCCCTTCAGTAAAGAAAAAACTATAAGCTTGTGTTAGTTAAAATGTTAAAATCAGAATTCACTCAAAGATTATTACAATAGGAGAAGAGATTTAACAGTATTAAACTGTGTTCAGTCTGAGTAAAACAAAGAATGGTGGAACTTTCTAACCCAGGAGTAGGAAGGGGAAGATAGTCTGTGGATGGAAAATTCACTAAGAGGATCAAAATCCTCCGTTATATATTTTTCCAGGAAAAAAAATACTGTGTCTTTTATCTAGTGGTGTAGTAAAGAAGAGGAAATAGAGATCAAACATTTGCAAGCAGATTTTCCTTGTACTAGCTGCTCTCCCTTCATTCCTAACTCCGGAGACAAATGGTGTCAACTATTCCTGAAGATAAAGATTCACTAAATTAATACTGTAATGCATGAATACATGATATTGTGAATGAAAAATTCTGTAACTCCTTTAGATATAAAAGGAGTTCAGAGATTCTTCTAAAACCACCTGATAAGTTACCCTTTTCATGAATCTGTCTTTAACATTTTAAGAAGCATTCCTTAATTTTCATTTCAAATTGCATTAAATTAATAGTTTTGGGGGGCTTTTTAATTCACTTATAAAAATAAAATTGCCTGTTCTTTTTAAAAGGATGTTGCCTTCTGTCCATAAATTTTTAAACTATGTGATTACTACATTTTGAGCATAATTAAAACTCAGAAACATAGACTCTATATTAGTTTCATCTCATCTCTTTCAGGATTTTTTCTTTCTATTAAATCCTGTAGAATTGCAGTTTTCTCTTTCGGGTGTTCATGTCTTATCTGAAAATGTCAGAGTAACTTCTGAGTGAACTCTGCTAATAATTTTTTCAAAAATGATTTTATCTACTTGTGCTTTATTCCAAGAGATAAGTGGTCTGAACAGTCAGTTTTTCTCTGGTTTTTAATCAGACCATCAGGGCTGGCTCTTTCTTCTTTTAAAATGTTTTAATTTTCCACTTTCCCTTTTCTCCCTTAATCATATGATTTCATAATTAGCCTTTGAGGTTCTCTAGTTACTTCATAGTCTATACTAAGTATGGCTACTTCAAAGTGAAGCAGACTTATGGCACAAATGTCTGAGGACTTTATAACATAACATTTAGTTTTTCCCAGTAACAAAAAAATGCATTTCTTTAGTTTGACTTAGGCATGCTTTTTTGTTTTTTAGTTTGCTTTATAATTCATTGCTTCATTTTCTGGATTCTCCTATATGCCTTAATGTTCTTGATTTATATATTTACAATTATTACTTATCTACTCTTCATCAACTCCCTTTCATAGAGATCATGATCTGTCATCAACCATATTTTGGTTATTGTATTTTCAGAATGTTGATATAAATAAATATATCACTTATGTTTCCAATATTAGTTCAATTCAATAAAAATTCCAGATACTCAGGTACCATTTATAAAAAGTGGCTATCTTTTATAGAAGTGACTTTTAGGAGGAAAAGGGACACTTGATTCCAATCAGGGCTTATTTTTGGAAATATGTTCAGGATTAATGGCAATTGGGGCTCACAGGACCATCTTCAGTTCTAGTGTCAAACAGGGATGCCACATTCAAGACAATCACCTTACTTTCTGTGCCATCTCTCCAGCCCACGAGTGATTGTCTTAATGTTAATCCTTCTATTAAAATGTTTTTAAAGTCCTTAGAAAGGAGCAATATTCTGTCTCTCTGTCTTCATTCTGTTTAGGTCATTCCCTTTGTTGAAAATATGAATTTTCCCAAATGATTTTACTGCCTTTGGAATCATTGTTTATTAGTATTATTGAGAGCTTCTACATTTAAAAATGATTTATTAAGGGACTAAAAATCAATTCAGTGTTCAATTACATATCTTGCAAATTAGTTTCTAGACACATACATGCAACACACACACGATCCTCCACACACAGAGAGTCCTTTAAAAATTGCCTATTAATGAAGGTGAGTACACAGTCTTAGGATAAATGGGACTTGTTTTCCTATTTAGTATTGGTTCCATATATCCTGCCTCCAACATTGCTGGTGTACTCTGGTGATCCCTGGCACCAAAGGATTAAAAAATCACATTCATAACATAGGATCAACATTGTAGACCCTAACATATAAACCTTCTCACCACACTGGCAAAAGTTTACTATGAGTGACCCCTGGGCACTGAGCATTTCTTGAGAGACCTAACCAAAGACAAGTCTCTTATTAATTGCAATAGATAATAATTAGTAATGTTATTGTTACTATATTTTGACTATTGTTCTGTCTTTAATCATTCCATTGTTTTCTTCAAATTGTTTACACTATTTACCATCTATATTATAAGAAATTTAAATTCAAATTAGTTTAATAGTTGTTCACCATCAAACTAACTCTAACAGGGGATCCAGGTTTCAAGTTTTGTTTATCTGTGATATTTTACTTCATAATTTGTATAATCTTTCTTAAAATATCAACTTCCTTCCTCCACTTTAGCCCTTAAATCATAGTTCTATACAGCTTTGTAATTGCTGTAGTTGTCTAAATCCATAAATAGGATTATGCACTGCAGTAATTACTTAGAATATTAGCATTTATATAACATTGTCCAGTGGAAAATTGCCTCTGTGTATAGGTGCATAATTTGTGGTATAAACCAATTTGCAAGGAAATAACGTCTCTTATATAAATCAACTTTCTAGTTAACCATTTCATATTGTTTAGATATGATACAGTTTACTGTCACCACCCCTCTTTTATTTTATTTTGGGCCACGCCCAACATTACTCACAGAGAACATCTGGCCTTGAACTGAGACATCACTCCTGGAGGATTCAGGGTAGGGTGTCATATGGGATGATAGGAATCAAACCCAGGTCAGCTACATGCCAGGCTAGAGCTATACCTCCTATATTAACTGTGCATCCTGGTATTAAATGTTAGTCAGCAAGTGCCCTGTATTGTTATTCTCTCAATATTCATTATTTTGACAAAATAGTAAGTTCTTCCACATTTTAAATAATTTTCAAAACTAAGACAGAGCAAAAAATCAAACTAATTTAAGCATGAAATAACATTGGGAATTTTGGTTGCATGTGAGAATTTTATTAAACTTCTCTGGAAAAATTAAACAAATGAAAATTAGTGGTTATGTGAAAGGGTGGATTATGCCATCAGATATTAACACTGTTTTATAGTTATACTTGTAACAAAGTAACTTGGGGTCTTCAGAATTGTGTGAGAGTCAGGTACAGGATAAGATACAGGACAAGTCTAGAATGAATACAAGTACTTCTTAGAACTTGTGCAGTTTTTCTCGGGAAAATAAATATTAATAAAATAAGCACACAGTTTGGAAGGGGATATTCAGTGCATATAAAAACTATGTTTCTATTTACTAAATCTGTTGGAAATTCTGTATGAAAACCACTATAAGTAGCTTAATTTAAAAATACTTTTTGCTAGATATAATAAGCATCATCTGAATTCTCAGTGATATCTTTGATTTGGGAGGTCTTATTGACAGCTGCTGAGCAGTGAGGATAGTAGCTGCTGAAGGTTAAGGTGACTAACAATTTCTTAAAATAGAAAAATTAGACTATGTATGTGTCTCAGTAATAGAGCATCTGCCTTAGTATGCCTGAAGCTGTTAGCACCATCCATTGAAACTGCTGAGCACTGACCTGGTTCTCCCAGTGTGACCTATAGTGCCATAAGAATGTGACTCTTGATAAACCAGCACCACAGCAAAGTGAAGTAAAAGAGGAAATTATTTAAAATTTAAAGATAAAGCAATCATTTTTATCTTATCAGTTGACTCTGGAGACAATCCACCGAAATCTTGTGCTGCTGTTTTAACTACATTTTTTTAGATATTCCAAATGCTTTGTTTTCATTTCAAACATGTTTGCAACATTTCACCAGAAATAAATTACATCTGACGAAACTATTTCTTTATCTTTAAGAAGCAACTGCTTGTTTGTAAAAGTTCTATCATGTAATTGCTGCAATTTTGCCACCTCTTCTGACTCCAATGCTAATTGTAGCTCTCTTAAAATTCTAGTTCTGTTATTTCACATCTGCAGTTTCTTCCTCAACTAAAAGTCTATACTGCTCAATGGCCTACATAATAGTTGAATTGAACTCTTCCAATCTCCTGTGAATATTGATTTTTAAGTCAGGTGGGATGCTAGAACTACAGTTCAATCCTGGCTCTGTGTTCAGGGGTCATTTTTTTTTTTTTTTTTTTTGGCGGTACTCAAGGGACCATTCTGAGAACTGAACTCAGATCTACAGCAAGCTAAAATATGTGTGTAGTACTACATGCTATTTCTCCAGACCTGATATTGATATTTTGATCCTTTCCCATGAATCACAAATGTTTTTCATGGCATCACAAGTGATATATCTTTTCCAGAATGTTTTCAATTTATTTTTCTCAGATTCAGCAAAGGATAGTGATGCATGAAAGCTCTTTCCTCACAAAATATATTTATTGAGTAATAAGACTTGATAGTCAAAATTACTTCATGATTTATGGGCTACAGAATGGATACAGTGTTAGCAGGCATAAAGACACTGTTAATCTCCTTATATATCTTCCGTGGTGCAGTTAGTAACTAGGTAAAATTTTAATATGCAGTTACATTAGGAAATAAGATGAATCTTATTTTTTCCCTAAGCAGCAGCTTTCACCAGTGTTGTTAAAATATTTAATAAACTGTGTTGTTATCAGATGCACTGTCACCAGCCTTTATTGTTCCATTTACAGGGTACAAGTAGAATAATTTAGCATGTCTTGGAGCCCTAGAAATTTATGAATAAACATAGTCTGCAGCTTAACTTCACTATATTTAGTAACATACAGTAGATAATCAACCAGTTTTTAAAGTTTGAAGTAAGACATTATATTTTTCTCTGGATATGGATAATCTAGATGGCATCATCTTCCAATGAAAGACTACCTTAACAATATGATTTTAGGGCCCGGAGAGATAGCACAGCGGCGTTTGCCTTGCAAGCAGCCGATCCAGAACCAAAGGTGGTTGGTTCGAATCCCAGTGTCCCATATGGTCCCCCCGTGCCTGCCAGGAGCTATTTCTAAGCAGACAGCCAGGAGTAACCCCTGAGCACCGCCGGGTATGACCCAAAAACCAAAAAAAAAAAAAAAAAAAAAAATATATATATATATATATATATATATATATATATATATGATTTTAGAATGGCTGTTTTCATAAATTACCTTAGAACGTGAAGATAATTTGCCATAGACTCACATCTATGCTTGCCAAAAAATCATCATACATATTTATCACACATATATGCACATACTTATCACCTTGCACTTTTATGTCTTGGAGATGATTTGTATCTTCAACTCTAATAAATCAAACTTGTCTAGCTTTATGCCTTTTTTCCTAAAAGTTCATCTCTCTTATCCTTCATAGAATTGAAGGGAGCTCAGATCTGGCTCAAGATCAGGCTTTCAAATAATGGAATATTGTGGCTCATTAGATCTTCTATACAGATCATTAAAACTTCACATGAACAAAATATTTTACTTTCTGATCATGTGTGTGCTCACTGTGGTAGCATTTTAAATTTCCTTTAAAATCTTTTCATTTGCATTCGGAGCTTGACTAATCGATGCAAGACCTTCAACCTAACTAAACTCGACTTTCCTCTCTAAGTTTAATTATTTATAGCTTTTGCCTTAAGTGAGAAACTTGAGTGTCCATTTTAATAAACCACTTTTGAATTCATTGTAGATTATATATTATCTTATTTTAAAAATTGTGTCTCAGGAATTAGAAATACTGATGCAGAATATAAGAGACAGTGATACTACTGATAATAGAGGAACCAGAAACATTTTTGCCAGTTAATTTCTCCCTGTTCCATGAACACAGCCCATGGCGTTCTGAAATTATTACAATAAAAGCATGAAAGATAATTTATTACTATTACAATAATAACTGAAATTATAATAACAGATCAATTAAGAAACATTGATATATTTGAGGTATTGCAAAAAGTTAAGATATTTTAAGAATTGCCACGATGTAACAGGCACAAAGAAAGCATATGCTGTAATATGTAATATATACAGCATGAAATAAATATTCAATATAGGTTTGTTATAAACCTTAAATATGTGTGTAAGTATGTGTGTGTTTGTGTAGAGGGGATTAGGTTTGGGTAGAGTTATCTGAAAAGTGTAATAAAATGAGGTCTACCAAGATAGAATTTTAAATATCACAAATCTATAAGAAAATAATATAATGGTTTTCTATGTGGGAGAAAATTAAAGCCAGAAGTTTAATTTATATAATTTAATTATTAAAAATTAAAGCACAACAGGTAGGGTGCTTGCCTTGAATGGAACTAACCTGTTGGATTTCCAGGCTTTCCAGTTGTTCCACAAAGCCCACCAGTGATACCTCAGTGCAGAAAGGAGTAAGCTGTGCCCAAAAAACAAACAAATTTTTAAATTATCTTTATTTAAACACCGTGATTACAAATATGACTGTAGTTGTATGATTACAGTCAAGTAAAGAACACCCCCCTTCACCAGTGCAACATTCCCACCACCAATTTCTCAGATCTCCCTCCTCCCCAACCCACCTACAACTGAACTCGAAACAGGCTTTCTACTTCCCTCATTCATTCACATTTTTAGGATAGTTCTCAGTGTATTTATTTCTCTAACTGTACTCATCACTCTATTTTTAAGTCAATTCATATTTGGCATTACATTCCAAATTATTAAAATACAAGAAAGAAATAACTAAGAAAAGAAATATGAACGATTAAGAAATAAAATAACTTTCAAAAAATGGAATCATAAAAATGTATATATGCTGAAAGATTTTCCTACAGCATAATTTTTAATATTGAATATATTACACAATATAATATAGTAATATTCTATGTAATATAGTAATATTGTATATTATAATGTAATATTATGTTACATTATAATGTAATACATTATTATAATGTAATACATTATATGATATATTATATCATATATATATAGTAATATAGTAATACCATATAGTAGTAAGTTATTGTAATATAGTAGTATTCTATGCACTTTTAAAAGTTACTTCTTTTATACATAATTACTCTAAGTCAATAAGCAAAATTAACACATATATGAATAAATATTACATGAAATATTAAAAAATAAACTTATTAAGAATAATGGAATTGCAAATAAAAGAATGCCAAAGAAATGCAATGGAAAGTCAGGTAGGAAAAATTAATTTTCTGCTATCTTTTTAGATTAGTGTTGAGAGAAGCCCCTACAGTACAAATAGATAAGGAGGTAAAAGGAACAAATTTTATTTCTTATAGGAGTTACAAAGGTATGAGACTTAAGAGATGGTCATCCAATTGAATCTTGTGATATGCCATTCTGACCTAAAGAATGTGAGAGGGACCTTAGAATTTCTAAGGAAAGAATGTAATTTGCAGGACATCAAAAATAACATGTATTGAGCCGGGGCTATAGTGAAAAGGGTAGTGTATTGCCTTGCACATAGTAAGCCCATGTTCAACTTCTAGTATCTCATATAATCCCAGAGCACCACATGAAATGATATGAAGCACAAAACCAGAAATAAGTTCTGAACACTGGCTTTTGTGGCCTCAAAATAAAACAAACATAAAAGGTACTTGGTACCTTTTCGTCTTTCCATCTAGATAGCTCAACCAGATAAAAAATACACCCTAATAATAGTTCTCTTTGGTATCAATCACTAAAATCTAAATTTTTAGGTAGCTAAGGAAAATGTCAAAATTTTTCTTGAGTCAACTTTAAATGATAGCTATCAGTTCATATCAGTCCACTAGACTATATGGCACCTTCTAGTAATGCTCTGTCTTCAATGTAATAGCTTATAAAGTGGCAAGAAGAAAAAAAATATATATTTGACAATTACCCCATCTTTCATGGTTTGCCTCACAAAATTATAAGCAAATTGTCAAAAAATGTGGGAAGGTCTAAATACTGTGGTCAAAGAGTGTAGGTGTAGGATGAATTAAATATTTTGGGGTCATAGGTATACTTATGAGACAACATACCCTTGTTTCTTGTAATAGGGAAAAGACAATTTTAAGACACTGGAGAACCACTATCAATACCTTACATTCAAATTATAAAATATAAATGACTAATGTATAGTTAATGTCTGTCATTTGAGCTCCTATAACAGAATGACACAACCAAATAGCTTCAAATTCATTAAAATGATTTTTTACATGGTTTTACTATAACCTGTGGAGCCCAAGATCAAGCTGCCAGCAGAGTCCTTATCTATCTAGATTTGACTTCCTGGACTATAAAATGGTTATCTTAGCTCACCTGACTCAAAGAACCAGTGGTCTTTCTAAGACTTTTATTTAAAAGTATACTATATTCATTTATAGGTGGTACACCTTCATAATTTAATTACTTCCCAACGACTCCACCATCAAAACACTGGGTGTTAACTTTTCAGCATAAATTTTGTAACAATAAACTTTCATCAGTAGAAGGTAGTAACTATTTATAGTTTTTTATGCATTGTGTAATATATAATAGTGTGTACTTAAAGGTAATGACTGTTCCTTTAAATTTACTAATGCTGAATGGGTGTTAAAATTTAGTAGTTCTGTATAAATTAAGTTACAGTTTTTATCAGAATTCAGACATACTAAATATTTTGTGTTTTATTTATAGGGAAAACATGCTTAAATCCATTACTGGTTCTCCTTCAAAATTCTATTACACCAGTTTATATATTTAATTCTTCATTAACTTCTTTTCACACTTTAATTGAGGGACAGAAGTACAAAATGAATATTATGTATATTTTAAAATAAGTTTAAAATATTTTCCAGGTTTTATTTATATCAGAATCTTTTGTTCCAAGTCATTGAATGCATTTCATAAGAATGAGTCACTTTAAAGTGAGATTTGGAAGATTATAAACATAATGTGCATGTGATTGGGAAAAAAAAAAAGAAGAAATATTTTTCAAAAACACAACCAGATGAGTAAGTTAGCATAGCCAAAGGGCAGCAACATCAGATGTGGTGACAGGCTTTGCATGCTTCATGTATTAATGCAGTTTCCATAGCAGCCACCAAATCACATGGTAGTTCAAAATAATTTGTAATTGCCAAGAAGAACTCTTAAAGGGAAATACTCCTACTCTGCTAGTACTTTAAAAATTGACTAAATATCTGCATCTCTAACCGTGACACAGGTCAAGCAATAAACATTTTTGGAAGTCATAATAGTATCTTTAATTTTAACTATAAAATGAGTAATTAAAATAAATGGCATACTTGTCTCACTGAATCAGCAAAATATAGAAAATGCTTTGGAAACTAAAATATGTTTTCAAAATGTCAGATATGGTTAATTTATAGAATCAGTCTACAGCCACTGAAGAGAATGCTCAAGATCACTTGGTTACATCCCTCACTTCACAAATGCAGTTAAGAACACTAAACTTGACCACAGTGTCACAAGAGGTGTTAGTTGTGAGTTTATCACTTGTCTCCATCTACAGTTTTCTTTGTCATAAACTCTCTCATTCCTGTAGTTAATTACTGCTCTATACCCTAGTTTCTTAATTATAGAGCCACATAACTCAATGGCAGGTTCATTTTAGTGAAAGTTTTTGATATATTATCAGCAGATATTTGATTTTATATAGTTATATGTACAAAGTCCTGTAAAACTTTCTTGGCAAAAAGGTATTTCAAGATCAAGTACCTGCTTTATGGAATCTTGTATGTTCTGCCTCCTTATTTTTTGGGTATTGATTGTTTTGTAGAAAGCAATAATTACAATTTTCATAGGACACAGATCTGACTTGTTACCAAGATAGCCATACCAAGGTTCAAGTCTACTTCTTCACAGTTGAGATTTTATTGTAAACCCTGTTTGAATTCCAATCATAATTTTAAGTTTCATCTTTTCAGTACTTGTGAAAGGTTTTCTATACTAAAATCAGAAATTCTAAGTCTAAAGAGTCTGGGCATTATACTAAAGAAGAAGGGAAACATTTCAAATATTATGTTGCCAGTTTTTATATTTTGTTTTGATATATTTTATATACATATATAATTTATTGTAGAATCAAACCCTCTTTGAAAGAAAGATTGTACACATTTTTTCTAATAATATTTCAAGAAAATAATAAGTCATCCTATTCTGATTCTAATGTTGATGCCAGAATTTGAAACTTGGCTTTTTTTTCCTTTTATCTTATTTCAACTCAGTATGTGGGTGACCTAAAAAAATAGCCAAAGTCCAGTGTTCCCATTCCATGTTGACATATATGTTCATTTCTTGACTGAAACTACTAACTTCAGCTGCTATCATAACTTTACTTTCACAAGATTAGCGCCTACTCAACTTTTTATTACAATTTTATTACTTAAAATCATTTTAATTATTATTCTACTGCTCAAGAACAAACTTTATCTAAGATGTCCAGGTCTGGTAGATAAAAGTCATTAAAATCTTGCTAAAAGATTACTTTCAAAAGATTAATTAAGAGCTTACTTTTAATCAAGCATAAATATTAATAATTAAAAATTCACAAGAAGCATCAAGGCTACTACAGTTTCTTTTTTTATTTTTATTGAGGTACCAGCACTTGTTAAGAAATAAAAACTAATGGAACCAGTATGATAGCACAGTGGGTAGGACATTTATCTTGCAAGTGGCTAACCCTGGTTTGATCTTCAGCATCCCATATAGTCCCTAAAACTGCCAGAAATAATTTCTGAGCACAGATCCAGGAGTAAATCCTGGAGCCAGGAATAGTGCCACACACACACACACACACACACACACACACACACACACACACACACACACACCATAAAAAGGAACAAAAACTGATCAGGTCCTTTTTCTCCAGAATTCTTTACTTAGAAAATGGTTAATCTATGCAATTAATGTAGACACATCATGAATAATTTGGAACAAGAAATATTACCTACTTGAAAAAGTCTTAGAGGACAGGAGGAAAACAAACTTAGAAGAATAGTGCTAAAGAGATAGGATAGTTAATTTACATATTCATATAATTTTTTAAAAGATCAGTATTTACTTATTCACTTTACTTTTCTTCTTAGAATGTAAACTATTAGTACATAGAAAACATGCAATGATTTACATTCTGAATAAATAGGTAATTATATATTTTATAAAAGAATATGTGGTAAATCTTTCAAAGTAGTCTTTCTTCTTTAGAAGTGTAATTTTAGCTAATCATACTCAATTCAGCTTATTTTGATGATATTACAGTTATTTTTTTAATCCCTGCCCACTTGGAAAGTTTTACTAGTTCATTAGGGGTGGAGAGGTAGAAAGTTGAAGCTGTTTACATAGAAGAGAGAGTTTATTGCAGTCAAAATAGGAAAAATAATAGTTATATCAGTCTTCTTAATATTTGTTTCACTGCAGATGAATTATTAAAGGAGTCTATTTGATCAGTAATAGGTTCAATTTATAAAGGATATTTGAAAACAATAAAATATAAACTCCTAAATTCCTTAATATAAATAATTTACCATTTAAACATCTAATAAGGTTCCTAATGAAACTGAAGAGGAGTAAGAGAACAGTAAAGATTTTCTCTAAATTCCTGCATTTCTTCAAACTGCTAAGTCAGTTTCCGAATGCCATCTCCATTATACTGTGAGATCTTGAAAGGGAGATACTTTCTAAATCATTAGTTGCAATATTTAAAAAATGAGATGACTGATAAATAGTCATTCCCTGTGAAAAAATAACAGAAATAATTTAACCTTGTGCTTCATTCTATATCCTATTGTTTTACATATGGCAGAAATCAATAATGATTTGTTCTCATGAGTATTATAATTCTTTAAATTGTATTCAATTTTAAATAATAGGCAAAACAACTTGTGATTAAAGAATGGTGGCATATCTTGGGGCTGGAGAGACAGTACATTGTATAAAGTGTTTGCCTTGCACAAGCCAATCTGGGTTCGATCCCCAGTATCCCATAAGGTCCCCCAAGCACCAGCAGGAGTGAATATTGAGTGCAGAGCCAGGAGTAGCATCTGAGCATTTTTGGATGTGACCCCAAACCAAAAAAATTTGATATATCTTAACTTCAGTAAACTCACACAGCCTTTGTTTTCTTTATAAATAACTTTTTCATTGGATATCTTCATATGCAAAGTAACACTACTACACCCATAGTCTTTTTTTTTTTAACAGCCATTCTAATTCTTGTTTGTTGAGGGTTTTATGGCAGTTGTCTTTTAGAAACAGGAAACTCTTTAAGGGATTCTCAACCAC
The DNA here is from genome assembly GCF_024139225.1 of Suncus etruscus. NCBI lineage: Eukaryota > Metazoa > Chordata > Mammalia > Eulipotyphla > Soricidae > Suncus > Suncus etruscus. Next base: position 108,733,425 of record NC_064848.1, read on the forward strand.
CCAATCTCACATCACCATTTGAAATATTAGAATTTTTGTTTCCCTGAAATATAAGTTCATCCCATGGTTTGTGGCAAAATCTCTTACAAGTAACTATCCATAACTTTATTCTACTGAAAATTTAAAATTATGTTATCAAGAAAGAATCAGGTTTTTTTAGGTATGGAATTTTTTTAATAATTGTAACTTTAAAAGAATAAAAACAACTCAGAGATTTAACAAAAAGTAAATGACAAAACAACCATTATGAACTCATTAGAAACTGACATGATTACGGAAAGAATTTATTTATGAGCATGAGAATATATCAATACAACTTCTAAACTAAAATTCAGTGGAATAAGTGATTGAAAAATATAGAAAAATATCAGAAATTGGTGGAACAATTCCAATTGTTTTACCAGGCAAACAGATAACAGAAATGATCAAAAATAATAAAGTAACAAACAAGACAAAGATATTAGATACTTGCCTTGTATGCATTTAATTTGAGTTCAGTTCCTAGCTTTACATATGGTCCCCAGGGTAGGAGTGACCCCTAAGTGTAAAGCTGGATGCCTACAGTACCAATAAAGTGTCTCCAAACAAACTAAAAACACAATGAAAAATTATGGGTACATTGTACACTGGCAACACAATGGAAAGCTGGAAATCTTGGAAGGAAAGAGAAAGTATCAGTTTTTAATTTATTCATGCTTCTTAACTTTTCTCCTTACTACAAAAAAATATACCATAAATACCATGCTGAACAAAGTTCACAAATCAATTGCTTTCTGTCTAGTTAGCCTGATGCCATCTTACCTAAAAGTGCAATCAATTAGAGAAATCACATCAACTGTCAATCCACAAGACAGGAATAGCTATTCAAATAAGCTTAGCATATCTTAAATGACTTAGAACATCACTCAAACATAAATTTTAGGCCAAGAATGCTTTGGCAGATAGTTCAGGATTTAAATTTGCAGACTTTCAATGTACCTCATAATCATATGCTATTTAAATCCTTAGACTTTAAGTGGTCTTAATTAATGTTACTGCCCGAACTACAATCTTCATGTTACCAGGCAAACTATTTTCTTTAGGCATTCATATACCCAAGATAAGCTGCCTTTCAATCGTAACTCTAAACTTCAAGATTGTACACTAAATGTTACTGGCTTGCCCTTTGAACACAAAGGAACACATAGGGTTGTGATGGATGCTGTTCACTCAGAAGTGTACCGGCTAGAATTCATTCTTTCTGTTGCAAGCTTTGTGAACTAGAGACAAGTTACTTGTGTTATTTTTGTTTTGTTTTGTTTTATTATGTTTATTGCTTATTCCAGATTTCTACTGGGAGGGATCACTGGCAGCCTCAGGGTATGAGGTGCTGTATCAAGTTCTGATAATTGAACCCAAGTCAGCTGCCTGCAAGGCAAGTCCACTTCTCACTGTACTATCATTTTGACCCCCCACTTAATTTTTAAATCCACAATTTCCTTTTCTTTCTAATGGAGCTAATATTACCTCAGGATATTATTTCTAGCATTAAATGATGCATTTCAGGCAACATACTTAGAAATCAACTCACAGATATAGGAATTAATAAATATTAGGTAATATGATTACTTCATTGACATGAATATAAAATAAATGAATGATTCTATTTGGAGGGATAAGTGACAGTTTTTACAATAGCCTTTGCCCAGTTGCATGCCCTTGAAAAACTAAATTAAACTTACTGTTTCCATTTCCCTGAATTTAAACTCAGTTTTATAATATTTGCTATATTGTTACACATAATGTGATTTAAATGATTACTATGCATTAAGTACCGTTAGTAAATTGATCTGTACTCAGCACATTGTACGTATTTGTTATTTTTCTGGGTCTTATGTATAGATAAGGCTACAGTTAAAAGTACTCTAACAACTTATTTTAATATAAAATAAAAAGTTTTACCAGACATTTTTATTTTTCTTTGAGTCAAAATATTTTATATTCTTTCTTTCCTCAATAGATATTACTTTTTTGATCAGACATAGTAGAGATGAGTATTCTATAAATCACAGGCTGTCTTTTTTTTTTATTTTGGGGGGCACACCCAGTGATGCTGAGGGGTTACTCTTGGTTCAGCACTCAGAAATCACTCTTGGTTCGGGGACCATATGAGATGCCAGGGGAGCAAACCGCTGTCCATTCTGAGTCAGTCACATCCAAGACAAATGCCCCAACACTGCACCATCTCTCAATCCCCTCTTTTTGTTTATTTGTTTTTGTTTTTTTGTTGTTGTTGTTTTGTTTTGTTTTTGGACCAGACCTAACAGCACTCAGGAGTTACTCCTATGTCTGTGCACTTAAACCACTACAGAAAGTTATAGGGACCATATGGGACTCCCGGGATCGAACCTGGTTCTGTCCCTGGTCAGTTGAGTGCAAGGCAATCACCCAACCACTGTGATGTTTGGCTCCATAAATCACACTTTTTCAGTTCTAGTATTAAACTACTATTTGCCTTTCCAGTTGTACTATTGGGGTTTTTTAAATATATTTTTTTATTTAAGTAACTTGATCATAGTTGGGTTACAGTCACAAACAGAACACCCCCCTTCACCCAGTGTAACATTACACCCTCCCCCCTTCCCATCCCCTGCCTGTATTTGAGACAAGCATTCTACTACAGTTATTTGTTTTTAAGTTCAGTAAATTGTATTTTTTTTCCTTAAAGGATAAGAGTAAAATATATAGTAAAGGTGTGATAGTGGCAATCGTACTATTGGTTTTATCCCAAATTTGCACATAGTTTAGACTCATACAACTCCACTACTTATGCAGTGACTTTTAAAATAGTATATCATCAGGGTCATCTCTTTTCTTAACATTTCCTTTTCTGGAGCTATGTTGCAAGAAAATTATTATTTTTATGACCAGTCAAGAGAACATAACTAAATATAGTATTTCCACAAGCTACTCTTCCTAGAAGAGACAATCTGCCACAAAAACAGCAGTGAATGAGCTCTTTTGGGAACACTATGTTGTCTGTGGGCAGTGTTGAATTAGTGGTAATAGGAATGAGGTCATAAGTTTAATTCTCATGAGGAGTCTCGTTGTTCTGCAGTTGTTCCTACCTAGTCTAGTTTACCAGTTTTTAAATGAAAAATGAATCTCACCAACTCCTCTTTGTCATTATAATGGCCACCTGAAGACATGTTAGACCTAACTCTTTTTTTACACTTTTTTAAGCTTTCTTTCTTTTATTTTTATAGAGACCATTGTGAATTACACATCTTTCACAGTTGTATTTCAGGCATAAGTGACAGTGAATTAGTACCATTCCCAACACTAGTATTGACCACCCTCCACCAGAGTTCCCAGCAAGCAACCATACCTCTACCCTTAGCCTCCTTTGACCTAAACTTCTGAGGGTCTCAATATGGATAAAATTCTGAGCATCTTATGGGATCTCCAATGACACATGTATGCCTTTGTAACCTGTCATTTATGGGGTCAAAGCATCCCCATTCAGAAAGTGGTAAAAATTTCCCAAATGAACAGAATTCAGTTGCCAGATAAGAAAGGTTCTTTAGCTTAGTTATCTAGTGGAAATGGGACATTCATCACCTCAGAAAAATCACAAGATAGCTGCTTCCTCTTTTCTACACAAAAGTCAAATATTGCTGGCATTGTTGGAACATTAACCTTAGAGTCTGGACTACTAGAACATTTTTATGTTAAACAAAAACTGTTCAAAGCTTTTTTTTTTCTTTGTTTCCTGATATGAAGTGCATGTAGTATGCATACCATCTTCTTTTCTCTGCATGGTTGAATACTAGGACCATTTCAACAGGAAAGAGAAATTCGGGTTCATGAGCACCAACTATTTCACTACACTGAGGTCAATCAACTGCATTCTGTAAATTATTTCAACAACTGTAAACTCCTTATTATTCTCTATACTATTCCAACAACCTACATTACTTGACTCATTTCTTCAAAATTAATAAAATACGGGAGGAAGAAAAGTTGCTCTTCCTTTCTTACCATACAAATTTACATAAAAATGGACCTCATTTTATATAGTGGGTGAAAAACTCCCTCATCGTACTAAGAGATAGAATAATACAGGAGTACCATTTTTATAAGATGGAGAATTTTAAGTTGATCTTAAAAGTAAGAATATAAATAAGATCACATGCTTATTTATAATAAAAAACATCAAAGTTATGATAAATAATATCAAAGGCGATTACTCAGATACATTTTGTAGGAGTGTTATCACGTTGGAAAAATACCTACACCAAATGGCATATCCACTTTTTCTGAGTATAAGGCAAGATGAGTAAAGTTGAAACAAGCCTCAATCATGTAAATGCAAAACTCTAGCAACAGATTGGCATGCAATTATTTTTGGACAATTTTACAGTGTGATACAGATCCTGCCAAATATTCCAGTGTAGGTATGTATACTCACAAATGTGCTCATGAATAGAACAAAACCTGAATATGCTGCAACACAATGTGTAAAATATATTTGACTAAAATGAGTCAATTCACATAGTATCTCCTCACTCAGATTTCTTTTTACTAGGTTATCCATTTTGCTAATACTGAGCACAAGTGATACATTAAATTGCAATATATGTTCTTTGACCCAAAGAAATTTGGGCATATTTATTATAATCAAAATCATTTGAAGAATCAGCTGTTAATTCTCATCTGTTCTTCAAATTAATTCTGGCTTATACAAAAGAAAGTGATGATGTTTTGGAAGAAAAGGTAAAATCATGAAAGGTTTAAAATATCTCCCTGATTTACTACTTTTCTCTTCTTCAAACAAAACCACACAACTTGAACTAGCTAGTCCTGCCTCCCAATTAGAGGGGGAAATAAGGGAGGCACCAAGACCAAACAGGTGCAAGACTACTATGTAGTAGGATAGGTACATAGGGGACCACATATTCTAGCAGCCCTGGGGGTGAGGGAAGAGGATAAGGGAGATAGGACAAAACGGAGGTGTAGGGACGACAATTTGGTGATGGGAATCCTCCCTGATTTTAAGTAAATATTTACCTAAAATATTATTGTCAACAATATGTAAGCCACTATGATCAAAATAAAAATTATATTAAAAAATATCTCCCTGATTGATTCACCTCTATCATTCAAATCATACCAAAAATTATCGAAATAAATTTCTGAGAAATTTAAGTTCAAGTAAATGGTTTAAAAAGTAACCTTGAAAAGAGAGTATGGTGGATTGAAGTATAATGAGAATTCATTAAAATTTTCATTCTGCAGAAAGGGACAGAAGATATAGCACAAGTTAAAGAGCACATGCTTTACATGTGTGATATCCAGACCCTATCTCCAGCATTGCATATTCCTCCAAGCACCACTGGGGTGACCCAATGGCCCTCCCTTCTTGCTAGGTAGTCCTTCCTTGGTTCCTCTGGTAGTCCCAAAATAACATCAACTGGAGAAGTGGACCATACACAGAACCATTAGGTCTGCATTTCTTGATGAACATCACCAGAAATGGAAAGGCTTTTAAATTCCACTGATTGTGATCACTATAAAATGATAATAATAATAATAATAATAATATCAATTCTGACAATAAAATAACCATCTTCTATCACATTTCTTTAAATTTTCAGAGCTGTATATTACCATTTTAATTAAGTTAATTTAAGTGAACTCAAGAAGTGATTTGTCCAAATTGACACTACAACCATAACTAAATCTTAAATTATTTTCTCTCAACTTGCAATGTAATACCCTTTCTACTGTTCTCTACTGAAGAAAAATAAAAGCACTTTAAGTGATTTTTGTAAAGTATTTGAAAAAGTCTTTAGTACAATAAACCAACAAGCATTTCTCAATTATTCTTTCTAAAAACCTGGATTCTATCACTAACCAGTGTGTGCTTTCTAAGAGCTCAAAATTATCTCCTCAGAAGATGAAACACGTCTAAGATGATATTATCATCAGACAAAAACATAGACATAAGTAGATTTTTCTCACCAGAATTTTGCAACATTTGTGACTATGTGACTAATCTAAACATGCACAAACTCCTCAGCATAAAATGGGAATACCAAAGTTGCTAGTGAATGCTTCTTGAGGAGAGATATATGGGAAATTTAAAGGATTAAGGTAGATATTTGGGAGTGATGGTTGGGTATAAATTTAAAGGGGATTAAGCTAGATATTTATGAGTGATGATTGGATATGAATACTTTTTTAATCTTTGAGAAATTCAATTTTCATCTTTTTGCATAATACAAAGTATCATGGTGAATACAAAATTGGAAAAACACTTTTAGTTCAAATTAGATTGATATCTTCTATCTAATTTTTAATCTCATGGCCCATGTATCAAAGTAGAAATTAGTGTTTTTTTGTTTTTGGTTTTGGCTTTTGGGTCACACCTGGTGACACTTAGTGGTTACTCCTGGCTATGCCCTCAGAAATTGCTCCTGGCTTGGAGGAGCATATGGGATGCCGGTGGATCAAACCGCGGTATGTTCTAGGCTAGCACAGGCAACGCAGATGCCTTACTGCTTGTGCTACTGCTCTAGCCCCTTTTTTGTTTGTTTGTTTGTTTGTTTGTTTTTTCGGAAATTAGTGTATTAAGATTTTTTACTAACAAGAATGTTTTTAGTATTTTAGTATTATTAGTAATAGTATTTAAAAATACTATGTTAAAAGTAAATATATATTTATATTTTATGTTTGTAAGGAATATAGAAGTACAATGTATTTACATTAATAATTATTTGTTCATTCCTCCTCACCTTCCATTCAGCTTCAACGAACTACTCACTGATTTCTGTATAGGGTCATTTAACAGTCCAGAAAGTGAGATTCTAGAGATCCTGAGGTTGATTTCACTCAGATTTCTATTTACTTGAATTAACATGGAGCCATTGTTGGGACTTAAGTGTTGAGATCAAGGGTATACCAAGTTTCAGTAATTCCTCTTAGAGCTGAAAATGAAAGAGAAAATCAAGAATAAGTGATAAACAGACTTGAAGAAAGAGTAAAAATGAAAAAGTTGAATGACCAGGTGAGATGAAATTCCTTCACTTGGGATACGATTGGTAAGATAGTCATTGTTTGATATGATGATGATGATGATGATAACAATAATGTTTTACCATGACTTAATTGTTCACAACTTCCTTCTTCAAGATCCCAGTTATTTCATGTACTATATATAAGACTTCCAGTCAGTAACTTCTGAATATTTATTACATCTTCTAGAGTATTCTAGAGATGAGGTGTTTTGTATGTAAACATTTCCATGGGATTATTATGTTACTGATCCTATCCTGATCAATGATTGTGCCCTACCCTACGGTGTGACCTGATTCTGTTCCCACCCTAGGGTGGTACCTGATTCTGATGTATAAAAGCAAGGGTCTGTGGAAGGCAAGGGGCTTTTTTCCAGGGGCTGATTCTGAGGCTTTGGACTTCAGCCTTATGCATGGAATAAAGCTGTTACCTTCAGAAGCCTGACTGCCTGTTAGCTTTATACCGGCCGCATTCACCTCAGAACCAACGGCTGAACAGGGTAGCAGACATGTGGTCTGAGCTGGAGAAGAAAGACCTCATCCTCCATCCCTCCATCAGTCAACCCCATCAAGGGTTGTTCTGCAAAAATGGGGAAGTTATTCTCTTTATCAATACTATCTTACCATTATGAGTGTCTTAGTCATAACTTAAGACTTTAAATTTATATCTTCATATGAAAATAGGAGCAAGTAATATTTATTCTATATAGCTGTTTATTGATTTTCAGATTATTATGATAATGTACATTCTACAAATATAGGTATTGGAATTAAATAGATTCAATAAATTAAAGGTGCTATAACATCTATCATTGTGCTTTCTGAAGCTTACTAAACATTGAGCTCATTCTATAGCACAAATATTGACCTCCTCTCTGTATTGCTAATAGATGTGACAAGAACATGAACAGAAAACAGTGATTATACAAATAGGAATAGGGATAGAAATAGAAACTATAGGAAATATGCATTCATAGATTTATAGTTTATAGTCTCAATGATTTTGAAAGTATAGAAAAAATGGGTTCTAACTTACCAGGTAACTTTAAAACCAGTCTGTTTTTGTCTTCAGGAATACTTACTGTAACATATTCTATATATATCCTTCAAGAAAACTTCTATAAATTTGCATCTCTATCAGTGCTATGGAAATTTATCAATATAGTTAGAGGCTCTAACTTGGTCTGAATACTAAAATAAACAACCAAAAAAAGATTAACAGAAAAAAGGCAAAAAAATATGTATATAAGCTTTAGCAGGCAAAAGAACCTTCATAAGAAATGAAGATACAAGAGGATTCATGTATTAGAAATAAGGAAGAGCACACAGTCCAGGAGACTGGTTAAAATAGGTTAAGAAATATAAAATAATTACAAAAAACAAGGTGATACTCAGAGGATTTGGTGTTCAATTCTCAGAACTCTTTAGGAAGTTGCTCATTTTCTTAGGGATAGGGAGCCCACTCTCAAATTAGGCTTTTAGGGCAAGTTTCAGTGAAGAGGCGTAATGGAGGGAATGTTAGAATAAACTTCTTACCTCTTGTTACTTTTCATTATTTTCTCAAATACCTTTATAAATAAAACTGATAATAACAAAGTTGACAAGTAAGTTAGGAGCATCCCGATGTTTTCTCTTATTGTTAATTAGTAAGATTATGAGAAAAGGAAAGGAAATAAAAATACTAAATTGCATTTGACTATGCTTAGATTAGAAAATATTCAAAGCACATTAAATGAAGATACTAATTCCAAAAATTAACCTTGTTTTTTGTTCCACACATATACTGTATATACAAATCAAAATAAAATCTGTCCTATAGAGTATTCAACTTTTAAATAACAATAATTATCTCCTTGTATTTCATTTTTTCTACTTTTAGAAAAAGTATATGATGCATGCAGAGTATACATCTGAGCTCTAGAGATGTGATTTACATTATTCATATGCTAAATCCTTTTATCTGGCTACTGCTGGGTCATTCCCCTAACTTAGAAAAGAACAGAGTGACATGAGTTTTCAAAGAATTTAAAATAAATTGAGCCTACAGTCTGCTTTTGCCTTTGAAAATACATTTAATTCAGGGAAGCTCTATTCAAAAATAAAGCAGATTGTTTACAGCTTTTTATTCCTTGTTCTAATCCAAGAAAAGCAAGCAGCGAAATTCTGTAACTCACATTAGCTTTAACTATTAAAACTAATCTACTGTCTCAATATTTAAAATAAATGAAATATCAAAAAGTTATTAAACACAATGCTGTGTGAGGGCATTTAAATGAAGAATACTTAATTTATAAATAAACTTCAGAAATCAAACTTAAATGTTTATATTTTTAAGTATAGATGTATATTGATACATTATTTCTTTTTTGTTTTTATTTACTTTTTTAAACTAAAATTTATTTAAACACCGTGATTACAAACATACTTGTAATTGGGTTTCAGTCATAACAAGAACACCCCCCTTCACCCTTGCAACCTTCCCATCACCAATGCCCTCATCTCTTCCCTCCCCCATTCCCCGCCTGTATTTGACACATGCTTCTGCATCCCTCACTCACTAACATTGTTATGATAGTAGTCAGCATAGTTATTTATCTAACTGTACTCAGCACTCTTAGTGGTGAGTTTCATATCTTTAGCCGGTCCTGGGAATTATTTAAATGTTTTTAATTTTTCTTAAAACCTATAGATGAGTGAGACTATTCTCTGTGTCTCTCTCCCTCTGACTAATTTCACTCAGCATAATAGATTCTATGTACATCATGTATAGAAAAAATGATGACTTCATTTCTCCTGGTGGCTGCATAATGTTCCATTGTGTATAAGTACCAGAGTTTCTTTAGCCATTCATCTACTGAAAGACATCTTGGTTGTTTCCAGAGTATGGCTATTGTAAATAGTGCTGCGATGAATATAGGTGTGAGGAAGGGATTTTTGTACTGTATTTTTGTGTTCCTAGGGTATATCCCTAGAAGTGGTAGAGCTGGGTCAAATGGGAGCTCAATTTCCAGTTTTTTGAGAAATCTCCATATTGTTTTCCATAAGGGCTGGACTAGATGGCATTCCCACCAGCAGTGAATGAGAGTTCCTTTCTCTCCACATCCCCGCACTGATTGTTCTTGTTCTTTGTGATGTGTGCCAGTCTCTGTGGTGTGAGATGGTGCCTTATTGTTGTTTTGATTTGCATCTCCCTGATGATTAGTGATGTGGAGTTTTTATTCATATGCCTTTTGACCATTTGTATTTTTTCTTTGAGAAAGTGTCTGTTCATTTTTTTCTCCCCATTTTTGATGGGGTTAGATTTTTTATATCTTGTTAAGAACTATTAGTACATTGCATATCTTAGATATTAGCCCCTTATCTGATGGGTATTAGGTGAATAGCTTCTCCCATTCTGTGGGTGGCCTTCGTATTCTACACATTATTTCTTTGAGGTGCAGAAGCTTCTTAGCTTAATATAGTTCCATTTGTGTATCTCTGCTTCGACTTGTTTGGATAGTGCTGTTTCTTCCTTGAAGATGACTTTATCTTCAATGTCCTGGAGTGTTTTACCTATGTGTTGTTCTATATACCTTATGGTTTCAGGTCTGATATCAAGGTCTTTAGTCCATTTGCATTTGACCTTGGTGCATAGTGTTAGCTGGTGGTCTGAGTCCTGTTTTTTTACAAGTGGCTGTCCAATTGTGCCAACACCAATTGTTGAAGAGGCTTTCCTTGCTCTATTTTGCATTTCTTGCCCCTTTATCAAAGATTAATTGACTGTATATATGGGGAGCATTCTCAGAATACTCTAGTCTATTTCACTAATCTGAGGGAATATTGTGGGGGGTGAAATCCAAGAGTACAGGTGAGGGTGGGGTGGGGAGGAAGGATATTTGGGACATTGGTGGTAGGAATGCTGCACTGGTGATGGGGGGGTGTCCTCTTATATGACTAAAATCCAACAATAATCATTTTTGTAACCAAGGTGTTTAAATTAAAAAAAGACCTAATTGAGAGGCCTATATTGCCTTTGTATATTTAATATCTTTATAATAATGCATCTTAGTATGTTTATTCCTAAATATAAAGGTAGCTTCCTCCATCATTTGTTTTCTTCAATTACCTTTTTTTTAACTGTTTTATTTATTTGTTCTATTATATATTATATATATTTATATACATACATACATATTTTCTTTATCCTCACCAGTTTTGGTGCTGTTTGGTACCAAAACCAAGAAAAAGTCTTGCCTCGGATAAAAGCTCAGGTCAAAACCAGAGCACAGAGACTGTGTAACCTGTCATTCTTACCCAGAATAGCACCAGCAATACAATATGACACCATATGCTTTTGTATAGGAACAGTAAAAAAGGGGAAACCATATATATAGGAACAAGATCTTGGGGCCGGGAAGGTGGGGCTAGAGGTAAGGTGTCTGCCTTGCAAGCGCTAGTGTAGGACGGACAGCGGTTCAATCTCCCGGCATCTCATATGGTCCCCCCAAGCCAGGGGTGATTTCTGAGCACATAGCCAGGAGTAACCCCTGAGCGTCAAACAGGTGTGGCCTAAAAAACAAAACAAAAAAAAGAAACAAAATCTTATCTTCATACTTTTTATAACATAGGGGTGCCTCCCATCCTGAACATGTGTCATGTGGATACAACTCCGTCTCCATGAGATTGGACATTGCTAGTCCAACTCTAAAACCCAGATCACAGATGTAGAACTGATACAGCTCCCTGAAACAACACCAGGAACCAAATTTCACTGGGAAATTTTGAACACCACTCTCGCAGTAACTTGCACTGATCTGTTATGACATCTCAATAACAAGGAAAGGACAACTTAATCTAAAACCAGGTTTTCCTATCACATCACCTAATGGTAAGAGGAAATCAGAAGACCTATCATCCTTTGATCTGTTCAAAAACCAAGAATACCAATTATAGAAAACTGACTTTGATAACCATGACTGGGCAGAACTGATTTTGGGACCAATAAGAAAAACCCTACCCTAGGTTGTAGCCTAGAACTTGTGCAAAAATCAAGATTTCTAACTACAGAGCCTTGACTTTGAAAACAGAGACTGAGCAGAACTTTTGGAATCATAATGAAGATTATTCTAGGCTCCAGCCTAGGATCTGAGCAAAAACAGAACACTTATTACAGAAGACTGACCACAAAAACAATGATAGAACAGAACTTCTAGAACCGTAAAGACTCTATCCTAGAACTTGTCCTATGACCTGTGCAAATACCAAGATCTCTAGCTACAGTGGCCTGATTTTATCATCCACAACTGATAGGAAAGTTTCCTGGCACCCCCCAAAAAGCCATTGAGGTGTGGTTATTAGCATGTATGGAGCAAGTATTTGTTCCTATGACTGTATGCTTCACAGATGAAGAAACCCTGAATCTCTTAGGCCAAGGGAATTCCCTTTCTTCCTCAATACTTGCTGTTCCTATGCAAAAAAAAAAAAGAAAGAAAAAAGAAAAGAAAGAAAGGGGGGGGGAAGCTTGCCACACGAGCACTCTTTTTTTTTTCCTCTTTATTCTTCCACTTTTTTCTTTCTTTTTCACTCTTGTGGTTATTATTTGTTGATTTTTTGTTGCTGGGAGCATTTTTTATTTTTCCTTTTTTGTAGTTTCTATCTTTTGTTTGTTGTTTGTTTGATTTTGTTTTGTTTATCTTTTCTTCTTTTTCTTCTTCCAGCAGAACAACACAGCTTGAATCATCTTATTCTGCCTCATGAATTGAGGGAGAAAATAAAAATAAACGGTACCAAGAACAAACAGCCATATGAACTTTGAGTGGATCTAAAAAATGATGTGCTTAAACATCAAACCTAAAGTTAACAACAGAATAGGTACCCTATCTACAACAAGCTAAACACAGAGGGGAACATTTTCATTAGCACTCTGGGGGACAAAGAGATATGGGACAAATGCTGGGAAATGAGGTGGAGGGAGGACAACCCTGGTAGTGGGAATGGCTCTGATTCATTGTCACTATGTACCATAAATACTACTGTGAAATATTTGTTATTCACTCTTTTGGTCACAATAAAGTTATTATTAAAAAATGAATGGGTATTGGACCTTATCAAATGCTTTCTCTGCATCTGTTGATAGGATCATATGGTTTTTATTTTTCTTTTTGTTGATATGGTGTATTATGTTGATTGATTTATGGATTTTAAACCATCCTTGAATTCCTGGAATAAAACCTATTTGGTCATGGAGAATGACCTTCTTGATAAGGCATTGGATCCTATTTGCCAGAATTTTGTTGAGGATTTTTGCATCTGTTCATCAGGGATATTGGTCTGTAGTTTCCTTTTTTTTCAGTATTTCTGTCTGGTTTTGATATCAAGGTGATGTTAGCTTTGTAAAAACTGTTTGGGAGTGGTCCTGATTCTTCATTTTCATGGAAGAGACTGCAGAGTCTTGGTAGAAGTTCCTCTTGAAAAGTTTGAAAGAATTTGTTTGTGAATTCATCTGGGCCTGGGCTTTTGTTTTTGGGAAGACTCTTGATGACTATTTTACTTTCCTCAGTAATGATGTGTCTGTTTAGATATGCAAGATCATCCTAGTTTAACAGTGGAAGATTATAAGAGTCCAAGAATTTATCCATTTCCTCCAGGTTTTCATGTTCCATGCAGAGTTTCTCAAAATAGTCTCTGATTACCATTTGGATCTCTGCAGTATCTGTGGTGATCTCCCCCTTTTCATTCCTAATCCAGTGTATTAGATTTCTCTTTCTTCATTTATTTGTGAGTTTTTCTAGTTGTTTATCTATCTTGCTTATTTTTTTGAAAGAACCAACTTTTGCTTTCGTTGATCTTTCAAATTTTGGGGGGATTTCCATTTCATTGATTTCTGCTCTAAGCTTTGTTATTTCCTTCTGCTTCCTTATTTATGGTTTCTTTTGTTGGCCATTCTCTAGTTCTGAAAGCTGGCAGGAGGGTGGAAATAATAAAACTTGGTATAGTAATTTAAAAAATGCAAAGCAATAAACAATTCAAAAGATTAAGAAAAGTGACACCACCCTGATCAGCTTGCCCAGGCAAGCAGTCCAAAGAAACTTACATAGGAAGATAGAGCAGCAGCAGGTTCCACTTTGTGATTCAGAAGCATCATTCTTGCACTCAGATCATGCCCTAAGAAATGGGATGCTACTCCACTTTGTTCCAAGGTCTTGCATTTCTTTTATTCTTTCAACCACACAACAAACAATGGAGGCATTCAGACTGCAAAGATCACAATGGGAAAGCAAAAAAGAACAAAGATGCAACCAGAATCAGCCAGCTCTTTAATAAATTCTGATATAAACACTCTGATAAAGATTTTAAAGAGTAAGTGTTAAAGATTTTCCAGAAACTCAAAGAAACTTAGTCAATCAATAAGAATGAAGAGGGTATGAGAGAAGAAATAAGATAACCTCAAATAGAAATGAAAGAACTAAAGACCTTTGTAGGCAAAATGAAAAATTTACTGGAAGGCCTGACTAGCAGGGTAACAGCTGCAGACGACACAATCAGTGAGCTTGAAGATATGTTGCATAAAACCTTGAAACAACAATAGAAGATGGAAAAGAGTCTTAAAATAAATCAACAGCTGACAAGTGACTTTGGGATGAATTTACAAAGAATAACATAAAAATCATCAGCATCACAGAGGCCAGAAAGACAACTCCTATAAAGAAGCAACAGTCAAATATATCACTGCTGGCAGTTTCCAGAACTGGGGAGCAAAGTTACCCACATCCTGGACTTCCAAAAGGTACCAAATAAGAGATTTCAAAAAACCCTGTAAGACACATCCTAATCAAAACAACAAAAAACCATAGACATATACAGGATATTAAAGGCAACAAGATAACAAGATAAAAAAGAAAATTACATACTAAGGGGCATTCTTAAGATTGTCAGCAAATTTGCCAATTGAGAACATTCAGGCCAAAATAGCATGATGGATATAGTGAAAAAAGAACTCAAAATGTGAATGCCCCATCAAAATTTTTTACCTAGTAAGATACTCATTTAGATTTGAAAGAAAAATATATAGATTCATGAATTAAAAAATAAAGCAAGACAAAACAAAAACCCCGTACAGAAACATTATAGAATCAAAATCAACTTTAAAACAAGAATTAAAGGGAGCCTGAGCAATAGCACAATGGTAAAGCCTTGCATGCCACAGTCTACTCGGGACTGATACCAGTTTGATCCCTGGCATTCCATACAGTCCCCACAGCCTGCCAGTAGTGATTTCTGAGTGCAGAGCCAGGATTAACTCCTTAGTACCACCAGGTGTGGCCCAAAACACAAAAACAAAAAACAAAAAAGAAGGGATCAGAGCAGTGGCACAAGTGGTATTCTGCCTTCCTGTGCTAGCCTAGACTGTAGTTCGATCTCCTAGCACCTTATATGGTCCCCTAAGCTATGACTTTTGAGTGCATAGCCAGAAGTAACCTCTAAGCATCACTGAGTGTGGCCCACAAACCAAGAAATAAAAGGAGGGGGGAATTAAAACTGGTAGATTAAGACAAGACAAATACACCAAATGTCTATAAAAAGATTTCACAAAATTCCATGACAATGGACTAAATGCACCAATTAAGTGGCATAGAAAAGTAAAATGGATGAAAAAATTGAATCAAACATTTTGCTATCTGCAAGAAACATATTTTAATAGTCAGAGAAAACACAGATTCAAAGTCAAAGGTTGGAAGACAACCCTTCAAGTTCCGTGAAAAGGATAGAATGCCATATTGATATTGTAGACATCAACTTCAATCATAAAAAGGTTATAAAATACAGAGAAGGTCATTTTTTTAATTATCAGGGACAATATACATCAGAAAGAAGTAACACTCCTAAACATATATGAACCCAATAAGCATTTAGCAACCAATGCTAATAGACTTAAAGAAAAATAACAATAGCAACACAAAGGTAGTTGGAGCCTTCAACACTGCTTTATCACCTCTTACTAGGTCAGTCATTCTAAAACTCATCAAAGAAATATTAAGTGAATGAATGAGGGAACTGGAAAGCCTGTCTGGAGTACAGTTGGGGGTGGGGTGGGATGGAGGGAGATTTGGGACATTGGTGGTGGAAATGTTGCACTGGTGAAGGGGGTGTTCTTTACATGACTGAAACCTAATCACAATCATTTATGTAATCAAGATGTTCAAATAAAGAAGAAAAAAGAAATATTAACTCTAAAGAAGAAATATAATAGAGGAGTAGCAGATATATAAAAAGCTTTTAATCCCCCAAAGCCAAATACACATTATTCTTCAATGTTCATCGAACATTCTCCAAAACAGATGGACCACAAAATATAAGCAATCTAAAAACAAAAGATTAGAAATTGTATAAACTATCTACTCAGACCATCACACACTCAAATTAGAAGTAAATTGCAAACACTATTTGGAGAAGTAACTCTAACATCTTAAAATTATATAGCTCATTACTGAACAACTACTGTGTCAGAGAAAATATCAAAAGATTTCTTGAAGCAAATGAGAATGAGACCATGGGGCTCCAGTAGAGCATTCGCCTTGCACACAGCTGACCCAGGACGGACTATGGTTTGATCCTCCGGCATCCCCCCATATGATCCCAGAGCCAGGAGTGATTTCTGAGTGCATAGCCAGGAGTAACCCCTGAGCGTCACCGGGTGTGTCTCAAAAACCAATATATATATAATGAAGACATAAGTTAACAGAAACTGTGGGCACAGCAGAAATAGTATTAAGAGGTAAGTTAATAGCTACAAGAATTTATTGGGAAGGAAGAAATGGTCCACAAAAACAACTTGACAGCACACTTAAGGAATTTGTAAAATGACCAATCAAATGAGCTGAAAGCTGGCAGGAGGGTGGAAATAATAAAACTTGGTATAGTAATTTTTAAAAATGCAAAGAAATAAACAATTCAAAAGATCAAGAAAAGTGACAGTTCATTCTTTGAAAAAATAAAGAAGATATATAAATCATTAACAAGACCACAACAAAAGATAGAACCATATTAGAAATGAGAGACTTCACAACACTAAAATTTTTAAAGAAAATAAAATATTATGTTGAGAATCTTTATAGCAAAAAACAATATATCCTAGAAAACTTGCTAAATTCTTGGACACCTATAAGCTCCCAAGACTTAACCAAGATGATTTGGAATGCTTGAAGAGACTATTGATTATCACAGATGTTCATAGATTAACTAATTAACTATTTCAAATCTTTAAAGATGTCCTACTGCCAAACCTCTTCAAGCACTTAAAGGAAACTGAAGAAACACTTCCAAATAGTTTCTGTGAAGTTAACGTCACCATGATAACAAAAGCAGACAGAACTACCAACAACAGAAAGAGAATTATAGGCAATATCCTTAATGAATACAAGTTCAAAGATCCTCAAAAATATTAGCAAACAGAATCTAAAAAAATTACTAAAAAGATCATGCACAATGACCAAGTCATAATTATTTCTGGGATTAAAGTATGATTTAACAGATGCAAACCAATCAACATAACATACAATATCAGTAAAAGAAAAAAATTATAATCTTACTAATAGATTCAGATAACATTTGACAATATCCAGCATCTGTTCATGAAAAAAAACTAAACTAAACAAGATGGGAATTTAAGTACTTTGTCTGCCATGCAGATATACATGGCCCCACTCAGAGAGACAAAAGCAGAGCAGTATGTCGCTCTGCTCTACTCTGCAGCCTCACACTTTTCCTAATAAAAGAACCCCAGCAATTGGAAATCACCTATATTGCAAACAAAACAATGGGGAAATAATGCATGCAGACCTCCACCATGCTTAGAGAATGAAGACTAGAGTTCTGAAGGATTGACAAGCACCAACCAGCTATATAGTCTTGAAGATAAGGAATTTAGAAAAAAAAATATGGAGAATGTTTAAAGAACTCAAAAAAAAAATGGAGAACCAAATCAACCACAACCAAGACTCAAGAATATATGAAAGGAGAAATAAGAAAACTCCAGTTGCAATTACAGAATTAGAAAACTTGGTAGGTGAAATGAAAAACACACTGGAAAGTCTCACCACCAGAGTAAATGCAGGTGAGGGGAGAATCAGTGAGCTAGAAAATGAGCTGCCTAACAACTTCCTACAACAGTACAACAAAAGAGTTTTGAAAAGAGCCGTAAAATAAATAATGAGACAATGCGAAAAAAATCTGCCAAGAATGTAAATAAAAGTGTAAGATAAACTCAATAGAAACAATATAAGTATCATTGGAGTCCCAGAAGCTCAGAAAGAACCCCCCCCCCCATGAAAAATCAACAATCAAGAGCATCATTGCAGAGAAGCTCCCAGAGCTAAATAATGTGTGCATCTACTTCCTGGACTCCCAAAGAATACCAACTAAAAGTGTTCAAAAGAAAGAGCCCAAGGCACAGTGATGAATACTACAAATAGGAATATAATACTGAAGGCAGCAATATCAAAAAGGGAAATCAGATACAAAGAGGTATTCTAAAGAATTACATCAAATTTATTACAAGTAACCCTCAAGGCCTGAAGGAATAAAGGAATAGAGAAAGAAAAAGAAAAGAAAAATGTTACAGAGACAGGATGGGGAAGGTGGGAGGGAAATTTGGAACATTGGTGTTGGGAAATGTGCACTGGTGAAAGAATGGGTGTTGGAACATTGTATGACTGAAAGTCTTTCATGAACAACTTTTTAACTGTGTATCTCAGTGATTCACTTGAAATTATTAATAAAAAAAACCCAAAAATTGGGGCTGGAGCAGTGGCACAAGTGGTAGAGCATTTGCCTTGCATGTACTAACCTAGGAAGGACTGCGGTTCCATCCCCCGGCATCTCATATGGTCCCCTAAGCCAGGAATTATTTCTGAGTGCATAGCCAGGAGTAATCCCTGGGCATCACTGGGTGTGGCCAATTAAAGCCCACAAAATTAAAGATAAGGAAATATATAAAAGCAAGAGCAGAAACATAGTCAACTCAAAATTCATAGTCAACTTGATCAAATTATTTAATTAAAGCAAATTTTCTGATTTTAAAGAACAGTTATATATATATATATATAACCAGATAAGTCCAAGGTGAAAAATAAATTTTATAATATATAGTCAAACACTCATTTCTAGACCTAATTGAATCAAAAATGTAGTTGCTTCTTCCTTTCATGTAATCAAACCTAATTATGCTACAATGTCATTTTTTTTCTTTGTGAGCTTCACTGTGATTCATGTGTAGTAGTCCTACTTTTGTAATGCAGTTTACTGAGACTGACCTGGGTAAATGTATATCAGAAATATATTAGTCCTATACATTCCATTGCATATTTAATGCCATACATTTATAATGGCCAATAGGGTATTTTATTGCCCTAAAGTCCTCTGTGCCATCTATCATTTGTCTCCCCATTCTTAACCCCTTTCAACTTTATTGATCTATTTGTCTTCATATTTTCCTCACAAAATGCCAAATACTTGGACTCAGTATAGTTTGGAGCAGCATATCTCAACAGGAAACAATAAGCACCCATTTGAGTTTCTGGGAAAGTCAAATAGTGCACAGTGAAAATCACATGAAAAGGAGGTCATGGCAAAAGACTAGGGTCCAACCAAGAGTGCAGGGGACCCACAGAAAGGAAATAAGATTGGAAGGAAGTCACAATTGAGCGAAGTTTGAGAAACACATATCTAATGAAGTTACTATCCTCACCAACTCTAAAGAAGCACAAAGGAATGAAGGCAGGATTTACTTTGGAGATGTAGAATCTTACACGTGATAAGACTATATCTAGAGGAAATTGGATACCTTTAGGAAAGAAGAACCTTTTGTCACAACAAAAGGTTGTGACAAGAACTTGAGAGAGGATCATAAAAATTCAAAGCACACCTCTTAGACCACACCCTAGAGAAACAGACTGTTTTCTACATAGAAAGCCCAAATACCTGCAGTATGAAAAAAAACTATGAAAATAATTTTGCAAGAACAAGTGACACATCACCGTTTTAGGATTTCCCACAGCTAAACTCAGATGTTCAGATGTTTGCTTTCTTCTACTTTCTGGGGCATCCCTAATCTCTCCCTTCTGGAGAAACCCATTTTCTCATTTAGAAATTATTCTCGTTGTCCCTAAATAACACTATGTTACTTTACTAATAGTCTGTCTCTTCCTGAAATCCTTTTCTGCAAAGAGAGAGTGAAGTCAAACAGGAAGCAGGAGGACTTTCTCTTTAAAGGTGGTTATCTCTATGCCTCCCACTTTTCTGTTGAACATAATTTTATAAGCCACCCATCATATCTACACCAAGTATATATCTTTCTAAAAAACTGACAAATTATTCTTCTTACAAAGTGGTTGTGGATGTACTGTTTTACATTGCCACCAACGGTGTGTGTGAATTCTGCTGCCTACACTACTTCCCTGACGTTTGATTGATTGCTCTTTCAAGTTTTATATACAATAGATCTTTAAGTATATCTTAAAGTGGTATTAATCTGAATTTCACTATGACTGATAGCATTCAGTATATATTGGATTTTTGGACCAAACTGAGAGGCACTCACTAGAGTAACACCATTACTCCTGGTTCTGTGGCCATAAATTGCTCCTGGAAGGCTTGGGGGATAATATGGGATGCCAAAGATCAAGATCAAACCCAGGTCAACCAAGTGCAAGACAAACACCTTTTAACACCATGCTATCACTCTGGCCCCAGTATTCAAAATAATTTTATGTACCTCTTTGGTTAAGGATATTTTCATATCATCTCACTATTTTAATTTAGTTTTTATTAGTTTTATTAGGGAGCTCTTTAATACATTATGAATAGAAGTTCTTTATAAAACTATTTCAGTACACTTAGATAAATATTTGTATGCCTGAATTGGAAAACAATATTTTGATTTTGGTATGTATTTAAATAAATATTAAACATAAAATATTTAAATCATTTAAATATTTGAAAAATTTAAATAATTAATTTAAATTAATATCTATAAATATTTATGTGGGTATATATTCATATTTTAAAAAAGAAACATCAATAAACTAGTCAGTTATGTCTATTGAAAAGCTTAATGTGTACGGTTAGAAGAGAGAAGTTGCTGCAGTGAAAGTAACCACATCCTTTTGCTTTGGTCTGGCCTTTCTTTATTATGGCTGATTGTGGCTACTTGCTGACAGTTCACATTAGCTATTAATGAGTTGGTTAAAATTTCCTGTTCCTCAATCCACAACAGATCCATTTAAAGCCCCTAACCCCTAGGCAAGAACAAGATGTACTATTTATAGAGCAACCTTGAGTATATTTTCTGGCAGATTCTGCAGAGATAAGAGTTACATCAGCTATGGTTCCATATTTTAATACTTCATCTCAATCACTAGTCTAGACAATAACTCCTCAGCATATATGATAACTATTCCTGAATGAAAGCTAATCTTTTATTGACAAAATAAAAATATCAAAATGATAGTATTTTTATTTTATTGAAACCATTGTGATCTACAAAATCCTTCATAGATGGGTTTCAAACATACATGAATCAGGGCCAATCCACCACCAGTGTCAATCTCCCTCCACCAATATTACCATAGTGCATTCTATAGCATCAAAATTTGCACCCTGGCCTACTAGTGTAACAGGTCCTATTTAAAGTATAGAATGCTAGAGTTTGGGTCTCTTGATATCATTGTTATTGACTTTGGTTTAGATAATTAGTTCTGTCTGTTTTTATCTCCACCAATGTACGAAGACTGTTTAGCCCCTGTCCTCCAATATTTGTGTTTCTCTTCCTTCACTAATTTTCTTTCCTTCTCCTCACTATAATATGTTGCCAAGGGTGTTTGAGACAATTCCATTTTAGACCGCTGCATTTCTTCATGCAGTTATTCTAAATACCACATGTAAGTAATATCATTCTATACTTATCCTTTTTCTGGCTTACTTCATCTAATGTAATAACTTCCAGTTTCATTAATGTTGTATATTTTTCATTCCTTATAGGGACACCTATATTCAACAGACATCAATAACATAGGTACCAGACAATGTTTTAATTCAGATGATTTTATAATCCCTTCTTTCTTAAGATTAAAAATAACAAGGTGAAAAAAGATTTTCACTATTAACTTCAAATTAGCACCAGGCTGGAAACTATTAAATAAGTCCTTAAAAACTACTTATACTAAAATTAAAATTAAATCAATAAATATGTCTTTAAAAGTATAGGTAAATATTTAAAATTTATTCATCCAGGATCACCATATTAAAATAAACAAGCTTCAGGTTAAAACTTTATTTTCCTTCTCCTTTTTCTTCCACTTTTTTCTTTCTTTTCCACTTTTGTGATTATTCGTTGATTTTTTTTTTTTTAGTAATTGATACAAAATTTTTTCTTCTTTTCCTTAACCTTTTTACCTCCAACAGAATAGCATAATTTAAATCATTCAGCCTCATAAATTGAGGAGGGGGAGAATGATACCAGGACCAGTCATATGAACATGTAGTGTAAATAAAAAAATGACCAGATTGGAACACCGAACAGAATAGATACACAACCTATAACAAGCTGTAAAGGAGGGAGTAACGGAGGGAGATGTGGGAGACATGCTGGGAACAAGAGTGGAGGGAGGATAACATTGGTGGTGGGAATGCCCTTCATTCATTGTCACTATGCATTGTAAATAATTCTGTGTAAATGAACTTCAGTCATAATAAAAAACACTTTATTTTTATTACTCTAGGTTATATTCTACTTTGCTTATTTATAAAAAAAATTAAGGGCATATATAAAACCAACTACAAAGGTCATGCCCTGAGTCACAGAGATGTTCACTGTTTCAGTGTAGCAGATACTACTGCTATTTGATCTGTGTAGTTATTTCTGAATGGCATTTTACTTTCAGATGCTGTTACAGTCCTTTATTTTGTTTTGACTATATTAAGCAAAGTATAATTTTTCTAACTTTTATATTATTTTGATCTCCTTTTCATTTATTGTCAAAATCAATAGATCCCAATTACAAGAACCACATTTTAAAATATATCTGTCAAAAAATCAGGCTAGAGAGTAGAAGGGAAACTGGGAACATTGATAGAGAGAAATAAACATTGGTGATAGAATTGATGTTGGAAAATTGTATACCTGAATTTCAATTATAAATAACTTTATAAATCACAGTGCCTCTATAAAATTTTTAAATAAAAATAAATTTTGATAGCAAACTTTTTGTTTATCTTCCTAATATTATAATTTGACTAAGTAGAAAATAAGGCAAATACAATGCACACTAAGAAAAAAAATTGGTGTTAGACATATGGTTCATGGAACTGGAGTATTTCCATGATTTGAGCAACTTCAATGCCCAAATTTAATGGCCAAAATTACACACCACTCTATCACTGCCAGGTGAAACCCTAGAAGCTCCTAAGTAGCACTTCATTACTGGGCCTAAAACTGAAATTTCCAACCTGTACAGCTGGGTGAGAATTAGAATATATCTATCATAAGAGTAACAACCAGTTCCTCTCAACACATGTCATTGGCCCCAGCCAAAAAAAAAAAAAATACATTGAAAAACTTGAAATAGCATTCTGGAATATTTAATATTAGTCATTCATTATAACTATGTTATCCCATTCAGTCTGAATTAGAAGCCTCACAACCCAATCCCGGGGGATTGGAGAGCACGTGTTTGCATATGCCAACATAGACAATGATCCACAAAAATTTGATTTTTTTGGGGGGGGCACCCCAGGTGAAGCTCAGAGGTTACTCCCGGATCTGTGCTCAGAAATCTCTCCTGGCTTGAGGACCATATGGAATGTCAGGGTTCTAACTGCGGTCCTAAGTCAGCCATGTGCAAAGCAAAAGCCCTACCTCTGTGCCACTGCTCTGGCCCTCCACAAAACTTTGAGAGAATAAAACAGGTTTAGGAAAATTCCACCACAAACTTTCTGCTCACCAGTAAAAGATACCAGCAGGCAGAAAGTTTGTGGTGGTCATCATTTGGAGTGGACCCTATAAATAACAACAACAGTAATAATAATAAGAGGGGCCAGAGAGCTAGCACTGGAATTAAAGTTCTTGGCTTGCATGTGACTGACTTGGAAACACATTGTCCCCAGAGCATTGTTATGTGCAACCATGGAGGACACAGAGCACTGCCAAGGTAGCCTTAGTGGTCTCTGGCACTGAAGGAATCTAGCAGCACCACATTCTCAGGCCCTTATATTGAACTACTGGCTTAGTTGGCCAACAATTGCCCACAGGGGCAACTTTCTTGGAGTACATTGAATTCATAATATTAATGACTCTAACCAAACTTTATTGAATGGATAATATATAAATTAAATTTCAAAAATATATACTAGATATAGTTATTAAAAAGCTATAATCAAAAGATTCCAGAGAAATAAAGATGTAATAAAACATAAGAAAGAGAAAATGAATTATGTTTATACTTCAGTAATCTGTTACATATAGAGTACTGGCTAGGTGACGAGATCGTATTTTAAATCAAGTTTGACATTAACCTTTACAGAGTTCACAACAGAGAATAGTTTACATGAGATTATTTTGGGGATTTCATTTTATTACCTCTATATACCTTAAATATATACTTATATATAATTACCTCAATTTCTAAAAATTGAATATTATTTTAGGATATGGGGATATTTCCCCCTCAAATTTAAAAGATATCTCCTATGAAACTTCATAGTCTTAAATATTTTTATTTGAAGAGTGCTGTTTTTATTTTTCCTTTGTAGAAATTAAATCCCTCTGTAGAAATTTTAATCTCCCTTTGTAGAAATGAAATATTTGATAAAATTTGCATCAATTATAAAAAGAGAATAAGAAAACAATCCAGTAGTGTCTGAAGCTTACTACTTGCTTTGTGATCATGAGTTACTACTGGTGGTGTTCTGGAAATTATATGTGGTGTCAGAAACCAAACAAGTGTCAGCAGCTTGCAAGGTTAATGCCTGCACTGTCTCTCTAATCTTGTTTGGGATCTTTACTGTCAGTAAATTTGTATCCAAAATCTTATTAAAAAGAAGAGCAAATGATATATTTATCACTGCTTTTCAGGAGGAGTACTGCTGGCAAAGAAACACAATATGAATTTTTGTCTAGTGGAATAATATAGATGATATAATATAGATATATATAATATATAATAATATATAATAGATATAATATAGATAGTTATAGATATAGATAGAATAATATAGATAATATAGATAGCTGAGACAAAGGAAATATTCTTTAAAAAATTTCTATGTTACTGCTATAATTATCATAATTACTTTTTTAGACATTTATTTCTCTATCACATCTCTTGTGATTTTAATGCTATAAATATACTATATATTTGTTGTTATACTGTCTTGTATATCCTGATATTTAGACAAAAAATGAAAAAGGTATTTTTCCTCCCCATAAAATCTATTTTTGCCCCATTGAGGAAGTTATTGCACCTGTTTTGAAAGCTTGTTTTAAGGTAATCTCATTGAATGTTATTGCATGATAAAACTTTCATTCCCTTTATCCTAATTTATGAAACTAGAATAGACCATTAAATTTTGTTTTCATTCTTATGAAAAAGACTCAACATCATATTTATGAAACTACTGTGAAGAAATCATTTAGATTAAGCAATTAAGGAGAATGAGTCAATTGGAGATTTTTTGGCATGAAGTCAATTGCTTGGGATACTTTCCTATCTTTCCCACTACTGGAATTTGACATAAAATGTCTCACATCTTCAGAAATAATTTTAATATAATTAGCAAGTCATTTGGATTGCAAAAATCCCATGTTTTTATCGTATGTCCTGATTAGCATATTTAGAATTTTACAGAACCATAATAAACCAAAAATGAATTCTGACATTTGCCTACTTAACTAAATTTACTTAAATGTTCTCTATAGTAACATTTATTCTGTTTTGAAAGTAAAATTTTGAAAATGCTTTGTAAAATTTAGCTTATAAGCACATGTCTGTGTGCATATGCACATACACAAACATGCATGTTTGTAATTATTCCTTCTTCACTTATTAAATTTTTTCTACTTTTGTTCTATAAAAGAAGTGCCACATAAAAATATATATTTAAATGTGAGGCTGGAACAATAGTGCAACAGTAGAGCACTAGTCTTGCATGTTGCGAATCTTGTTTCCTTCTCCAGCACTATGTCGGCAATCCCTAACTGAAATAATCCCTGATGCAGAGCCTGGAGTAAGCTATGTGAGCAACTAAAGAAAAATAAGTATTCTTATACTTAAAATATAATGGCATTGGTAATCAAAGAGTTGCATGTTTAAAGTGCGCTTCAATTTTTCAACTATCATGTCATACAATGATGTATTTTATATTTATATTATCAATGAAAATTTTATCTCTCCTAATATATGGTAAATTATTCTTACAAAGTATAAGTATATAATAATCTATACAAACACACCAATATTTTTATATACTAGAAACTTCTCAGAAGCATAAACTATTTGCCATTCAGATATAAAGAGCTTATTGCTAATTGTGAAATTTGGTATTTTCTTCTGCACCTTGCACTATTTGATTGAAACAAAATTCACAAAACTACTCATATGTCCTGTCTTGGATCCCTTTAGTTTAGCTTCCTGATCTTCTTATTACTGTATCAAGAAACTGAATGCACATGTACCCTGACAGTACAAAGTCTTATTCCCACTTTAAAGAGCGTCATTTCTGACATGGAGCTTCCCTGACACCATTATGTGGCATATCTCCATGATCCATTTATTTCTCTGGATGCCTGTGCAAGTCTAGTTGTATATATGGGGAATTAACCTCCCAAGGGATAACACTCAGTGGAAACAGAAGTACAAAATTCATAGAAGTTCTTACTTTCTATTTACAACTAAAGTTTCTCATTTGTAATGGAAGAAACCAATAGCCAGTACTTGAATATAGCAATCTCCTTAGTGAGGATGCCATTCTACTGATGGCATTGGACCAAATTTACCCTGAAGGGAAAGCAGTTGTCACACGTCAGATAAATATCACCTCTTTAGATAAATTTGCCTTTATTCACTGATCCTAAAAAATCATAGTATCAGTAATATCAATAGTATCAGCTTTGAATCTGGACAACTTCATTTGTTTAATGCTGTCCTCTCTAAAGTAACACATTAATTTAATATAATGGACAGCTAACAACAAGAGATTTTTAAAACTTCTGCCACTGTATTAATTACTTCACTGGAGCTACAATAATATTCACTAATGTTCTTGCTACTGTTTTTTTTCTTTTTAAAAAAAACTTTCTTTTTATCTTTTTTCTAAATCTCCTTTCTGTTTTTTAAATAACTTTGTTTTAACTTATATGGAATTAAATATATTATGATCAACTATGTCAACTATGTGATGCATTTTCTTTACAGCATTTTGCCTACTAGAATTTGAAATAATAATAATTGATACTCTGTAACTGTATTTTAACAAATAGTACATGTTAAATCAGTTTTTAGTTGATTTACATTTATATTTATAGTTTTGTCATAAATAAACAGTTCAGATTTTCAATGGTAAAATATATGTTCAGAACTGATATATAAGGTACAAGAATTCTTAATAGCAGATCAATGTAGCCTTAGAAGCAAGAGGTAAAAGTAAAATTGGCCCACTAGAGAAGTCTTTTGTAGGTGCCAGAGCGGTGGTGTAGCGGTATGGCATTTGCCTTGCACGTGTCTGACCTAGGATGGATCATGGATGGATCCCCAGGCATCCCATCTAACCCCCCAAGCCAGGAGCAATTTTTGAGCATAGCCAGAAGTAACACCTGAGCGTCACTGGCTGTGTCCCCAAAAAACAAAAAAGAATAAGTCTTTTATATACAATTTTAATATTCTAATCCCAAAGATTTTGGTATGGTCAGATACCTTTGTGGCCTTGTCAAAAAGATAGTATGGCAATAAAAGTCCAGAGACAATAGAGATGAGGGCCAGAATATCAGTTTTTTTTTGTTTTTGTTTTTGTTTTTTTTTTATAGTAAGCTTGTCACAAATAGTGGAAGGGTGTAGTTAGGGCAGAGAAGACACCACTGTGACAGTGATAATTGGAAATTATCACTCTGGACAAGAACTGTGTACTGAAAGGAGATGAAGTGATATACATGATAATCCTTCAGTAACAATATTGCAAACTATAGTGTCTAAAAGGAAAAAAAATAAAAGGAAGAGAGAAAGAAGAAAAATTACTACCATAGATGCAGACAAGTGGGGAAGACTGAGGCAGAGAGTATGGGCAGGGAAGGAGACAGTGATGGTAGGAAATGTTCACTGATGAAAAGTGTTGTGCATTTTAAGACTGAAAGTTAATCATGAACAACTCTGTAACAGTGAAAAAGAAACAAGTGTATTATAAACAATCTTTTAAATCATAGTGTTTAAATAAAGTAGTTTTTAAAAATTTAAAATAACAAGAAAAGTAAGGAGGAAAGATTCTCTTTTCATTTGAACTACCACAACTCAATACCACTTCTGATACCCTCCAACAGAAAATGTCCAGCTCTGCTACTTAACCTTATCAAACTTCCAAACCATTTAATTTGATTTAGCTCTATATATCCTGCACCATGCAGCCACACACAGCTTTGTAACACCTCATTTTCTTGTAGTGTTAGCCCAGTAGTATCACAAGTAATCTGATGGGAAAGTCATATAGTAATCTACTCACCTCAGTGAGCATAACCAGTAGCAAAAAAGACTCGGCTAATACCAAACTATAGCCTAGTAAACCTTTAGACGCTGACTCTAGTAATATCATGAAGAGATATAAAAATCATTTCAAATTGACCTATGTTGTTCTAAGATTTAACAGTTACAGTTGCCTTTGTGTTGTAACAAGAAATATGAAGTAAAGTTGTTTGTGGCTGCATGGTAGCAATCTATGGTGGTGAGTAGGAGATTAGAGATATTGGAGAAAACATGGTCATATTAGTGGTGGAATTAGTATTGAACATTTAGTGCCTGAAATAACTATTATAGACTAAACTTGGCAAATCATGGTATTATAATAAAAAATAGTAAAAATTACTACAATATATATGAAAAATTTAGATGCTATAAGAAATATGATAAATTGTACATTTGGCATAACTCCTGGGCATAAACCAAGAGAGTAAAGATAAACTACATTTTAAAACAAAAATTGAATATGGATATTTATAGAAATAATTACCTATAAAACCTCTTGGGGCCAGAGAAATAGCATGGAGGTAGTGCATTTGCCTTTCATGCAGAAGGGCGGTGGTTGGAATCATGTCATCCCATATGGTCCTCCGAGCCTGCCAGGAGCAATTTCTGAGCCTAGAACCAGGAGTAACCCCTGAAGGTTGCCGGGTGTGACCCAAAAACCAAAAAGAAATAAATAAATAAACCTCTCTAACAGGAAAAATTAGTAGTGCAACAAAAAAAAAGTTTAATAACTTTTAATAACTAAATATTCAAAACAAAATACATAACTTTTATACATAAAAAGATATTCATCCTAATTAACAAATTATAATATATCTGTGATAATAGATTTATTTTAACTATGGATACAGTTCCAAATGTATTAACACTATTTAAATAAGATAAAAACAATATTCATAATTTATAGATAAAATGTATATATAGTACCTACATAGGTTATTATATTTTATTCTTTTAAATTTTGAATGCATCTGTTAATATAAATATTCTACAGAAAGTCATGGCATTTTTAATCTCATCTATGTCTTTAAGAAAGGGTAAACAGTACTGCAGAGAAGGAGTAATTATATATATCTGAGTTATATGTTACTCAGATTTTCTGGATTTTGTAGCATAAGCATTCATAGTTTTTAAAAATTTAGACATATAGAGGCCAGACATATGGTGTAGTGGGTTGGTTGCTTGGCTTGCCCATGACTGATCAGATTTTGATACCAGCATCCTATATGGTTCCCAGAACACCACCAGGGATAATTTCCTGAGCTCATAGTCAAGAGTAACCACTGAGCATCTCAATATGGTTCAAAAACGAAATAAATAAATAAATAATAGTTGAATAAAAAGGCTAATATTTGTATTGCTGTTGCAACTTTAAATATTAATTTAAGTCATGCTTTTAGTTCTTCATAGGATCTTATTGAATTAATGCAAAGTAATTTTTATAATATATCTCTTTTGTTAGTAAGTATTAAAACTTTCATATCTTGTATATATTGTTTTCCTTACATAAGCTTGTTTTCACACTGATATGTTCCACATATTTTGTTTTCTGATATTTTCTTTTCTATTAACCCCATGAACCAGCCTATATTTGATAACCTTAAATTCATTCCATTTTTAGGGCCATTTATATGTCATTGAACTTGTTTTTTCTTATATTTTTATTACATGTCTTTCCTCTTTGTAACACTTTTGCTTTGTGAATAAAATTAATCCTTGAGGCGAATAGCCTTATTTTTCATTCTCACATCTTTTCATTCCATAGTATTTGGCACATAGCAAGTATATCTGCAAATGTTCACTAAAACATGTTTCCAGCTTTACTGAGAAATCTCAGTAAATTTGTCCAATTTTATGTAGAAAAAATATGCAATAATATATCATTGTACAAGTATAAGATAAATAGCATTACTTATTTATATATACTGTTAAGTGACAATCACAATAAGTTAAGCAAACATTATCTTCTCTAAAGTTATAATAAAAAGGAAGAAAAAGGGGAGGGAGATTTCCTTGTGATGAAATCTCTTAAGATTTTTCTCTCTTTAATAAAGAGACTCTTAGGGCCTGAACAATAGTATAGTGAGTAGGACACTTTTCTTACACCAGGCATTCCTTGCAGCATATATGGTGCCAGGAATTACCCCTGAACATATCTGGGAGTACCTTAGAAGCAAATAAATAAACAAAACATGGAGTCTCTTAATCTTATGGCAATGTGTTTTGTTTATATCTCTATAGGTTCAGAATACCACTGCGTTACTTCTCCAGAATACTATATTCCTTCCATTATTTAAATCTTGTTATCAAATAGACTTTACCTAGGAACTGTAAAATCTGGAAGCTGTAGAATGGATAAAGTCCAACTTAATTTCAGTTATTTAATTGATCCCCTTATGATTGCTCTATACAAGAGATCATGGGAAACAACTAATATTTTGGAACCACTACAGCTCAATTTTATTCTTTTAAAGTATATGTTTTATCCTATTTCATCCCAGGTAAATCCTCTAGAATGACTTATGTGGTGTAATTTAAAACTCCATAGATATTTTCTGCATGTTAAATAATCATCAAGACACTAGTAATTCTTTGATCAAGAATTACCTCATCCCTACCTTATTGGATAAATATGTTATAGTGGAGAGAGAATTAAAACAAAAATACTTCAAGATTATAAGTATTATCCTATATATAGAATTATAGATAAATGAGACATGGGAGAGACAACAATAATAAAGTCATCATAGCACTTTTCAGTTTGTATAATGGGATCTTAGGCATGATTAAAAGACACACTCTTTCAAAAGGCTGTTAGTCAATATTCCAGCTAGAAGAATCAATCAGAACACAATTTTGCGGGTGGAAATATTTGCTGTCTTTTAGGTTAATAGAGAATTCAGTGTGGTGCCAACATAGAAAGAAAATGGCACACACTGAAAAAGAAATCAAAAAAGGGAGATGAATTATCCAGGACCTGATGAGGCCAAAGCAAGATTTTTTTAATGTAATCTTTGAAAGATGAAAGGTTAGCTATAATATTGTGGGATTTCAGAAAATTATCTTTACTAAATTATACGTGTTTAGGTGTCACCACCGTCAAAAAAAAAAAATAAAACAGGAAAAAAATCTTGGGGCTAGAGAGGTTGTTCAGTGGATAGGGTGCTTGCTTTGTAGATCCAAATTCAATTAATTCCTAGCACTTCTCTATGGTCTCAAGAGCCTTTCCAGGAATAATCCTTAAGCACAGAGGTAGGGATAAGCTTTGAGCACTAACAGGTATACCCTCTATCCCATTCAAAGGAAAAAAGAGAAAGTAATCTTTTATATCTAGAAGAAAAAGAAACTTAGCAAGAAAACAAATGCTCCAAGTCATAGGAACTGAAAATTTTGTGTCTTGGTCTGAGATTACATGATAGGGGTGGGGGCTTGGGACAGAGGGAAAGAAGATATTTGGTGAGGACTCTTGTGTTGGAATGATGTATGCATGAAAATGTCATTAATAATATTGAAACTACTGGTAGTTCTTTAAAAATAATTTTTAAATTGGTGGTTGTGCACATAAAATGAGACTACTGAATGATTTAATGGAAATCTGTATTGATTAGGGCGATGATGGGCAGGGGCCACTTCCAGTTTTCATATAAAGATTTATGTTCATGTAGAGAAGAAAAAAGGGAGAAGAGAGGTCACTCACCCATTTTACTCCTGTTTAAGGAACTGGTTCTGGAAAATACATGAGTTTCTTTGAACAAAATGGCTTTTAATATCTTTTAATGAACACTAGAAATTTCTAGGTAGACCCTTGTTCTCTGGACTTCTTAGCACTAAAACTATTACCTGCAGAGTAGACCATATATCCAGCGTCATTTGATCAAATGAATACCAACTTCAAAAGTTTTGTGCACAAGCAGATAGGTCAAAATAAAAGGTAGAAGATAAAAGAAAAGTTTCAATTACTATTAGGTAGAACCAAGTTATTGAATAAGATATAGGGATAAAATGATGCCTAATTCTAAAGAATCAGAGAAATTTTTTTCTTAAATGGATAATACATCATGACTTCTCAATTCTGTTTTACTTCTTCATGACCATAAAGATCACTTCTATTCTTAAAGTTAAAATTTAGTCACATTCCTATAAAGGTCAATGTTTGGTTCAAATATAATAAAGTATAATATATGTTTTTTAACATATCTAATATCTTTTTCTCCACTAAATAAATTTTTTTTAAATAAGTACTAGAAGATATAAAAAAAACCAATGTAGAACTTGAAAACTATGTTAATTTATTTGAAATGAGCTGACTGGATATATATTACTAAATTAATTTATCTAATGTTTAACAAAATATTAGTGTTTCTAATTTTGTGTTTCTTTTTTAATATGGTGAAACACTCCTACTAAAAATTATAGCTATTGCAGTGTTAAGATTTGAAAATAGAGATTTTGATCATTTAATTTTGAATAAAATCAGTTTTATACTGTGCAGCTTCCAATAGCAGATCATTTCTCAGAAAAGAAGTGAACAAAGTCACTGTTTAAACATGTTCAAAAATCCTATAAACTTAGTAGGCAATAAATAGGAAATATCAGTGGCTATATCTGGCAATCAAAGAGCACAAAGTATAATGTTCTTATGAGATAATGTATTAGAAATGTGTGAATTTTAAAGTATATTGGAATAGTAGTGAGTTATTAAAGGCTATGGGAAATACATTTTAGCAAATATTATTAAACTTACCTGATTGCCATATTGGCACAACCAAATGATTAATTCATGAGTTAGTTCATCATAGATACTTGACTTCTTTTTATGACTAAACAAGCCTTTTAATTTCTACATCCTATTAGTACCTTTTCTTTTGTAGTGAGATCCCCCATTTGGTGGAAACTTGATGGAAAATAATGCCTCGCCCAGATAGCAAAGATAACAAGATAACAGATAACAAGGAAGAGGTGAAATGTTGGATAACAAAATAACAGATAACAAGGAAGGGATGAAATGTCTCCCACCTAATCTGTACAACAAAAAAAATAGTACATAAATTGAATTAGCACATATGACTTCAACATTCCTACTATTGTGAAATCTAATCATCTTCTTCAATGAGTTTACACTCTCTTTAGAAACAGTTTGGACCAGTCTCTGAATCCTAAATGAGTCTTGTCATGCTTCCAATAACTAGCGTTTTAGAGCTCCTTTACAGCTCCAAACTGGAAAACTTAAGGTTGTCATGAATTTTGATATTTGCTGATTTTTTTCACTTAGTGTTTGGTTATAATTGTGTAACTCAGGAAGTCTGGTTAATCCTGACCTAGGCAACATTTAAATTTTCCCCTTTCATTAACTACCCTTCTAAAGCTCTGTTACAGCGCCTAATTGGAACACTTAAAGTTTGTATGAATCTTGATACTCAGTAATTTTTCTTTAATTTAGAAAGGCCTCTGTTTGGTTTAATGTGGTGACTCAGGAAAGTCTAATCCTGACCCTTGCAATACTTAATGCTTTTTACCACAATATTTAAATTTCCTCTAACTCATCCTTCCTAATCATGTTTGCCTCTTTGATGGAAATTTCTTTCTTATGTTTCTAATGTGTGCTGTAACCTGACAACATAGATCCAAGCACTAAAATTCTTCCTTTATTTCCTACTCAGATACTACTCTGTTGGTACAAAACTTATTTGAAAGAATATTTTTTCGCTTTTTTTAGTCTTTAAGCTACTTTATTTACAAACCAATTTTGTTATTTTTATTGTACTATTATATATATGTTTTAATTAATATATTTAAGTACCATGATTACAAATATGTTTGTAGTTGAGTTTCAGTTATACAAAAGGACACTCCCCTTCACCAGTGCAATGGTCCCATCACCAATGCCCCACATTTCCTTGAGGGAATATTAAAGACAATCTAAAGAAGCTAGTATACTTAGACACTTGGAATGCAGCGCTGGTACCGAGAGGGGATCTGAGGCTAGGCTACCAGCGGTCGCCATTGCCGGCACTTGGGGGCTTGAGGGTAGGGCGATCTGCACCTTTCGCAGGTACCTGGAGGAGAGCTGAGGCTCAGCTACTGACAGTCACCATTGCTGGTGCTTGAGGTCTGCACGTTCTCACAGGTATCAGGAGGGAGGAGGCTTGAAGGCAGGGACAAACACCAGCTACTGCCACCAGCATCCCCACCTAGGACAGCACTCTAGAGTAGGAACCCAGCCACACATCACAGGTGACAAAGGAGGACTGAATAATGCAACTAAAAGTAATATTTCACTGAAAATCTACAGTTGATGTGCATTTATATCTTTAAATACACAAATAAAAGAAAGAATTTCTTGATTTTGAAATCATAAGAAAGTCTTAGTCACCATCCAAAACAGGTAATGGGAAAATTAAATTTTCTTTTCTAAGAATAAAAAACTACTCAAGTTGACAGGAAACTGGAAACATTTAAGGAATTACTAGGAAATAAGATGTTTACTTGTGTAATCCTCTCTTTACTAATCTCTTATCACTCTATGTACTAATCACTGGCCCCATCTCCACCATTTCTCTACTTGCTATTCCACAGCAATCTTATCAACTATTGTCTGTAATGTTATTTACTGAATCAGCCTTCTCAAATTCTCTTTTATAGGAGCTCTTTACTCCCTTCTTTGCTTGGATAATTTCTCTTATTCAGAATTGGGCTGAGGTTTTCATTCTTTAAGCATTCTCAACTTCCCGTATGATTCATATATCTTGTATTACCACTATTGTATTATTTCCAAATCTCACGTTATTATTACTAGATTATGTGCTTAGCCATAAAATATATTAGTTATCAGATTACTTATAATTTAGAGAAATGTGAAATGGTAAAATATTGGTGATTCTAATACTTTACATGAATTTTAGAGGCATATAGAGTATTATCAGAAAAAAATGGGAGGAAGAAGTCAATGAGATGTATAATAATTTCCATGACCATATGTTAGCACTTAATTGTCTTAGCAATGGTGATCACAGTGAGTGATAAAATCATAAGAGGAACTAGGGTTTCCCAATCAAGGACTTATACAAATTATTATTATAACACCATATTCCTATAGGTGACAAGCAAACCCTATGACAACATCTAGGGATTGCTTAATTTATATAAAATAGATAAGTAAAAATTACTATCAAATAAAGAATATAACTAGCTCAATGAAATTTTGTTTGCAAAGCCTGAGCCAGTTTTTTAATATCAAAAATTATGAGTTAGGAACATCTATAAGCAAATTGATGTGGGAGGGCTACAATTATGTCAGTAGTATAAACTCCCCTAAAGCAGTGTGTAACCATTTACCTCATTGGGAATGAGGATTATCAAGGATATATGATATGAATTTATTTTAATGGTTAAGAACATGAGACTAGAAAGATAGTAGAGAGGATAGGGTATCTGCCTTGCACACAGCCAACCCAACCCAAGTTTGATCCCTGGCATCTTATATAGTCCCCTAATCCTCCAGTAGTTATTCCTGAGTACAGGACCAGGAATAACCTCTAAGAACTGCTGGGTGTGGCCCCAAAAACAACCCCCCCCCCCAAAATAAAACCTATCTACAAAAGTTAGGGATATGAAGTACCAATTTATCCTTCTCTCCCACTTAAAATAACCCCTACTAAATCCTGGCCAGATTTACTTCACAGCCTATGTACTGGGTCCACAAACACACTTTTGTATTACTTCCCGAGTTTTCAAATTTATATATAAGGTGGTATAAATGATAATGGGGGAAAAACTAATATTTCCTTAGCCTTTGGAGCAAGAAACAGCGTAGGTGACTAACTTATCCTCATATCACCTCTTCAGACTTGATAGGGAAATATCTTAGCACTTAAGGAATATGATCCCCAGAGATTTAAAGGAGACAGATCTGTTTGTTCCAATCACATTCCACTTTATCTGTAAACTTCAGATAGCTGCTGGTAGCAAATGGACTACCACAGTTGAGTAAATTAATCCTCTCAATTGTGTCTTCTCAATTGCCCTCTTGTTTCTGCTAAAGTGTTTGCTTAAAAAAGATCAATAGAATCTCTGGCACATACACCTTTTCCGTGGCAAGTGCCTCCTTTCCAATTCATGTGAGAAAGTAGGAAAGAAAGCAGTTTTTGTCAAGGCTGATAGAGAACTACCATATGTCTAGTGGATTTTTTTTCAAAATGTTATTGTATGTGATGTATTCTATGCTCACCACAATAACTTACCCTCCTACTCCACCACCTACAATAAATAAGACTTCCAGCGAAAAAAAGAGGTGTAAATCTGTGATCTTAAAGATATTATCAGTATGCTAATAAATAGTTTGAATCACAAACACTATGGATGAATCAATATAACTATTAAAAGTGTCTATACATACATTCTGACCATATATGGTGGATAGGATCTTTGAGACTATTGTAAGATGCACAAAAACTTATAATGTTAAAATATTAAAATACATTTTCTCTAGTGCCAATATTTCAGAAACAACAAGATTAAAGCCAAGTCAATAAACAGTATATAATAATTTTTGAAAATCTTTATTAGAAACAGGGGTTGATAAAAAAAAAGCCTCATTCAGGGCCAATGACAAAAAACAATAGACTCATGTCCCCCAAAGTCGTC
The DNA here is from genome assembly GCF_024139225.1 of Suncus etruscus. NCBI lineage: Eukaryota > Metazoa > Chordata > Mammalia > Eulipotyphla > Soricidae > Suncus > Suncus etruscus. The sequence goes on from NC_064848.1 coordinate 108,770,881, forward strand.
TTGTCTATGTACATACAAGAAGCAGAGTTACTAGAAAAGAGAACAGAGGAGCACATTTTTTTTTTCCAGAAATGTAGGTTCAAGTTTGGTCAGCATCACACTGATCAGTCTTTTTTCTCATGGGCTGATCCTGAGATACATTTGTAGTCTAGCTGCAAATAAATATTTCTGATTGTTTTCAACCTCCTGTCCTTAGAGAAATATAAGGAGGCAGCCTAGATATCAGCTATTCCTGCCTAGACAAGTTTTTTTGGATTTAATATTCAATTAAGTTCTTAATTTTGAGAGGCTTACTTCAGTCAGAGTTTATTGGACATATAAAACTAGTTGACAAACAGTGTGAGATTTCAAATTCAAGAACTGATGTGATGTCCAGAGGCATAAATTCACAAGATCCAAGGTGGCATATAAAGTGAAAACAAGAACCCTTAACAAAGGTTGGATAGTATAATGGGACTTACAATTTACATGTCATTTTTAAGAACATGACATGTCATTATTTTTACTCTTTAGGAATTTCTGTCTATGCCCAGCAGTGCTCAGGGCTTACTTCTGGCATTCAAGGTGGGGGAAGACTATATGGGGCACCAGGGATCAAATATATTTTGTCCATTTTCAAGGCAAACATCCTATCCTCAGTACTATCTTTCTGGCTTCCACTTTTTTTTTTTTGGTGTTTGCGTCACACCATTTGCACACACATCATTTGCAATGATCAGGAGTTACTCCTGGCAGGCTCAGGGGAACATGTGGGGTGCAAAGTGAATACCCTACCCACTCTGCTATATCACTCTGGTCCTGAACATTCATTTTTTACATTAATTTTGTTTTTAAGAACATGACATCTGTTCTTATATAATTGTCAGCAATATTTTCATGAAATAATTGGTGTCTCATTTGTTCACAAAATAAACTAATTTTATTTTCAAAAACAAAATAATTTTTCTTAGTTCAGGAACTCTCAAATTTTATCTCTGTTGTGTTCATAATTTAAATTCTGCTTTATAGACTATTTCCAAGATTATGATTTATACACTTCAGTCATATATGTGTCAACATAGGGGTTATCTATTCCTCAGTGCTAATGGTATAGAGATGCCTACAAAGACTACTATTATTATCTTTGTCTTCAGTTTGTATGTGGGTAAACTATAGCAATATTAGTTCTAATTTCTTGTTCTGCCATAAAATGATATAATTCCATTTTGTATTAATCAACCTATACAATAATCTTCCAAGAATCATAGATATAATGTATGGCTTCCCCTGAAAGTTCCTAATTCACAATATCATTTATTGCATTATCTAAAGAAAATATATCAAATTTTAAATTAATTACTTTAAGCACAGAAACATTTAAATTGTTTTAAATTTCTATTTTATCCCTCCTGTTAGCAAAAAAAAAGGGAGGAAAAGAAAGAGTGTGATACATAGTGTTTATACTTAAATCTACTTATTTGAAAATGTGTTTTTTTTAATTCAAAATATTCAAAATTGCACAATTTTATGAGTGAATGGGATCTTACTTCCAAATAAAAATAATACAGTTCATAAAAAAAACACCAAAAATCATTACCAACATCCCATTTTAACTTGATTTTTAAATATTCCTTAGTTATATAATGTTATCTATACCATATCCTATGAATGGTTAATATGTTAATAATTTATACATTTTATTGTTTGAATTAAACCCTCTTAGCCTATGAATAATAATGTTAAACAATCTATTAACCAAGAATAAAAATAAACTTGTTGAGAAAATTCTAGAAACATCTTAAATTGATAGTTAAATGATTCATGAAATTACCTACATATTTCTAAGACAAATAATGATTTTTCAAATAATTTAAATAACCATAATAAAGCAACCTATTAGGCTAAAAGAAATTAAGTTTTTTTTATCTACAGTTATAGTGTTTGGGTTTTTCTTTTTCTTTTTTTTTTTTTTTTTGAGGGTATGCTAGGTGGAACAATATGTGGTACCATTTTAGACACATAGAAAGCAAGCACCCTATTCACTGTACTATCTCTTTACCCCAAAATAATTTTGTTTCAAAATGTTAAAATTATTCTGCATAAAGTAATGTTTTCTCACTTCTACAGCAGTTCTATAATGGTATGCAGGGACGGCACTTGTGGCCTTTACATGGAAGCTCTGCTTCAATTTTTTAGCTATCTTTCTAAGCCTTAAGTTAAGAGATCTTAAGGGCATATAAGACGACAATAAAACTTTATTTTATTTGTAATGAAACTTGCATAGATGAAATAATTAATGGAAAATACTGAATTGGGGGTGAGGGGGAAAAGTTGGGTGAAATTAAAATCAAGAAAAACAAAAAAATTAAAAATTTGTTAGCTCGAATATTGTTAACTAGAAAGATACCATTAAATATGAAGAATGATAAATTAATATGATCAGAGTAAAATATACTTGATTCTGATGCTCAGTTATTAAATGACCAGGAGCCACATTTACTGGATTTTATAAGACACAAACTTATTCAGACAGGAATCAGGAATTTAGGTCATACCAGTCTAATAATTTTGATGGAAAAGTTCTTCTAATCATAATTGTAAATTGATTGTGATATATTTTCTCATTTAAATAGATTGCAATATATTGTTGCATTTTAAAAGCATGCCATTTCCACTCTTAATTAAACACAATTTTTAAAAAGAAAAAAATCAACATAGTGTTTGGTAGAAATTCTTCATAACTATTTACTTCTCACATCTATGATGATAATTTTTAGACAGCCTCAGCGTGCCATAACTTTTTAGTCTTTGTTTCCCTTTCGGAATCTCTGCAGTATAAAAGATGTGAAGCTAAAATGACTTCACAAGGACCAGAGAGCGATAGTACATCGGGTAGCCGACCCAGGTTGGATCCTAGGCTTCCCATATTCCCAAGCCTGCCAGGAAAGATTTCTTAGCGAAGAGCCAAAAGTAACCCCTGACCATCTCTGGGTGTAGCTCAAAGCTGCCACATTAAAATAGAGTAGAAGACTGCACATATCTAAAATAATAACTAAGATAAGAAAAATACCTCCAGCAGAAAGATTTTGTTTTGTTTTGTTTTGTTTTGCTTTTTGGGCCTCACCTGGTGGTGCTCAGAGATTCCTCCTGGAGGTGCTGGGAGACCATAAGGGATCCTGAAGATTGAAATTGCATAGGAAATTTGCAAGGCAAATTGCAAGGTAAGCGCCTGCCAGGTGTACTATCTTTCCAGCCCTGAATCATTATTATTTTTATTTCTCTTTTTTTAAAATAATATATTTAAGCACTATGATTACAAACATGTTTGTAGTTGGGTTTCACTTATTAAAAAAGGACATCCACCTTCACCAATACAACCTTCTCACCATCTCCTTCTCCCCACCCCCTGCCAGTATTCGAGACATGCATTCTATTTCTCTCACTAATAACTCTTGACAGTTATTAGTGTTGTTATTTCTCTAACTGAACTCATCACTCTTGTGGTAAGCTTCATATTGTGGACTTATTCTTCCATCTCTCATCTCTAATGTCTCTGAGCATTATTACAATAATGTCTTATTTCTCTTAAATACTACAAATGAGTAAGACTATTCTGTGTCTAGCTCTCTCTCTCTCTGACTTATTTCACTCAGCATAATAGTTTTCATGACCATCATTGTATAGGAAAATTTCCTGACTTCATCGTTCCTGAAGGCTGCATAGTATTCCATTGTGTATATGTAGCATAATTGCTTTAGCCACTCATCTGCTGAAGTGGCATCTTGGTTGTTTCCAGAGCCTGGCTATTGTAAATAGTGCTGTAATAAATCTAGGTGTGCAGAAGGCAGTTTTGTATTGCGTTATTTTGTTTCTAGGCCTAGGAGTGCTGTAGCTGGACCATATGGGAGCTCAATTTCCTTTTTCTGAGGAATCTTCATATTGTTTGCCATAATGGCTGAACTAGATGGCATTCCCACCAGCAGTGAATGAGACTTCCTTTCTCCCCACATTCTCACCAGCACTAATTGTTCTTATTTTTTGTGATGTGTGTTAGCCTCTGTACAGTGAGATGGTATCTCAACATTGTTTTGATTTGCTTCTCCCTGATGATTAGTGATGTGGAGCATTTTTATGTGCCTTTTGGCCATTTCTATTTTTTCTTTGAAGCAGAGTCTGTTAATTTTTTACCCCATTTTTTTTTGGTGGGGTTAGATGTTTATTTCTTGTTAAGTTCTAATATATCTTAGAAATTAACCCCTTATCTGATGGTGAATAGTTTCTCCATTCTGTGTCAGACCTTTGTATCCTTGTCATTATTTCCTTTGAGGTTCAGAAACTTCTCAGCTTAAAATAGTCCCATCTGTTTATTTATTTCTCATTTCCAAAATAGTTCCCCTGAAGTAATGGCTATCAAAGTCTAAAATCTTGTCTCTGGGTCTTTCTGCTATTCTACCCCAGTTTTGTTTTTTTTTTCTGAAGTCACATAAATACATTCCATAAATCTCTAGCCTGCCTCTTTTTGAGTTTTGGGACCTTGGTTGATTTCTTTCTGGGAGTCTGAGCTTGACATTACTCTGCCCTCTCTCTGGCTATGTTTGACTCTCCTGGCTGACCCTGCAGTCTGAGGGTAAAAGAGAACGAGGGAAGGGCCAAAAAATAGAAGATGGGGTGGGGGGTGGGGAGTGAAGAGGCAGGGTTTAGGGTGGGGGATGTTTGTGTGTGTAGTGGTGATAGGGGGAGTGTTTCCCTTATCCAATGCCATCTCCCACCCTCTCCCATCCTTAGCCAATCCTTTATTTAATTTGATTGACTCCCTTCTCTATGGGCAAGTGTTAAAGAGGACTAAATTAACCAGTTCACCTGATGCTCCACCTTTCCACTTGCACTGTAAGTTTGATCATGTCCAAACTCTTAAAAGTTATTTGCAAGATTGTGCATGATGTGTACTTCATCTATTCACTGCTCCCTCCTCCAAATTCCTGCTATGCTGATACTAAATAAAAATGCTTAATTTAACTCATTTGAACCAGCATGTTTTCTCTATTCATCTATCTACAGAATACATTTTATTCTTTTTTGGAACATTGCTTCCTGACAGATGGTCAACTCACCGTCACTCATTCATCCAAATCATTGATATGAGTTCTTAAAAAAAACAAAACAACCTAAAATAACCTTCTGGAGCTTGAGATAACATTTAGTTACTTGAGATAACATTCTCAAATATGTCATCAAATCTCCTATATAATACAATTATATGGCTTGTTTACTAATATTATCAGTAGATTGGAAAATTTAAGATAGCAGTGGACATATTTACTAATATTATTCTCATTTCTGCCAGAATTGTTCAATTTTGGAAGGAAATGAAAAGATAAATTTTAAATAATCTAAAACAGGTAACAAAACCAAAACCAAAACAAAACAAAACAAAAACAAAAAAACAAAACCAAATATAAAGTAAACAAAAAATGAATCAAAAATAAAACAATAAAGTTCACAGAGTAAGGAGTGAAAGTTTCCATATTAAATGCACTGTGATAGGCATTGAGCCCAGATCACTGCTCTTTAAGAAAATGTAATTTTCCTCCACAATTCCAGTACATTCTGAGTTTCTGTTATCGTGCATAAAGTACTTAGCTTCCAGAAAAAATATTTCATATGTACTGTTGTCTTACTAAAAGGAACTCAACATGCTAGAGTTTTTCTTAGTGTATTTCTCAAGCACTAGATTCACAAGAAGTTTTAAAAAGTTCATTGAAGTGTAGAAAAACATATTAATTATAGAGTCCTGAATGAGTGGATGATGGTGAGATGGATGGAGATAGGCCTTTCTCTGCTGGCTCAGGCCATGCGCCTGCAACCCCCTCCAGCCAGCGGTCTCAGGGTGGCAGCAAGGAAATGATCCACAGGCAGTCAGGTTTCAGGAGACATCAACTTTATTAAAGCCCTAGCCATCATGTGTGGCTCCTAAGCTTTTAAAACCTTTTAAGCCTGCTCCATAAGTAGCCCTGCATTCAAACCTGCTTCTGCCAGCCACCTCTCTTGCTGAGTCTTCTCTCAATCCTCCTCCGGAATCCCCTTTCTTCCCCCTCCAGGTGAGCAAAACAGGAAGCCAAAGACCCCTCCCAGATATGGGCAGGTCTGCCTCTTAAGGTGAGCAAAACAGGAAGTTGGGGGAGGGAAGTAACACATTTATTTTAGTAACTGTGATATACAGTACTGTTTATGGTAATGTTTCTTGAACAAATCATTAGAGCAACACACACTCCATCAGAGTGCTTCCCTTTATCATTGCCCCAGTATATGTCATCGTCCCCTGCATATTCACACAGTTTCTGACTAAAGTTATCACTTTCTGTTGTCTTTAGGCATTTATAGATTCACAAATTTTAATAGATATTTTTCTAAAAATTATTCTTAGATCAAAATATCTTGGGAACTCCTAGGTTATATTCAGTTCAGGAACTTTCATTAGTGCAGATACTACATTCTGAATCTTTATTAGGCTAACATACTTGTAAAACTCTAAAAGAGGAAAAACAATAAGCATTTTCTTGGAATTACTTTTTATTAGTTTTATGATATTAAAACTCTACAAAAAAGGAGCTGGAGCAATAGCTCAGCAATAGGGAGTTTGCATTGCATGCATGCAGCCAAACAGGGACAGACCTTGGTTCAATCCCTGAGCCTGCCAGGAGTGATTTCTCAGTGCAGAGCCAGGAGTAATGAGCACTGCAGGGCATGGCCTCCCCAGGAGCCCCCCCCCCAAAAAAAAAAAACTCTAAGAAGGCAAAATAGCAAGCATTTTTTCAGAATTATTTTTGTTTATTTTATCATGTATTATAATTCAAAGTCTTAGTCATACAGAGATTTTTTTTGTCCCCCAATTCACAATACTGACCAGGCAAAGGGGCTGTGTTGAGATGTATATGGGGTGTATTTACTGTACCTCCTCTTTCTATACAGTCAATGTAAAGAACACAGCCTGTGGTAAGAATTGGAAGGCCTTATCTTATATATATATATATATATATATATATATATATATATATATATATATATAAAATCCTTCATCAGTGCAACATTCCCATGACCAATATCCCAAGTGTCCTTCCTCCCCACCCCACACTGGTCTGTACTATAGACAGGCTTTCTACTTCCCTCATTCAGTAATATTTTGTTATGATAGTTCTCAGTGTAATTATTTCTGTGACTACACTAAACAATCCCTGGGGTGAGCTTCATGTCAGGAGAAAGGACCCTCCAGTCCTCCTCTATTTTGTCTCTGAGAATCATTACACAAATGTTTTTCATTTTTCTCAAAACCTGTAGATGAGGGAGACCATTCTGTGTTTATCTCTCTCCCTCTGACTTATTTCACTCAGCATAATAGATTCCTTATACATCCATGTATAGGAAAATTTCATGACTTCATCTCTTCTGATGGCTGCATAATATTTCATTATGTGTATGTACCATAGTTTCTTTAACCATTCATCTATTGAGGGGCATCTAGGCTGTTTACAGAGTCTGGCTATTGTAAATAACACTGCTATGAATATAGATGTGCGAAAGGTATTTTTGTATTGTATTTTTGTGTTCCAAGAATATATCCCTAGGAGTGGGATAGCTGGATTGTATGGAAGCTCAACTTCCAGCTTTTAGAGAAATCTCCATATCGCTTTCCACAAAGGTTGGACCAGATAGCATTCCCACCAGCAGTGAATAAGAGTTCCTTTTTCTCCACATCCCGGCCAGCACTGCTTGTTCTCATTCTTTCTGATGTGTGCCATTCTCTGTGGCAGGAGATAGTACCTCATAGTTGTTTTGATTTGCATCTCACTGATGATTAGTGATGTGGAGCATTTTTTCATGTGCCTTTTAGCCATTTGTATTTCTTTTTTTGTCAAAGTGTCTGTTCATTTCTTCTCCCCATTTTTGATTGGGTTAAATGTTTTTTTCTTGTAAAGTTCTGTCAGTGCCTTGTTATTTTTTAATTTTTTTATTTAAACAACTTTATTACATACATGATTGTGTTTGGGTTTCAGTCACGTAAAGAACACCACCCATCACCAGTGCAACATTCCCATCACCAATGTCCCAAATCTCCCTCCTCCGCACCCAACCCCCCGCCTGTACTCTAGACAGGCTTTCTATTTCCCTCGTACATTCTCATTATTAGGATAGTTCAAAATGTAGTTATTTCTCTAAACTCATCCCTGTTTGTGGTGAGCTTCATGAGGTGAGCTGTAACTTCTAGCTCTTTTCTCTTTTGCGTCTGAAAGTTATTATTGCAAGAATGTCTTTCATTTTTCTTAAAACCCATAAATGAGTGAGACCATTCTGTGTCTTTCTCTCTCTCTGACTTATTTCACTCAGCATAATAGATTCCATGTACATCCATGTATAGGAAAATTTCATGACTTCATCTCTCCTGATGACTGCATAATATTCCATTGTGTATATGTACCACAGTTTCTTTAGCCATTCATCTGTTGAAGGGTATCTTGGCTATCAGTGCCTTGTTATTTTGGATATTAACCCCTTATCTGATGGGTATTGGGTGAATAGTTTCTCTCACTCAGTGGGTGCCTCTTGTATTCTGGGCACTATTTCCTTTGAGGTGCAGAAGCTTCTCAGCTTAATATAGTCCCATTTATTTATTTCTGCTTCCACTTGTTTGGAGAGTATGGTTTCCTCTTTAAAGATACATTTAGTCTCAATGTCATGGAGCTTTTGACCTATATGTTGTTCTATATACTTTATGGTTTCAGGTCTGATATCTAGGTCTTTAATCCATTTGGATTTTACATTTGTACATGATGTTAACAGAAGGTCTAAGTTCACCTTTTTACAAGTGACTAGCCAGTTGTGCCAACACTACTTATTGAAGAGGCCTTCCCTGTTCCATTTAGAATTTCTTGTACCTTCATCAAAAATTAGGTGACGGTGTATCTGGGAAATAGTCTCTGAATACTCAAGCCTGTTCCACTGATCTGAGGGTCCGTCTTTATTTCAATACCATGCTGTTTTAATAACTATTACTTTGAAATACAGTTTAAAGTTGGGGTAAGTATTACCTCCCATATTCCTTTTCCCAAGTATTGCTTTAGCTATTCGTGGTTGTTTATTGTTCCAAATGAATTTCAGAAGTGTTTGATTCACTTCTTTGAAAAATGTCATGGGTATCTCATACAGAGATTTTTAGTCAAATAAGCAGGAGTCAAGAGAAGTCAGAGGGTTTTATTTCTTAAATATATGCATATCTAATAGTAACTATATTTAGAACTGTCCATTTCAATTGCTAGAGAAACAATAGTTTGAAAATAGCAGTAAATTGCCACCAAAAATTTTTCACATATTTTCTCCAATAACTTTAAGAGAAAATATGGAGCTACTTCAAAGATTTCACTCATTTCTCATGATCCAGTTAGCCAAAATGATTTTGAACTATGTGAGTTCAAAAAAACAATCCATAAAAAGAAATGAACTTATGAACACTAAATGTATGAGCTAAATGCATATTATAGATTTTATAATATGAAATATTGATATAGTATATGTCTTCTGAGTGATAAACATTTATAAATTCATAATCATTCAGATAAAAGGTATACCAATGTTGGGAGAGAAAACAAACATAGAACATTAAGAGGGGCACAGGTGTAAGGCACTCTCCTTGCACACAATCATTTACCCAATTTATTTTGTTTTGTTTTGTTCTGGGGCCACACCTGGTGATGCTCAGGGTTTACTCCTGGCTATGCACTCAGAATTCGATCCTGGCCTGGGGGATCAAACCACGACCTGTCCTAGGTTAGCTCCGGCAAGGAAGACATCTTACTGCTTTTGACACCACTCCAGTCCCTACTACCCAATTTAATTCTTGACACCACATATGGTTCCCTGAGCATCACCAGGTATAGTACCTGATTCCATAAGCCCTGAGCACCATTGGGCATGACTGACAAACAAACAAAAACATCAGCTGGTCCCTAATTAGGTTCTAAAGGAAATAGGTTAAAATTTAGTGTCTTGGAATATGAAGATTAAAGTATTACTTGAAAAATTAAATAAGGCATCATTTATTACAAAAGTTAGGCTTTTGGAATCACTGAGTGTATTTAGGGATACCATTCTCCATATAACATTTTATATTTAAGATGTACTTGCAGCAAAGGCACAGGCACTTAATCACTAAGGTTTAAAAGCATAAAAGCCAAATGAACCAAAGAAAAATTGAGTGAAACTTCTCAAGCTTGTGTTCCTCAAAAAGAATTGCCTCAGCAGGAAAGCTACAGCAGTGAATAACTCCTTGCTCCAAAGTTTAAGGAATCTGAGCAAAGTGACTTTTCAAGCACATTTGTGTACTTAATTCGAAAAAACACTCTAGCAGCCATCTGGCACTGATGGAAAATTTAAAGACTGACTGTTTAGCAGGTTCATGCTAGAAAAGAGTCAATTATAAAGCTCTTCTGCATGAAATCAGTCTTTAGTATAAAACCTTCTACCTGGGTCCTAATAGTGTACTCATGGCTTGTGTTTGTGTGTAAGCAATTCATGAGTGTTTAATTACTATTGTTTCCATTGTAGAAATGTTTTTCTTTCAATAAAAAGTCATTGGGAGGAGCATGAGCTTGTCCATCAGAGCCCCAGTATGTCTTTCTGGCAGGTTTAGGTTTCAGATCTGACTAAACTCATCATGATAACCTATCTTCCTAATTAGTGATGGCCCAAGGGTGGAGACCTATCCAAACCTTTGGGCTAATACAGACACTGAATAAAAGATTCACTTTCTCTTGGTTCTCTAACTAGAGCATACAGTCTGGCCACACTGAATTCTATCCAACAATGTAGAAAAGCTAGAAAGAATCAATTTATCACATAGGGAAAAGTAGAAAAAATAGAGATAACAGCTTTGATAAAAACTCCAGATAGAATGGTATCCAAAGTCTGCCTGATGATTAGACTTCTTTGTTTAGGAGTTAACACTTTAGTTATTTATTTGCCTAATTAAACAGGCTTATATTTGCATTTTAAATTTCTCTGAGAAAAGCTTTTCTTTTAGACCATCTTATCTCTTACTGTATGTAGTGGGCCTGAGTGGTGTTGGCACACCCTGCAGGTTATGGAGTCAGCTCCTGCCTCTGGGCTGGGAGTCTCCTGGAAGTGCTGAGAGGACTTTACATGGCCTGGGATAAAATCCATGACTTCTCCATGCAAAGTATCTACTCCAGTCCTTGGAACTATCTCTCTTATCCAGAATAGAATTTTTCATAAGAATGCACCAAGTAAAACATGAGATCATCAGCAGAGATTACATCAGGCTATTGCAGTGCTTCTCAAATAGTGGGGCACACCCCCCAAAGGGGGCATAAGGTTCCGTAAAGGGGAGTGCTTTTGACCTGGCAAACACTGTCATAACAAGCTAAGACCCGTGTTTATGTCTCTGTATGCTTCTAGAGCTGAGTTGCTGTGTCCTGCTTCAAACTTCTCTTCGAAAAGCTATGCGTTGCAAAATGTGCTCATTGTAGCCATTAATCCAGACATCACCTCTGTTTAAAAAAAATCAGCTCACATTATTTTATATATTTTTGTTTTGTAGGTTAAAGTTTTTTTTAATATACTATTTACAGTTGCATGCGGGGGGGGGGCATGAAAAATGTTTTCTTCTTCCTAATGGGCCATTGAGAAGCACTGGGCTATTGGCAAAAAAATGTAGCTAGTGTTCACGGTACTGCTCTAAATGTAACCTATATTACGTATATTGAGAAAAATATGGAAAAGCACATTTTAAGGTTTTATATAGATATTTTTAGTGTTTTCTGAGTTACATCTAGCAATGTTCAAGGTTTACTCCTAATTTTGTACTGAAGTTTCACTTGACCACTTCTAATGGTGCTCAGAGAATCATATGGGCTGTTCGGTAGTATGAACCTGGGTTGACCCATGTGAGTCAAGCATCCTACCTACCCATTATACTGTATATACAGCCCCAGGCAAAAGGAAATACTTAAAATGAAATCTTAGCATATTCATAAGACTCAGAAGACTATATTGAGAAGATAAGGTGTAATTTTGGGGAACATTGTGTAAAATATATCTTTCTGATTATAAGAAAGTTAGATTAGAGATTAACTTTTCAGGAGCTGGTTTTAACATGAAATAGAAGCTAAGAGAAGGGTTGTATATTGCCACATAGTATGAAATTAGCCTTTTCCATTTAACTGGATTGTAATATAAATAAAAATCACACTTTTTCCGTAGTTAGAATTTTCATGTTTCCTTATATAACATTTGATCCTCTCCTTCCCTTTGTAAGATGCCCCCCTACATTGCTGACCCAATCCTGTACTGAATTGTGTAGATCCAATTGGACTTAATCGGAATGAAGGTTAGTTTTATCTCTAGATCCCAAAAGTGAAAAAAGGCTGTCATGTCCTATTAGTCTCCATATATATTATTTTGATCAAAGACATCTAACACATATAATGTTTCTTTTCTCTTCTGTAGAAATGTTCCAACTAGACCATATATAGACACAAGAAGGCAAGATAATCAACATTGAGTTCCAAGGATACAGATAATCCTACAATTTATTTTCTTTGGCATTGCTTCCTAAAACAGGAATTCTTATCACAGTGACTAGACTTGACCTCATGGTGACTCACAAGGAAGCAAAAGAAGAGATATTCTTGGAGGATAAACTCAACATTCCACAAGTTCTGTCTCTCAGCAACTAATGATGAAATCAACATTGCTGCCCTGATGCAAATCGGTTGCAAGTTTCAAGTGTTCTAGAAGATATAGGAGTAAAAATTGCTACACTCACTCTAAAAAACAGTTTAACTTATAGAAAAGTTTAAATTGTGATTTTGATTATTCTTAATAATTTATCTTCCTAGGAACATGGCCAAAATGAATATGTTTATGACAGTGTTAGCAAAATAAGAGGAAATTGTCAAAATATCCAGAAAGGTAGGAAGACTACATAAATGGCAAAACAATAAAATAAAATTCAGCATTGAAAATAAAATTGAAAAAAATCACACTTTTCAACATCATTAAATCTCACTTTATTTTTCTGACTGCCTTCACTTGAATAACACCTGGAAGGTTCAAAAACCAAGGATTAAATAAGGTCAGCCAGGTGCAAGGCACACACCCTACTTGTACTTTCTCTCTCTGCAATCCTGCTTCAGAATATAGTGTTTTTTTTTTGGGGGGGGGGGGGACACCACACTTGGTGGTGCTCAGGATTGAATCTTGACTGAGCTCAAAGATCACTCTGGGCACCACATGGGAGGACCACATGGAGTGACAAGGAACAAACCAGGTCTGTGCCCTACCCCCTCTACTATCTCTTCAGCCCCCAGACATTTCTGTTAATAGATCCAAAGTCTTCCTCTGTCTTTGATAATCATAAAAAGAGTATTGCCAAAGGCCAAGAGGGTTAACATTTAATTAGAAAACATGGAACATTTGTGTGTAATAGTAGATGGACTCATTTTGCCATTTTGGGGACCAGTCATTATGGTGAAAAACTGTGGGTTTTAGTTTTCTGTCAAGTGCCCAGAGTCTGCAGCTTGGAAACCAGCTATTGATTGTGATTATCCACATAATTATGCAGATAGAGTTATAGACTTAAAACATAAAGTTGTACTCTGAGAAATAAAACAGAATAAATTGTCTCTATGTAGAAAAATATACTTTTGGGACTAGAGAGATAGTACAACCAGTAGTAGGGCATTTTTCTTACCTGAAGCTGACCCAGGTTCGATATTTTGCATCTCATATGGTCCCTGAGTGCAGAGTCAGGATTAATCCCTGAGCATCAACTAAGAAAAAAAAAAAAGAAAAATGCTTCTAAAATGTACTATATATAAATATATATTGAAAGTACATTCTACACGAAATGTTTAAAATATTGTATCTTATACAATAGAACTTGTATGTGCATGATTGATGGTTTTGAGTTTTTCAAATATTAAAATGTTTGTTTAAAAGCTATGAACACACAAGAAAACAATGGATGCAAATACAATTTAATTTGCTGCCTTTATTGGATACATCATTTTTTAGTTATATGGTAACTTGTATAAAGCCTAGTCTTTTCCTCACAACTTCAAGCAATTTAAAACATCTGGTTCTTTATAATCTGATTAAAAACTACACAATTCTAAAATGTGTCTTCATAATTCTAATTTAGTAAAAATAAATTTATCCATATACTGCAATACTGTTCTTCTTTTTTTCTTGTTTTGGTTTTACTTGTAGCTCTACTCTCAGAAATCACTCCGGATAGGCTTGGTAAGACCATATGAGATGCTGGGGATCGAACCCAGCCAGTCCAGATCAGCTACATGCAAGGCAAAAGCCCTACCACTGTGCTATTGCTACAGTCCCCTTATTGGTTGTTTTTTTTTTTTTTTTTTTTTTTTTTTGTTTTTTTGGGCCACACCCGGTAACGCTCAGGGGTTACTCCTGGCTATGCGCTCAGAAGTCGCTCCTGGCTTGGGGGACCATATGGGACGCCGGGGGATCGAACCGCGGTCCGTCTCCTAGGCTAGCGCAGGTAAGGCAGGCACCTTACCTCCAGCGCCACCGCCCGGCCCTGGTTGTTTTTTTTTGTGTCAAGTATAAAATCATCATATTTTTCAGAGAATGGTGTACATATACATATTTTTATGAATATTACCAAAGGATGCATGAATGTAAATAGACTTTTGTGAGACTAATATTAAGTCAAATCCTGAGAATCCAGAATCTGTAGACATATAAATAGGTGTTTTGTTTTTGATGTCTTTTATCACAAAACAATATGTCTATCTAAAGTCTTGGCATATTTATATCATATCCCAATTTAAGTCCTTCAGAATATCAAATTCTTGTCCTCCTCCACAGCTCCAAGGAATTACTATTCTCTGAAAAAAGTTCGGAAGCATTTTTATCGTGACTATGCTCTGCCCAGTCCTGTGGGATGAGTGGAGGAAGAAAGGAATTTGGCCAGGGAAACTGAACATATTAAAATCAAAACACAAAATAACAACATTAAAAAACTAATTAAAATTTGGCTAAAGAGTGTAAAAGAGTTTAAAACTCTGGCATAGTAACTTTCAAATGTCCTTTTCAGTCCACTCCTATTTCATGTTTGGAACTAAAAATATACATTTAGTTAAATAAACCAGATTTAGAGTATGGACTTCAAAATGTATATGTCTCTCTTTTATTACAGCAGACACACTTGAAGTTAAAATGAGATTACCTCCCCCACCTCAGACAGTAAAGGTCATTTTACATCAAACCATAAATCATAGCATTTTAGAACCTGAATATACTTTAAATCTTAGCTTTATATCCAAGGACCTACTTCTGTAAATTTGGAGACTTTTCATGAAACCAAAGAATTGTTGAAGAAAAAATATATCCTTTTTCCAAAAGGAAATGAAATGTAAGACATATGTGATTTCATATTTCTCAGTGGGTAATTAACAAAGTAAATGAATTTAAAAATAGATTTAAGTTGATGTCTAACACATTGGTTCAAGACCTACATTAAATTTGGAGATCTTTGAATTGCTATGTGTATTTCATACTTAATTTGGCCTAATTACATTTCAAGTGCCCTTTGAAATAAAGGGATGGTGGTTGTTATGTTGGCACAGTTCTGATGTCTGAAAAACAGGAGCTAATATGACATGTTTCTTTACTGTAGAATCTTTAGTGGTCATTGATATGCTTTTGTATATAATCCACACTTACAGTACCTATTTGGACATGCTATGCTATACTTTGTGACACTCATGAAAAATAACTTTGTTATTGGATTTTGAAGATGTGATTACTGTATGATTTATAGCCTTGGGTTTTCTTTCCAGATTTTTCATTTCTTAGGTAGTCAACATTGTGCCAGATGCATAAACTCTCTTAACTTGCCTCCTTATCAGAAAAATGAATATCTTGTCAAAAACATTAGGGAGAATTCTCTAGCCATTGAAAGCCATAGAAAACACCATGAATAAAGGTTGACACACATAGGTGCTTAGTAAATGAATTATACATTCACTTTCTGTATATATTTGAAATATTTGAAAACATAATATGCTATAAATTAAAGCTATGTAAATACAGTTTTGAAATTCTCATGTTATACTTTAATTATTCAAAGGATTCTGTTTAGTCCTGTGTTATTTAAAATGTATACCTAGAAGTCTTTTATTCTCCCCCCACTTTTTTCACACCTAGCAGTGCTTAAAGATTACTCCTTGCAGGGTTGGTCAAAGGAACATACGTTATGCTTTTAGTCTAAAATACACACAATGTATTGTTCAACAAGACCACAAATTTAAGACCACAGGCTTTCACAGTTCATCTATTTAGAAGTTTCTCTAGTAGCAGTCCCCCGGGTCTGTATTCTACCTCTTATTGTAAAGATTTTATTCTGGAAGATAACAATGACTTGGTCAAGGAAAAAAGAGGATGCAGATGGTGTGCACTTATTCCCTTTCCCTGGAGAATATATCATTAAGTCACTACTAAATGGACTTAAACCAGAAGCCTAGGCTTCATCCAGAAAACCATTAGGCTGTATTTCAGTCTGCTTTTTGTCTTGTGCCTTGGCATCGCAGTGTGTCAAAGTCTGTGTCCCTGATTGTGACAATCCTGTGAGATGTAACAAAGACCCTCTGACCAACAGAATCAGGTGATTAGAAACATCCCATGGGAGGCAGCTGCAAAATTAGGGCACTAATTCTCGTAAAAATCAGAACACTCTGTCATCCAGGGACCACATCAGAAAGTGTGAGTGAATATAACCCCATATTCTGAGGTCAGTAGAGAGAACTGATTAACCTTTAGAAGTCAAGCCTCAAACTTCAGCTAAAATAAGCCAATAGGCTTCTCTCACAGACAAGTGCCTTACTCTGTTGTGTCTGTTGATCTATCACTAGTTGCTGTTAAACAATTCTTTCTGTTAATTTCTGTGCCTTGGAGTTCCAAGGATAAGCCCTCATGTCACTAGTCATGTATTTTATAGGGTACCACAGTTGGGGTCATAAAAATTATTAATCCATTATGAGAATTTAACCACCCTCCTTGATGCTATCTTTGAGGCATAGAGGAACTATAAAGAGAGTATCAGCTGGACTCATCCTTCCCGAAGCATTCAATATGTTAAGAGATGATGTGTGTAGATCTAAATACCTTCCTCGTAGGTCAATGTTTTAAGAAATCATGTCCTCCTCAAAGAACATCTGGGCCCTTTTCAGTTGAGTGCCTCTGTTCTAAGATAACTCTGCAAGCAGGCACCCCCTAGAAAGTGATACTCAGCTTGCTGTAGCAGAAGTGGTTTATATTTACAAGAACCATTGGCTTTATAGTAAGTAGCTTAGGGGAATTGTCTCTCTGGTGCATATCTATTTTTATTAGTATATCTATTTTAAATATCTTTAAACAAGTTGATTATACATATGATTGTACTTTGTTTTCAGTCATGTAAAGAATACCCCCCTTCACCAGTGCAACATTCCCATCAGCAATGTCCCAAATCTCCCTCCTCCCAACCCCACCACCGCCTGTACTCTAGACAGGTGTTTTCTACATCCCTCTTTCGTTCACATTGTTATGATAGTTCTCAGTGTAGTTATTTCTCTAACTGCACTCATCACTCTTTGTGGTGAGCTTCATGTCATGAGCTGGACCTTCCAGCCCTTCTCTCTTTTGTCTCTGAGCATTATTGCAAAAATGTCTTTTATATTTCTTAAAACCCATAGATGAGTGAGACCATTCTGCATCTATCTCTCTCCCTCTAGCTTATTTCTCTCAGCATAATAGATTCCACTTACCTCCATGTATAGGAAAATTTCATGACTTCATCTCTCCTGATGGCTGCATAATATTCCATTGTGTATATGTACCACAGTTTCTTTAGCTATTCATCTGTTGAAAGGTATCTTGGTTGTTTCCATAGTTGTTTTGATTTTTATCTCCCTGATGATTAATGATGTGGAGCATTTTTAAGAAAAATAAGGGGTGCTTGATTTAGAAATAAATTTTCAAGAATAACCTTGGGAGTTTTGAATTCCCTCTTAAGTTTAGGTCATCATCACACTAAGATGTGAGATTTTATCTCAGCCTCTCCTACCTCATGAATATAATTTTTTGTCTCTTTTCCAACACTCAAATAGGATGTTCTACTGTTGCAATTTTCCAGAAGAAATCATTCTACATGTGGCAGTACATTAGTGTGTTTGTGTGAGAAAATGATTAAGTTCAGGATTTTTCTATTGACAATTCATTTTGAGCCATTGATTCAATGAAACCCAAAGATAAGAATGGCTGGATGTACCATATTTGCCGGCGTATAAGATGACCAGGTGTATAAGATGACCCCCGAATAATGCAGTTAAAACATAGGGTTAGGCCTATATTCGCTGTATCAGACAGAACGTTCCTGTGCTACATGTGCTGCATGTGTTCCTGTGCTCATGTACCACAGTGAGCCAATCATAATAAGCAAAGGTTCATAGATTATACTGTAATAGACTTCCTCTGACTCTGGCCAAACTGAACAGTCTTTTTATAGTGTAGATTCGGGTATAGAACATTGTCTAATTTGCATGCATAAAAAGCCTGCTTGGATTGGCTGAGTTAGAGAGGTGGTCTGAACAGCCTTGCAGTGATTGGTGCAGGTTCGAGTTGGAAAATTCGTTTTGTGGCAATATTCAGACAATTTTCGTTTAGCGGCATGTTGAAACATTTTTTGGGATATACTCGGCTTATAAGATGAACCCAGATTTGACTTTTTTTGTTTCAAAAGTTGTCTTATATGCTGGAAAATATGGTAGATTTGATTGGTCTTGAATTTTTTCTTAATTTTCAAGCAAGGAAAGGACCAAAGTACAATTCTTGATTTACTGTGAAGTTTCACAGATAATTAAAAATAAAGGGTGTAAAAGAAGAATCTGAAATTTAATAGCTAGTCTCTGCAGTTGACTTTTTTTGAAATTGAAACTTAAGAGTGAAATTGTACAAACATGTCATTTTTGTAAATTAAGAGCAAAAATAGATTTAACACAATGGAAGGGGCCAGAGTGATAGCACATTAGGCCAACCCAGTTTCACTCCTCAGCACCTCATATATATTCCCTGCACTCTGAAATAGTGGCCCCTGAACATTGCCTGGCTTGGCCCAACCCCCCCCCCCCAAATAAAACAAAAAAAAATCCTGGTAATATAGAATATACATTTGTAATGTGGAGAATTAAAATAAATGTAAAGATTCTGCCACAGAAATGTTTAATGAAATTTCTTTGACTCAAGTCTTGCACTCAGAATTTTAATCCATTCTTCTAGGTGAGATACTATGCTATTCCACAATTAGCAATGGTTTATCCAAAGAACTCACTTTACAGTGAGTGTTTCTAATAATTTTGTTGGTATAGACAAGTATATAGTTAGTAAGCCCAAGAAACAAAAGATTTAACTTTACATATTTCACTCAAGAAGAAATAAAATAAGAGAACAAGAAATGGCCAAGGGCAACAGAAGCTAAGAACTAGCCTAAAGATCTATCCTTACCACGAGGAGGAGAGAGGAGTCTGGCAGTGGAAACTAACTGAAGCAATGGTGGAGGTAAGTGAATAATCTGGTGGAGGGTTTGGTGTTGGAGCACTGTGTGCACCAAACTCTACCATTAATACTATCATAGTGTTAACACAGTAACTAAAAAAATTTCAAGTGATTAAAAAGAAGTGACAGAGAAAGCTGTTCTGGTTCAGGTAAGATCTCATCAGCCTTGGTCTATGTGACCGTAGTTGATTGCGGCTCATGCACAGCTAGACTTGGTGAAAGATGTTTCATGATGTTTTTTAATTAACTGCAATAACATCAGAAATAATAGAACTCACCAAAGATAACAAAGCAAGTGGTCATAGGTTAATAGAAAAATAGCTCGGCAAGAGGCCTGGAGAGTAGTGAAATATACAACTCTTGCTGTAATGGCATTTTAATTATTGAGAGGTTTTGAAAAGTAAATGCAAGGGAAAATTTCTAAATTAACTTAAATATAGTGTATTTCCTGTTTTGGGGTAATGAAAAACAAGTTTCCTGAAGTTGATGAGTAAAATGCAGCTTTTTCTGGTAACTGTGATTCTTTGATTAGTCCAAGCTTAGTACTTTCTATAACTAAATAACAATATAACTTTATAAATTATTCACCATCAGTCTCACTTCTCAGAGCTCAATATGCAATGTGAACTCATAAAATCCTGATAAAAACCATCAAGTTAATGGTCTGATTTAACACCCTTTTCATCATATAAAGTAAAAGCAAAGTTGACAAAATACCTTGCTCAAGGTTTACCAATGAATAAGAGATATTGGCAGAATTTGAACCAGGACTAGAAACCTAAACTAGGCTCTTAACCTTTTCTACATATCTCTGAAATAAACAATGACAACCATTAACATGTAGCATGAAGTACAATATATATACTTTCATAAGACTTTGTGGTTAGTACTGCAGATAATAAATGATACAAACCCATACCCTTCTTAGGAACCTTAAAAAGAGGTGTAAATATAAGATTAATTATCATTTTTAATTATAATTTTGGGATTGACAGGGAAGACTCCCATATGGTGTTCCAGAGATCCATTCATATTCTTGGCCAACTAGACTTGTGGTTCAATGCAAAGGACCGAGGATGCTGTGTTGCCCACCTTTGCATTGCTGAGAATTACCAAACTAGTGCGATGGTATGAGGGGCTGCAGGAAGTAGAAACATTTAATTGTGAGCAAATGGTGGCTGGGAATATAGGTGAAGAATGAATCCTTGAGTGTCTGAAAAGTTTCCCTTTCAGGGATTAAATGAATTATAGTACTTAGAGGAATTACAAAAATTAAAGGGTGAAAACTGGTTTTAAAAAGTAACAGAATAGGAGAATGGGTTTACAAAACTGAGCTTTCAAAGTAGAGGAGAGGGAGGATAAAAGGACCCTGGAAAAGGGTGGAAGGAAGCAGGGAATCCTGTATATAGTATGGGACGAGAATCTTGGAAACATGAAGCTTTATCATGAACAGTATTGTAAATCATGGCTCCTTGAAAAAATAAAAGGAGATAAATGATAATGCATGACTTTTGAAGTATACTAAGTTGGAAAGAGAACATAAATCTTAGAAATGTGTATCAAACAGGTGATACCTAACAGGTACATTAAAAAAAAAAAAACTTGGGTCAGGGAAAACTCAAGCTTCTTGGAGAAGATGAGATTGCAGAAAGATATCATGGATCAAGAAGACACTAATATTCTCGAGATAAACACTTAAATTCCAATGCAAAACGTTTTTAAGCCAACAGGGTTATAAAATTTTAAAAATTTAAATTTATTAGGATTAGCAACACAAGTACACAGAACAAAGTTCAGGAATTCATCAATGATGGTCACCAATTATGTGCTTCTCTGTGGCTTTTTAAACTGTTTTTCTCATGAGTCAAATTTATTCAGTCTAGTTGATTTTCATACATACTTTCACAATATGGATATTACAGATATTCCATCGGTAAATAAATGAAAACATCTCTATGAAAGGCACATAAAGAATCTAAGCTAACACATTTCAGAAAGTTAGATAAATTTTACATTACAAAGAAATTTCCTAAATGAAACAGATATCAATGTAGTCTGGTCATCTACACACACACACACACACACACACATATACATACATACACACATATACACAAAATGAAAGCACATAGAACTAAACTCAGAAACTACTCACAAGTGGAACTTACAAAAACATTAACATTTTCAGAAGTTGGGAAATAAAGGAGAGGGAATGGTGGGTAATGCTGTTCATTTTGATGAAACGGGGTCACAGAAAGACATTAGTGAATTGTCCAAAGAAAGGACTAGAAAAGCTCAGTACTAGCCAATATGTAACAATTATTTGAGCATACAGACAATCACTGACTTATTGAACATTATTACTGATTTTCTAAGTATAATTTTCCATATCATTTTTAAAAATAATTGCATCATTTTAAAAGAAATAATATAAAGTCAAGCAAGTAAATGAAATATGAACATTCTATGGGAAAATAATTTTTAATAGTGAGATAATTAAATTTGAAATTAGTTACATATATGAGTTTAAAGCTTACATTGTATCAGTAGCAGAGTATTCTAAGATCTCTCTTATTGTCTTCCATAAAACTATCATGAATTTTAGGTACAAGGGATTTTCCCAAAGGAAATACACAAATGAATGTCTCAAAATTCATTATGCTGACATTTTTTTATCCACAAAAATGCTTTCAACACCCACCTAAACTTAGTTATAAATAAAAACATATTTATTTAAGTTGTATAAAAATTAATGCAGCATCACCTTTAAGGCAATGCATGAACACCATCCAAATATTAAAATTCAAAGTGAAAACAAAACAACAGAATAAAAATCTTTTATAAGTCTATTTTCAAAAATCTAAAATTTAGCTTTTCAAATCAAATGTAGAGTCAATTAACATGCACTTTTAAAAGAAAAAATTTATGCATACAATTTTAAATAAACAATTCAAATTCCAGGTATATTTATCTGCTTTAAGAACATTTCAATAAAACATTAAATTTAAGGAACAAATCATGTTATTAAAATAGTCTGTGCAATGTTTATACAAATAACATTTTTATGACTACAAGTATACACATAATCAAGGGCTGCAATGTTTCCTAATATTAATTACTGTACTTAGAAATTTACAAGACAAAACATAAAGCTGTTTAAAACTCGGGAAACATGGCAATTGTCTGTCATTCAGTATAAAGTATTTAATATGTCTGTTACTCCCAAAGCCATCACACTAGAATTATTATAGGCTGCCACTCTTAAAACCTGAAAGAAAAATTGAACTAAATTATAAATATATGTATACATACATTTGCATATTTACACTTACGCAGAAATCATCAAATCACTAGAGCCCAGCTTTAACACTGTCCTCAGTTTCATGTAGCAGGACCCTATTTTACATGTATAAAAGGCCCTATTACTTTCAGTAGAGAAAACAAAAACAGAACTTTGGTCAGGTCCCAGAAGCATTTGCCATATACTACACTGTGTTGCTGCAAGACTCTAGAGAGATCCACATAGAAGTACTCATTTGGTTTGAATATGCATTTTATCATTAACAGCAATACTTAAAAGAGGCCACAATCTTTTAGGTTATTTTTTATGATGACATCTGTTACAGCATCAAAAACAAACTGCACATTCTTAGTATCTGTGGCACATGTGAAGTGGGTGTATATTTCCTTGGTGTCCTTTCTTTTATTGAGGTCTTCAAACTGACACTGAATATATGCAGCTGCCTCCTCATATGTGTTTGATCCTGAAAGGGAATAAAAGAAAAGTTAAAATAAATATCAGACTAGGCAAGATGGACTGATTTGTCAACAGTCAGTTTCAGATATTAAATATGTGGACTTCTATTTTCCTTCTATAATGGAGAAGGAAAAAATAGTCTATAAAAACACAGAATGCTTATTATGTTCAATGATTATAAGTTACTCTTAACAAAAAGATTTTCATTAATTTTTATTCCTGCTTCAGTTCCATATGCCACACCATCTCCATATCTATCTCTTCTCTCTCTCTCTCTCATATTGAAAATATGAGTTCTCTATTTTGGAAATTATACACTCAAATATATGATTTCCATTTGTTCTCCCATTTGGTAGGATCTTTTTTTTTTCTCACTGGATTCTTTTGTTGTGAATAAGTCTTTTACTTTAGTGTGGTCCCACTTGCTAATTTTTGCTTGTTTCATTGTTTTTCTGTCAAAAAAAATTATTGAGGGCCAGAGTGATAGCATGGTGAGCAGGGCATGCAGCCTAACCAGGTTTGATCCTCTGCATCCTGTATGATTCCCTGAGCTTCCAGGAGTGACTTCTAATCTTAGAATCAGGGGTACCCCTGAGTGCTGCTGGGTGCAGCCTACCCTCCAAAAATATTGGTAAGACAAATGTTTTTCTGCCTATGTTTCATGTTTCCTACTGGGATATTTTTGGTTAAAGATCTTTTATTAATAATATTTTTAGTAGTTTTTCATGAATAGTATACGATGGGGGTTATGGGTTATCATCTTTAAGAACATTGTGTGTGTGTGTGTGTGTGTGTGTGTGTCCATTTTTCCCAATACCATTTACTGAATAGACTGTCCTTTCCCCATTATGTATTTCTGGCTCCTTTAACATATCAAACATATATTCCTAGGTTTATTTACTAATCTCTGTGTATTTTATGTCAATATAATACTGGTCTGATTACTTTGAGTTTGAATATAATATGAAGCAAAGAAACATGATTTTGTTAATCTTTGTACATCTTTCTAAGGATAGTTTTGGCTATTCAGAAACTTTTGTGGTTTTATATACATTTTAAAATGATTTGTTTTGTTTAATTTTTGTGGAAACTGCCACTGAGATTTTGAGTAGAGTGCAATGAAGAGCTTTGACTATTTCAGAAACTAATATTTTACTAATACATATGAGGGAGTACCTTTCCATTTTTCAAAATGTCTTCTTTCATGTCCTGCTCATCAATATCTTACAGTTTTTATTGCAAAGATGCTTTACCTTTGTAGACAAGTTATTCGTAGGTACTGATTAGTTTTGATACATTTCTAAACAGGATTTTTCCCTTAATTTTGCCTTTTTGATATTTTATCAGAGTACATTAATGCAACAGTAATGAAATTCCTGTAGCTATTTATTGAGAACTCTCTAGTAAGATGAACACAAAGTAGGCAGCTCATAACAGAAAATGGCAAAATGCATGATGAAAAATGAGAAAAAAACCTAAGCTATCTATTCTAGATAATATAAATATTGAAACTGGGAATAAATTTTAAAATAGGGGCTAGAGCAATAGCACAAGTAGACATTTGCCTTGCAAATGGCCGACTCAGATTTGATCTCTGGCATCCCATATGGTTTCCCAAGCCTGCCAGGAGCTATTTCTGAGCATTGAGCCAGGATTTAACTCCTGAGTACCACTGGGTATGGCCCAAATAACGAAAAAAATTTAAAATGATAATATTTATAGTTCTATTAGTGTTAAAACACTTGTGAAAATATAACTAAATAATAGGATTTTATTTTATAATTTTAAATAAGCAATTTTGTGAAACTGTTTTGGACAGCAAAACCTTGAAACCATGGTTAGGATTGCTGACCTCTGTGCAGGAAAGAATCCTTGTATAACTATTGGCTAACCTAAACTTTATAGCCTATGATTGATTTTAATCCGTACGAGTAATTTGATATGAATAGCATTGTGTATGGTCTGCAAGATTTTGTGTACAAAAATTTTGATAAATTTTAACTCTCCAGGGGCCACAGTGGCACAGTGGCAGGGCTTTGCCTTGCATGCAGCTGACCAGGGACAAACCAGGGATCGATTCCCGGCACCCCATATGGTAAGACTGAGTTTGCCAGGAGTAATTTTTGAGTTCGAGCCAGGAGTAACTCCGAGTGCCACCAGGTGTGGTCCACATAACAAATACAAAAAATAAATTAACTCTCTAATCAGCATTCTGTATATGCAGGAAATGGTAAAACACACCATTGAGATGTTTCCTAAATTCATGACATACTGATTCTTTCCTACATTTTAGTTACTTAATTTGTAAGAATTTCCAAATCTCCAAAACATTTTGTCTTCAATGAAAATATATGGTGTATTAAGTAGAACCATATAGTTTAAAATTATGCTGTCCAAGACTCAACTATGTAACTTTTCAATACAAATAAGAATGTAGTAATAAGTAGCTGGTTATATTTACTTGAGAACACAACTCCCCCTGGTTCCAGTGAAAACTGAATATATGTAGCTATAATCTGGATATAGGATGCAACAGACTAAGAAAGAATGGGAATTTAGATTTTGTAACTTAAGAAACTCACAGTGTTCTTACTTAAAGATGCAGGAGACAAAAGCATTGACAACATAAAAATGTTTTATCTTAGGTTGTGAAAAGACACTGAAGACTCAAGAAAGAAATAGAAAAGGTCAAGTGAAGACTAACAACAATTAACTTAAGTCAGTCAAACTGCAAATACTTAGTTTTATAGATATGGAAGTCAAAGGCAATCAACTCTTATGGATTTTTTAAATAGAAAAACTAATGCCTAAAAATGTTACATTACATGCTCAAGACACAAAATAGATAAAAGCTAATAGATTTTTTTAAATGAGAAAAATTAATGCCTAAAAATGTCGTTACATTACATGCTCAAGTCACAAAACAGATAAAAGATAAATTATTATGTTTAAGCGACAGTTTTGTGTTGGTTGTGTTTGGTTGGTAAGGAGATATGCATAAATATCTCTCGTCCTGTGTCCGCTTTCAACAATAGCCTGGGGAAGTGCTACTAAGTGAGTAACAAGTATTTTGGGCTTAACTTCTGATTTTACTTATTGTGTATTAAAGCTTATGTAAATTGCTGATTTGTTCAATATCAAAGAATTATGGAAATTTCACAAATATACCTATCTTTCTTTTTCTTTTATCTTTTGGTTTTGGGGCCATGCCCACTGGTGGCTCAAAATTACTCATAGCTCTGTGCTCAAAAATCACTCCTGGCAGGTTCAAGGTACCATAATGGGATGCTGGGGATCTTGGATTGTCTTAGGTGTAAGATAAATGCCCTATCCTTGTGCTACCACTCCAGCCCCTTAAATGTACCTATTTTTTTTTCTCACTTTGGTCTTTTCCTTAGTATTATCTTTTAGTACTATCAAAAATTTTACCATTAAGTTTATATTTTCTGTAAAATCTATTCTGACTCCTGGAAGGGTTTAGCTGGCTCATTTATGCACATAAAATTATTAATGATGTTGGTTTGTGATATCAGAGTGCATTGCTCGTTTGTTTATAACTATGTCTGTCTGAGATTAGATTGCAGAGTTATGTCTTATGTATAGTGTATCACACAATACCTGACTCAAGCTCTTACGAGAATGAGTAAGTCAATCTTTTAAATTTATGGAGACTTGGAATCATAATGAAAATTATCTAAAACTTTTCCAATACAATAAATGTTATGCTTGGTAATACCCTAAGGAGTATTTATGCTTAAATAGAGCTTGATAAATAATTTCCCTTAAAGTTAAGAATTATTAAGCCAGGAGACTCACAAGGTGAAATCTTGTAGGAGGAGAACTTCCACTTAGAAATATGCCTTGAAAGTTATTTACAGAAAGTTAAATACCTGCATATTCTGGATAGCATATAGTGAGAGGGCTCTTTTTTATTTTTTCTTCAAAGAGATCTTTCTTGTTTAGAAAGAGAATGATAGACGTATCTGTAAACCATTTGTTGTTACATATGCTGTCGAACAACTTCATGCTTTCATGCATTCGATTCTGTGATAGAGAGAATACAGCCAGTTTGTCACTAATGTCAAAGCTTTTGAGAAATTACATTTTGAAAAGTAACAAGTGCTGGAATGAAATAGAGTTGAGGCAGCTGACAAACAGATAACATCACAAACAAGCACTTCTGCTATTTAAGAATAAATCATGCTCTGAGTTTAGGTAAAATCATCACTTCTTGTGTTCATCCAATGTTGCAGGAGTAATAACCTCATAGTACCAAATACAAACATTTCAGTGAGAAGAGTTAGCATTTAAACATTAGCATAATAAGTAAAATCTATCAGTTCTACATGCTAAATAGTTGCCTGCTCTTCCAATACCAGTGGTTTGGAAATAGGAACTGGTATTAGATAGTGTTCAAATGAACATACAATTTATGTTTCTATATCTACATATACCTAATTTTTATTTTCTGTTTTATTTGGTTGGATTCTCTAGCACTATTCAGTTAGCCTGGGAACCAACAGATGACACCTGGCCCAGAAGTCCAGCTGTATAATCCAGATGGTTCAATGCTCACCTGGCAATGTGGTACTGCTCAGAACCAGCACTGCCGTAAGCCTCCAATAGTGTTCTGGGGACCATGTGGTGCCAGGGACTGGATATTGGGCCTCTCCCAGGCCAGGCCTCAAGTTCCAGCTCTTTGAGCTCTCTTCGGAGCCCCTACATATATATGATGTTAAAAGTACTTTAAGATGTGCATTTATATTGTTTCCCACTTCTTTTTTCTAGTTTGGTAACCAAAGTTAATTTTAAATAATAGTTCTAAATTTCTTCAGAACAATGCTAAACTGCAACACATCTGAAAATCACCTGGCAGCAGCAAAGTATATCAAAATTCAATATTACTAATAGACAAAACAATTTATTAAAAACTAGTTATTATAGAACTAACTTAAAAGCATAATGTGGCTAAGTAACTGTAAGTTAAGCATGAGATTCTGAGTCGTTTCCTTTTCCTTGGGATTCTGTGATTTCCTAGCAGGCATCCTTTTTAGTATGCAAATTAGAGAAAAGTTAAAGGAAAGAGCCTGAACTTTCAAATAATTCAGGCATTAGCAAGAATTTCCCAAGATTTTTTTTCTCAGAATTTGCACAAGAATTTCTCAGAAAACTTCTTGGCAACATCTTCAGTACTTCAGATTTCATACTCAAGCATTTAAAAAGTGGTTCCACTTGCCATTTCTTCATCTTCGGCTAGAACGAGGTCATAGTCACTCAGAGCCACACAGAAGATGATGGCAGTCACCCCTTCGAAGCAATGAATCCATTTCTTCCGCTCAGATCGCTGACCTCCCACATCAAACATTCTGTAAGAGGTCAAATAATGTAAAGCCATCACACTGTGTCTGAAAGCTTGAATTTTTACATATCACAGAAAATAATCATATAGCAAAGGGGAGGTGGGTTGGAAAAAAGAGAAAAGGATTTTATGGGAGAAAAATACCATTATTTATGGTTTTCATAAAGTGCTGCTTTCTTTTTCTACTGAAAGAAGACTATCTCAAAATGAAGACAAAAATAATAAGCACATTCATTGACAAATAACACTTTAAAAAGAATATTAAAACAAATACATATGAATATGTATATGTAGAAGAATGATAGAAAACATCCAAGGGTGAGCTAGTATACTACTCAGTGAGGCCTGAGTAGTATAGGCAGAAGAAAGTTTCCCAGATCCCTCTACAGAATGCTTTTCCTTTCTACCTGAGGCAGCAAGAAAGACTCTAACATAAAGAAGGAAGCATTCCAGATAAATAAAAAGCTGAGGAAGTAAGTCAAGTTCAGATGGGAACATAGGTTGCCTAAATTAAAGAGGAAAACCAGTTAGAAACACACACACACACACACACACACACACACACACACACACAAAAGATTGATGACCCTGCTAAATAGGTTTAAAATTTAGAATGAAAAAAAAAAAACTCTATTTTACACAATATTCAATGAATGACCACTGAACATGACAGTGCTCAAGATAGCAAAACAAATACTACAAACACAAGGTCTTTCTTCTGTTTATATGAGCTTAAATCATTAAAAAAAAAAAAGCTGAGATTTCCATAGATTATGTTATACAACCTAGAAACAGCCTCTTATATAATGAAAACACTATGCAAAGTAGTACATTTTCAAAGGCTCCATTTATTTAGATGGTTCTCTAATTAAAACAGTCCCTACTCACTTATCAGGCTAAAAGAGTTCTCCCTGAAGAATAGTATTGTCCTATAAACCAAATATGAGTGCAGCAAATAGTTTTGGTTCTATCATCATCATTTAAGTGGCCTTTTTTCTACATTCTTGCTAGTAAATTGCTTATGAAGTTTAAGTATGTTCTATGAAGGAATGAGTCTACCACTTAATAAACCAAAATGGGTAAAACACATAATGAATAGTTAGAAAGACCAAATAAGGACAACATAAAATGCTGACTCTGCTAAATTGCCAAAGAGCATGATTTTAAGGTCCATTTTCCAAAAATATAACCTATTTTAAGAGTCTAATCAAATACCACATACCTCCTAATCAATTAACATAACCACAAAAGCCATTCCATCTCACGCCCATGCTCCTCTGATATGGAAAGTAAGTTTAATGTGTCTATCTGGTTAAGCCTATCATACTGGTTTACAGAATTGAATACTAACCAATGTGCTGCATGAAGGTATTTTATAGATGGTTATTATCTATTATCAGTTTCTGTTATTGTTATTTTTGTAAAGGAGATTATCCTTTTTGGTGGAGCAAAGGCAGGGCACATTCTATAGTTCTCAGGGCTTATTCCTGGCTCAACATTCAGAGATCACTCCTAGCACAGGAGCATGGAGAACACATGATGCTTGAGATAAAATCTAAATCAGCTTTGTGCAAAGGAAGTACCCTACCCACTACACTCTTTGTCCAGCCCCTAAATGAGATTATTTTTGACAATACAAGCAGACCTCTTCCAGTGACCAATTAAGTCTTATGAACAAAAATCTAGGTTTTTCAGAGGAAAAAATTATGTCTCAAATAGCATCTCTCTATCCAAGTCTGTAAATCCTGTATATACCAGCCCTGCAATCATATAAACCAATTCCTTGACTTTTCTCTAGGGAATCTGATTTCCTGTTTCTTGCTCAGAGACAGATGCTGCTAATTACAAATACCTAAGAAAACGTGAGTGATTTATACTTTGGTAATAAAGATTAAAAGAATTCTGTATTGCTTAGCAGAAAAATACCTAAATGCACTGAAAAATAACCTGGTTCAAATATATTTTAAAGGTGAGACTTGTCTCATATTTTTCTACCATTCTCTTCACTTTCTTCTTAGTAAATGTGTGTTCATGCATGAAAAAAAATTCTTGGAATGTTTATTAAATATTAAAGGTTTTTGTGTTGATAACAACTGAATGCCAAATAAAAGCTGAACTGTTTTATAGAAGCAAAAAGTTGGCCAAACTGTGCTGTAGTTAATAAAGGGCAAAATGTAGAACAGTAAGCAACATACATGAATATTAACTGAAGCAAGAATGTATACAAGTACAAGACATACAGCATGACTTCCCTTGTATCTATCTATGCAAGTCAAAGGAGGTTGAGGTGCAAAGCTTAAGTTGAAAGGTACCAGACTAACACAGAGAAGGAGATCAAAGACTGGAGTGATGTGGTGATGTTGCTACAAACAAACAATACCAAGGATTGCCAGCATAGACAGGAATTATGAGAAAAGAACTTCGTTTTCCCCTAATATAGTCTTCCACCATGTTTTTTATTTTTTTATCCTTTTTTTCACCATAGCTTTATAGGTCTCTGAATATTCAATATGAACTTATCTTTTCAAAAGTATAACCACAAAGACTATTTGATCTCTTTATATTTCTTACTAGGGATGCACATAAACACAAATATTACATAAAATGTAGAATAATTCAACTGTTTTCACAGATATTTTAAAGATACTAATTTTCTATACAAAAGTGTTGATAACAAGAGAGCTTCGGGTATTTTAAAAAATATATACCATTTACTTGTGGATATATAATCTGAAAGTTTTAACTTGATAATCAAGTAATATGACTGCAGGAGAAATCTATTTGCTCAACTTAGAAATGAATGAGGTGAAATCATAGACTGGTCATAAACAAAGACCCTTTCATATAAGTGAGTGCTTTCAAATGTTAGTATGCTTTAAAATCACTAGGGAGGAGATGAAATGATCAGGCTGGTGTAGGAATGTACTTTGAGATTCATTGAGAATTCATTAGTCAAGCTACAAAAATGACTAAGAATTGCTATTTCAAATGATTAGATTGCTGCCTTAGAGATTATCACTTAGAACTAGATGAAAATCTTGAATACAAATTTTATCATGCTTTTGTTTTCCATAAAAGTCAGATTTTTTATTTTGTTCATTCATTCATTCACTCATTCATTCATTCATTTTGGTTTATGTGCCACACACATCAGCACTCAGAAGTTATTCCTGGCTTTGTGCTTAGAAATCACTCCTTGGCAGTCTCAGTGGGCCATATGGAATGCCGGGGATGAAACCCAGGTTCGTCACATGCAAGGCAAATATCCTACCCGCGGTGCTATTGTAGGCCATTATTTAATATATTATCTCAGTATTTTATTGTTGTTGTTATTTATTTGTTTTTTGGGCCACATGCAGTTACTCCTGGCTATGTACTCAGAAATCGCTCCTGGCTTGGGGGATCAAATAGGATGCTGGGGGGATTGAACCAGTCAGTTATAGGTTAGTGCGTGCAAGGCAGACGCCACTTGTGCTACCGCTCCGGCCCCTATCTCAAGTATTTTTAATAAATAATTATGTAATTTTTCATATGTAAAGATGAGGCTTTTGACCGGTATCAAAAGGTAGAATTTTGAGTTTTCTTAGATTTCTTATTTTAGGGGGCAGAAAAAGTAGAAGGGTATAATGGAGACTCAATAATATTAACTATATTTTAAATAATAAGATAATACCGCTATGACCATAATAGACCATAACAATAGAAAGCCAGCAGACCACAAAGGTATCCCTTGATATTCAAAAAGAGTTTCAAGACTCCCATAGATATTAAAATCTGTGAATATTCAAGTCTCTTTTAAAATGAGTAATTAATGGTACTATTTATCTCCTGGTGTACTTTCAGTAATCTCTAAATTGATAGATTGATTTAATTAGATTACCAAATAGAATGTAACTATCACATATGCATTTGTAATGATATATTGTCTGGAAAAATCATAAGAAAATGTAACCTTTGTAGGTATACCCAAATAGTATGAATTTTGATGCAGTAATTGAATCTAAGGACACAGAAACTCTAATTAATAAAGGGGCCAAATGTTTTCAGACTCATAGTTAATCATGGTACTTTATAAACCTTAGTGAATTCATTTTCACATTAAAGGAAAAATTGCCATGATTAATCTTACAGAAGAGATGCTTATATTTTAAACATCAAAATTTCCAAATGTTGCTAATGACCACAAATGCCTACTAATGGCAGTAATAATATTTTTACTTTATTTAGTTAGTAAGAGTTTTGGGCAACACCCTGCAGCACTTAGAGATTACCCCCAGCTCTGTGCTTAGAAATATTTCCTGGCAGGC
Organism: Suncus etruscus; assembly: GCF_024139225.1. NCBI lineage: Eukaryota > Metazoa > Chordata > Mammalia > Eulipotyphla > Soricidae > Suncus > Suncus etruscus. The sequence continues at coordinate 108,803,915 of NC_064848.1, forward strand.
TGAGGGGAACATATGGGATGCTGCAGATCAAATTCAGGTCAGTTCCAGGTTGTCCATGTGCAAGGCAAATTCCCTACCCACTGTGTTATTGCTTTGACTCAAAACTTTTTAAATTACAATTTCTACTTGTCTCATTTGAATCAGTTAATTCTAATTACAAAAAAATAAATTGGTATGGGGCTGTAGAGATAGCGTGGAGAGAAGGCATTTGCCTTGCATGCTGAAGAATGGCAGTTCAAATCACGGCATCCCATATGGTCCCCCGACCCTGCCAGAAGTGATTTCTGAGTGTAGAGCCAGGAGTAACCCCTGAGCATTGCTGGGCGTGACACTCCTCCAGAAAAAAACAAAAAATAGATAGATAAATAAATAAATAAATTGGTAATTTTATTTTAGTAGTTAATAGTAGACAGTAAGTTATAATATTAAATATGCACACAATGATTTTTTAAAATACTATCTGTAAAGTCTTGTATATTTTGGAGACTAGCCCCTTGTCTGATGGGTATTGGGTGAATAGTTTCTCCCACTCAGTGGGGGATTCTAGTATCCTGGGCACTATTTCTTTTGAGGTGCAGAAGCTTCTCAGTTTAATATATTCCCATCTGTTAATCTCTGCTTTCACTTGCTTGGAGAGTGCAGTTTCCTCTTTGAAGATGCCTTTAGTCTTAATGTCCTGGAGTGTTTTACCTATGTGTTGTTTCTGGTCTGATAACGAGGCACTGACAGAAACTTATAAGAAAAAAACATCTAATCTCATCAAAAAATGGGGAGCAGACCACATCACTAATCATCAGTGAGATGCATATCAAAACAATGATGAGATACCACCTCACACCACAGAGAATGGCACACATCACAAAGAATGAGAATAAACAGTGTTGGCGGGGATGTGGAGAGAAAGGAACTCTTATCCACTGCTGGTGGGAATGCCGTCTAGTTCAACCTTTATGGAAAGCAATATGGAGATTCCTCCAAAAACTGGAAATCGAGCTCCCATATGATCCAGCTATACCACTCCTAGGAATATACCCTAGGAACACAAAAATACAGTACAAAAACACCTTCCTTACACCTACATTCATTGCAGCACTATTTACCATAGCAAGACTCTGGAAACAACCAAGATGCCCTTCAACAGACGAATGGCTAAAGAAACTGTGGTACATATACACAATGGAATATTATGCAGCTGTCAGGAGACATGAAGTCATGAAATTTTCCTATACATGGACGTACACGGAATCTATTATGCTGAGTGAAATAAGTCAGAGAGAGAGAGAGAGAGAAAAATGCAGAATGGTCTCACTCATCTATGGGTTTTAAGAAAAATGAAAGACATACTTGCAATAATAATTTTCAGACACAAAAGAGAAAAGAGCTGAAAGTTCCAGCTCACCACAGGAAGCTCACCACAAAGAGTGATGAGTTTAGTTAGAGAAATAACTACATTTTGAACTTTCATAATAATGAGAATGTATGAGGGAAATGGAGAGCCTGTTTAGAGTACAGGCGGGGGGTCGGGTGGGGAGGAGGGAGACTTGGGACATTGGTGATGGGAATGTTGCACTGGTGATGGGTGGTGTTCTTTACATGACTGAAACCCAAACACAATCATGTATGTAGTCAAGGTGCTTAAATAAAAAAAAAGAAGGAAAAAAATGGGGAGCAGAAATGGACAGACACTTTGACAAAGAAGAAATACAAATGGCCAAAAGACACATGAAAAAATGCTCCACATTACTAATCATCAGGGAGATGCAAATCAAAACAACTATGAGCTACCACCTCAAACCCCAGAGATTGGTACACATCACAAAGAATGAGAACAAGCAGTTTTGGTTGGGATGTGGAGAGAAAGGAACTCTAAGCCACTGCTGGTGGGAATGCCGTCTAATTCAATCTTTATGGAAAGTGATATGGAGATTCCTCCAAAAACTGGAAATCGAGCTCCCATACGACCCGTCTATACCACTCCTAGGAATATACCCTAGGAAAACAAAAATACAATACAAAATTCCCTTCCTTAACACCTATACTCACTGCAGCACTATTTACCATAGCAAGACTCTGGAAACAACCAAGATGCCCTTCAACAGACGAATGGCTAAAGAAACTGTGGTACATATACACAATGGAATATTATGCAGTCATCAAGAGAAATGAAGTCATGAAATTTTCCTATACATGGATGTACATGGAATCTATTATGCTTAGTGAAATAAGTCAGAGAGAGAGAGAGAAAGATGCAGAATGGTCTCACTCAACTATGGGTTTTAAGAAAAATGAAAGACATTCTTACAATAATAATTTTCAGGTACAAAAGAGAAAAGAGCTGGAAGTTACAGCTCACCTCCTGAAGCTCACCGCAAACAGGGATGAGTTTAGTTAGAGAAATAACTAAGTTTCGAAGTGTCCTAATAATGAGAATGTACGAGGGAAATAGAAAGCCTGTCTAGAGTACAGGTGGGGGTCGGGTGGGGAGGAGGGAGATTTGGGACATTGGTGATGGGAATGTTGCACTGGTGATGGGTGGTGTTCTTTACATGACTGAAACCCAAGCACAATCATGTATGTAATAAATTTGTTTAAATAAAAAATTATAAAAAAAGATCTGTAAAGTCTAAGTACACTCCTGCCATCCTTCATTCTTCTGAGGCTTATTGGACATTTAAGAAACAAAGTTTGAACCATGTATAAGCAATGATAGCAGCTAACAATTTCTGATCCAAAGTAAAACAAAATTTATCTTATGTTCATGATAAAACTATGTTTATTTTTAAAACAGCAGGTGAAATATACAAATTCTTATGAATAGTTTTTAATCTGTAAAGAAATAATCACCAGTAAATAGATAAATAAATTTATCTGGAAATAATTTATGTAAAAATAATTATCTAGAAATAATTTACCACAAATAAAATGTATATATTATGGCATTAATAAAGTAAACTATTTTAAATGGAGCATTAAATTATGAGCACTTTCAGCATTATTTTTACTCCATCTTTCTCTACTGAGAATGTAATTGAGTCAACAACTCTATAAAGCTCCTTTACAGGTTAAGATGACATCTTATCCATTCAGCCATGCTGGGGTTGAAAAAACAACTGTCAAGCTAAGAAAATTAATACAATATGTAAAAATCAGGCTAAAGGGTTAATACTCCCTGGCCTTACATATAGTCCCAACCACTGCCAGAGTGAATCCTAAGCAAAAAAGTAAGCCCTGAGTACTCTCAAGATGCCCCCCCCAAAAAAACCCTCTATAAATTCACAATTTACATGATTTTATTACTTTTGTAATAAAAGTCTAACTATGTGATATAAGGAAAGATGCTTAGAAAAGCTGGACTAACAACTTGAACTAAATTAGACATCACCTTTAAAAATGGCCTCACAAGGATTTTTGTTCAAAGACTTATAGCATATAATTAACACTTAGAAAATGCTACATTTTGAATGAATTTGAATTTTTTTTAGAAACAAGAATTCATGCAACTATTTTCATTCGAGAGATGTATCGTCCTCTTGAACACATCTCTTAGACATGCACACACACATCTCTCTAAATTTCTTTCAATAAAACTATTAAAAGAATATTTCTGCCAGTCCCTTTATTTAGTTTCAGCATTACTAATAATAATATTAAATTGGTAAATAGCAGCATTTGTAACATGCAAACAGTAAAGATTAAAACTACAGAGGTCTAGGATTTCTATGACTACACAATGGAAAAATTATGAAGGTACATTACTTCACTCATGTACATATTTTCTTTTTTGGAATAACAAATTTTATTTTCTTCATAATTTTTAGTTAATATCATAATTAGAGTAAATTAATACTAATATATTGTTTAAGAAAAATTTGCTTAATAATGGAATAGAATCTGAAAGGATTAAAGTAACACACATGGAAAGTTACATTCATAAAACCAAAATTTGTCAATTAAAATCTGTATTTTATTATGTTTAAGCAATTTTATCTCATATTATAAAAATAATAATGTTACAGAAATGTAAGTTGGCAAATAAACATGTGATTATTTTATATCTGTGAATATGAATGCAATATAACTTCCTTGAGACTGGTTTTCTGTAAAGTAGAGATAATAAGATATACTCCAAGATGCCCTGTTTTCTAAACACTATAATAAACACATATTATACTATAAGTGAAATAGCAGTTTTAAAGAGTATATTTAAAATTTACCCTTCTTTCAACATTTCCATAATAAGCATATATTCTATGAGTATAATGATTTACCTAAATGACAATACTTCCCTAAAAAAACTAATATTATGATATCATTTACTCTTGAAATGTAAAATCCAAAAGGCTTTTGTCAAAATCACAGTGAAAAAATACAAGAAAAGAGTTTTCCTGTGCTGTCTCTCCAGCCCTTGGTATTTTTGCTTCAATTAAAATATAAATATTCTTCCAAAAATATTACTCTTTTGCTCCAAAATTCTTTTAAATCTTATCTAACAAAAGTTTACAATTTCCAGCCTCAAAATTTAACTATATTGTTATATCTTTTATTCCCATGACATATATATGTTTAAATTTATATATCTTGTTTTGAAATTACTCACTTAAAATGAAGATCTTTGAAAGTAAAATGAGTTTCAACAATCCCTGTAGTCTTTACTCTAGTTCTGAGGACATCTTGTTGAGTTGGAATATAATTTGATTGTGCTATTCTGTCCAAGTCATTCAAATAGCTGAAAAATAATCAAAGCAATATACTCAAAGTTAATAAAGCCAACAAAAATCACTTATAACAAAAACTAAACATTCTGATGCATGTAATAGTATAAACTTCCAGGAATTTTTTTTTAAAAAATCAATGTAATGATATAATAGCACCAAAAGGTTCAAATTTTGTATTAAATTCCACTAAAATTAACATGTTTCTATAACTTTTCCAGCCACAAGTTCTTTTACCCTTTTTAAATGTTGCTTAGGTTTTTTTTTTTTTTAAGAATAGTGTATAGTAATTTCTCTCTCAAAAGTAACAAACCAAATGCATTCTTAGATTTACTTTATAAATGTCTTTACAAATCTTTTTTTAATGTTTCCTTGTGGTTTTTTCCAGACATTAAACTTTTATATCAAGAATTTAGAAGTATTAGATTATGAGCAATAGTTGAAACAAAATATCCATTGGTCAAATGTTGAAGCTGATGTTATTTTTCAATGACTAATTGGCTTTTATCTTGATATGGATAATATTATACTATACAAATTTTCCTTTACTTTTGCATTCTAGTAGCTCTCAAACATCTTTATTCAGTCTATTGCATTTCCTAATGATATTAGTTACTCATTCAACACTTTCCACATGGTGCCATGCTTATATGTAGTCAACATTTGATAACAGGCATTTCTACATACATTATTTTGAATAAATATCACATGGTAATTGTGTTTGGTATCATAGAAAACCTGGGTACTGAGGGACTAAAGAAGGATTCCTAGGTAGTCCTGATACGAATAAAACTATGAAATCTGAACTGTAAATATAAAGAAAGAAATGTCATTCCATCAGGAGGAGCAGAAGCAAGTAAAATAGCATGGAGGCTGAAACACTTGTGGGTTTTTTCTTAGAATATCATGTGGAAACAATCAATGCCTAAGTATAATTTTTTATGTCTTTATTTAAACACCTTGATTACAAACATGATTGTAGTTGGGTTTCAGTCATGTAAAGAACACCCCATCACTGGTGCAACATTCTCATGACCAATGTCCCAAATTTCCTCCTTCCCACCCAACCCCCACCTGTATGTACTCCATACAGGTTTTCTATTTCCCTCATACATTTTAATTGTTAGGATAGTCTGGAATGTAGTTATTTCTCTAATTGAACTCATCACTCTTTGTAGTGAGGTTCATGAAGTGGGCTGTAACTTCCAGCTCTCCTCTCTTTTGTTTCTGAAAATTATTGCAAAAATATCTTTCATTTTTCTTAAAACCCATAGATGAGTGAGACCATTCTGTGTCTTTTTCTCTTTCTGACTTATTTCACTCAGCATAATAGATTCCATGTACATCCATGTACAGAAAAATTTCATGACTTCATCCCTCCTAATGGCTGCATAATATTCCATTGTGTATATGTACCACAGTTTCTTTAGCCATTCATCTGTTGAAGGGCATCTTGGCTGTTTCCAGAGTCTTGCTATGGTAAATAGTGCTGCAATGAATATAGGTGTAAGGAAGGGATTTTTGCATTGTATTTTTGTGTTCCTAAGGTATATTCCAAAGAGTGGTATAGCTGGATTGTATGGGAGCTTGATTTCCAGTTTTTGGAGAAATCTCCATATCGCTTTCCAGAAAGGTTGAACTAGGCGGCATTTCCACCAGCAGTGGCTAAGAATTCTTTTCTCTCCACATCCCCGCCAACTCCGCTTGTTCTCATTCTTTGTGATGTGTGCCAATCTCTGGGGTGTGAGGTGGTACCTCATAGTTGTTTTGATTTGCATTTCCCTGATAATTAGTGATGTGGAGAATTTTTTCTGGTGTCTTTTAGCCATTTGTATTTCTACCTTGAGGAATTGTCTGTTCATTTGTTCTCCCCATTTTTTATGGGACTAGATTTTTTTCTTGTTAATTTCTGTCAGATTCTTGAATATCTTAGATATTATCCCCTTATCTGATGGGTTTTGTTTGAATGGTTTCTCCCATTCAGTGGGTGGCTCTTTTATCCTGGGTACTGTTTCCTTTGAGGTGCTGGAGCTTCTCAGCTTAATATAAGCTTCTCAGCTTAATATATTTCCCTCTCTTTATCTCTGCTTCTACTTGTTTGGGGAGTGCAGATTCCTCCTTGAAGATGCCTTTAGTCTTAATGTCATGGAGTATTTTACCTACATGTTGTTCTATATACCTTATGGTTTCAGGTCTGATATCAAAGTCTTTAATCCATTTGGATTTTACCTTTGTACATGATGTTAGCTAGGGTTCTAAGTTCGCTTTTTTGCAAGTGGCTATCCAGTTGTGCCAACACCACTTGTTGAAGAGGCTTTTCCTGCCCCATTTAGGATTTCTTGCTCCTTTACCAAAAATTAGGTGATTGTATGTCTGGGGTACATGCTCTGATACTTGAGCGTATCCCACTGATTTGAGAGTCTTTCTTTACTCCAATACCATGCTGTTTTGATAACTATTGCTTTGTAATACAATTTAAAGTTGGGGAAAGTAATGCCTCCCATATATCTTTTCCCAAGGAGTGCTTTAGCTATTCGAGGTATTTATTGTTCCAAATTAATTTCAGAAGTGTTTGATCCACTTCTTTGAAGAATGTCATGGTTATCTTTAGAGGAATCTCATTAAATCTCTACAATGCTTTGAGGAGTATTTCCACTTTAAAGATGTTAATCCTGCCAATCCATGAGCAGGGTATGAAGCAGTGTTTTATAGTTTTTTTTATAGGTCCTTCACGTCTTTAGTCAAGTTGACTCCAAGATATTGGAGTTTGTGTGGCACTAATGTGAATGGGGGGTTTACTCCTGGCTAAGCGCTCAAAAATTGCCCCTGGTTAGGGGGGACCATATGGGAGACTGGGGGATCAAACCCTGGTCCTTCCTTGTCTAGCGCTTGCAAGGCAGATACCTTACCTCTAGTGCCACCTCACCAGCCCCATGGGGTTGTTTTCTTTAATGTCCATTTCTTCTCTATCATTATTGGTGTATAAAAAGGCCATTGATTTTTTTGTGTGTTAATTTTGTAGCCTGCCGCCACCTTGCTATATGAATCTATTGTTTCTAGAAGCTTTATCGATCAACATAATACACACCATCAAAAAATAAAAATCACATGATCATATCAATACATGCAGAGAAAGCATTTGATAAGGTCTAACACCCATTCTTGATAAAAACTCTTAGCAAGATGGGAATGAAAGGAACCTTTCTCAATATAATTAAGGCCATCTACCACAAGCCAATGGCAAATATCATCCTCAGTGGAGAAAAACTAAAAGCCTTTCCTCTAAATTCTGGTACAAGACAGGGCTGTACTCTCTCACCACTGTTATTCAACATAGTACTGGAAGTATTTGCTATAGTGATTAGGCAAGGAAAAGATATCAAGGGAATCCAGATAGGAAGGGAAGAAGTTAAACTCTCACTGTTTGCAGATGATATAAAACTCTACTTAGAGAACCCTAAAGACTCTACCTATGTCTAATTTTAAAATAGGAGTCGGGAGAGTATGGATGTAGCTCAGCAGTAGAGAACTTGCCTTGCATATATGAAGCCCTGGGTTCAATCACCTTTACTGTAAAATAAATGGGGATATCATTTATTCCCAGAAGGTCAACTCATGAGGAAAACCTCATTCTATGTTCTGTAAAACTTGAGGGGAATAATTAAATATAATTTAGAAAATAAGATCTAGGCTACTGTTAGGCACTAATTATTATAACTTACATGGGTATGCTGTCCTCTAAAACTGTTTTTTAGCTATTTAGAAGAGGCTGATGCAAACAAAAGAAAATAAATGAATATTTTATGTTAGAGATGTTGTGGTTGGGAAGCTACCTACATATTGAGCTAGTAACCAAAAATATATCAGACTCTTAAGTATATGAATGTGGAATTGCTTCTAGAGTACAAAGAGAGATAATAGCATGAGAGATTGATGATAATCCTGCTATTTTATCTGTGTTCATAATTCCACATATATAACAATTGTAACTTATTGGAAATTGTGATCATGTATATAAAAAAAGACCATGGAAATATTTTATTGTGTCTGAATAGGCTCCTATTATTTATATGCTTTTACTCAAATATACTTATTTAGTTAAAGATTCTACAAGTTCTTATATGAATGCACATTTACATATATTGTCTTGCTCTTTTTGTGTTTAATTGTTTGGTTATGACCAGCACTTATTGAGGAGGAGCTGGGTCTTTTTCTGGAGTTACTCAGAGCTAGTGTGTGGTACCCTGAGGCTACTGGGCCATAATCAGTTCTGTGGGGGCTGGACTTCTAGTTTGGGGATCAAAGTAAAGGCCTTATCTTTCTAGGCATGTCCTCTTCTACTTAGAGTTCATCTAATCATCCTGAAATAACAGACAATTACAGTTCAACAAGACAAAAATAATTAGGAACTGTGGAAAAAGTTCAACTGTTAAAACATCACCAACTTAAAGTGTATAATGGCAGTTAGTTTTAAGAGGTAACAATGAAATCAAAATCACTCTAATCATTATATATATTTCTCAAGTACTGGCACAAAGAATAGGGAGCTAAAGTAACAATCTTCTCAATGAATATCTGAGAACTGTAAACAGGAGAAGAGGTTTTAAGCAATAGATGAAATAGAAGCAGCTTGCAATGACTTCATTAGATCCCTTTGCTGGGCTCAGCAAAGAACAAGCTTAGTACTTTAGCAGTGATTCCCATTTAGATCTTTCTGATGGTAAAAAAAAAAGTAAATATTTTGGTCTGAGTTGTGTCCTTGCTCTAAGTGATTTATTATTTAAAATTTTGAGCTAATTAATTCATGATTAATCAAGGCCACATTGAGTGATCATTATGTTAGACAAAGGAAATACAATGTTAAGCCAAACAGACCTTTCTGCATTTATTGTAGTGGGAGAAAGAGGAGTGAGAGAGAGCGAGAGAGCGAGAGAGAGAGAGACAGAGATAGAGAGAGAGAGAGAACATTAGTCTCATATGTGAATCTTTAAATGTAAATATATGTGTAGTATAAAATAATGCATTTTATCATGAGCACATAAAATAAGGATTAAAAAGACCCATTCAGTGACTCAGAGTAGTTTTGTAGTAAAGGTGATGACACCTGATGAGCTATATAGGATGCTACATAGAAATACTTATAAAACGTAATATGTACTGATATACATTTATATATTTACAAACATATGTAGAGCATTTGAAACTGCTGTGGTGTGTACACTAAAATGAACATTTCTTACAATAATTAATGTTGTTAATTATGACAACAAAACTAACAGTTCTCCTTCACTGTAGCAATGTGTTCGTATTTACCTAGATGATTTAATACCAGCCATCATCTAGCTAATACTCCCTGTTGCCTGTAAGCACATCTCAGGCTAAATAGTAAGAATTATCTTGGGAAGTAAGCTGAGTGCACAGTACATATTTTAAAACCAATTAACGCTACTCATATTTGACACTTTTGAGATTGTGTGCCAAACTGTAAAAACAAATAGTTGAGTTTCTTATTCTGTGTAAAGCATAAATCAAAATGTTTCCTAATCAGTTCCTATCACAACTTTCTTGACACACTATGGAATCACCACCTGGAATATCAGGACACGATTTTCTTTCCAAAAATACTGTACTTAGATATATGAAAATAGCATCTAATGTAATAAAATACATACAACTGACAATTTCCCAGTGCATACGTATTTTCTCAAGGAAGAGCGTGGGGCAAGTTAAAAGAAGCGTATATCACTTTAAAAGGAGGGTGAATCATTGACTCCTTCTCTACCAATGTAATGAAAGGATTCCAACCACTAATCAGTCTGACTAGTGCCAGGCTAACTAGAGATACATTTAAATTCACACTGTTCTGGGAAGTTATAATTACTTTCTTATTAATAGACTAGAAATCAACATACTATGGATCATTCAATCAGTTACATAAGCATAAGTCCTTTGAGACACTTTTGAACACAAAGAAAACAGCAGCACTGCTGTCTAAAAAATTGGCAAAAAAAACCCCAAGTCATCACAAACATCCAGAGTTGTATAAGAATGTGCCAGCCAACTTTGATATTAAACTGACTAGGAGTAATAATTCTTGATAGTTTAGATCTGAAATTATGATTACTTACTATGCTGCAGAATCATTAAGCTGGTACTCTCGGGATCTGTTGAAACAGGCTTGTACACCACTATCTTTCCACAATCTCTTTATTACTCCAGCAAGTTCTGCAGTCATAAAACCTTCCTCAGCGGCTCCAGCAAGCACAAAGAGTTGGCGGGCATCATCCTGAACATTTAAAGACAATTAACAAAAATTAAAAAGGGAGACATTATACATAAAAACACAAAGGAAAGTGGTAAAAAAATATAACAGTGAATTTCCTTTTATGTTGTTGGTTTTTTTTTTGGGGGGGGGCACACCAGATGACGCTCAGGGTTTACTCCTGGCTATGTGCTCAGAAATCGCTTCTGGCTTGGGGAACCACATAGGATGTTAGGGGATGGAACCGCAGTCCATCATAGGCTAGCTCGTGCAAGGCAAGCACCCTACTGCTTGCACCACCACTCCATCCCCTGAATTTCCTTTTTTATTGGTGTCATAATATTTACTTCTCTAAGGTACTGATTTAAAACAAAATAAAGATGGCTTAACAAAAAGAATATAAACTTAAATCATGATTTCACGTTTTGTGGTATTAACTCTTTACTCAGAGGCCTACAGAAGACTACAAGTACCACTCAGAAAGAAGTGGTACTAACCAATAACCGATGGACAGTTTCTTTTTCCAGAAAAGGTGATCACTTTTGAGAAAAAGAATAATGCCCAATGCTCTTTCCTCTCATAATACTTCAAATTTAAGAATATTGCTTTCATCATTTGAAAATTATTTTATAAGGGTGCCAGAGGAATGGCACAGGGGTAGGGCATTTGCCTTGCATGCGGCTGAATTAGGATGGGCCTGGGTTCAATCCTCAGCATCTCATATGGTGATGGAATCCCATGAGCCTGCCAGGAGCAATTTCTGAGCATAGAGCCAGGAAAAACCCTTGAGCACTGCCACGTGTGGGCTCCAAACCCCCCAAAATAAAAATAAATGTACAATAGAGTCTAAATAATGTTCCTATTATGATATAATAAAGAGAAGCAAAAAGAAATTCTGGGAGGACAGAAATCAAATATTGTTTCATAGAATAGTCTGAAATTTTTCAGATCCTAAATTACATATAAATAATTTGCTAACTCAAGAATAGAAAATAAAACCAGCACTACTTTGGGCTACACACAATAATGACGCTAGAGAAGACAAGAACCAAAAGATTTTTTTTTTGTTTTGTTTTTTTGGGGCCACACCCATTTGATGCTCAGGGGTTACTCTTGGTTAAGCACTCAAAAATTGCCCCTGGCTTGGGGGACCATATGAGACGTCGGGGGGGGGGGGGGATCGAACTGCGGTCCTTCCTTGGCTAGCGCTTGCAAGGCAGACACCTTATGTCTAGTACCACCTCTCCGGCCTCAAAAACCAAAAGTTTTTAAACAGAGAAAATCTACATAAAATTTAAGTTTTGCTTAACTTTAAATAACTGTGTGGGTTTAAATATTTGCACTATCGTATTATTTTATATTTTACTGAACCATAGAGGGAATTTTATAGGACAATGTGATCCATTTAAAATTGTGAATGCTTGCTAATGAGATTTCATATTCATTTATTTAAACACAGGCTCTTAAAATTCTGTTGCATTCACAGAATTCACAGAATTCACATTGGTCAAGTTATAATTGCTATAGTGCTAAATAAAATTAGTCTTTGGGCCAAAGAGATGGTACAGATGGTAAGGCACTACTTGCCTTTCACACTGTTGATCCTAGTTCTGTTCCTGGCATACATATGACTTCTCCAAAAACAATAAGGAATTATTTTTAACTACTGAGCTAGAAGAAAGCATTGGGTACTGTTGGATGTGGTAGAGCTCCCTCCCAGTAAAATAAAATTAGTCTCCAATAGATAATACTGTTGAATTCAAAATACAGGAAACATAAGCCACTATTTCTTTGGCATAATATTTGTGGCTTGAAATGAACTGTTAAACAATTCAACATTTATTCAGAAGGTAGTTTTCAAAGTATTAGCTAGATATTAATAAAGTGATAGTGCATATTATGATTTATGAACAAGGCTAACAAAGTATACCAGCTAACAACAAAAACTCATTGTGGATTTGTGAAGCTTTCTTCTTTCAGGTGAAAATAATTACGATAAACAATAAATTTCTCAGATTGGGAACATATTATAAAGCAGGTTTTTCTTTCTAGTAAATAACAAGAGAAATGCATGCAAGGAACATGTATGACTATCCTTATTAACAACCAACATACAATGGTTTCAAGACTTAAAATATATTCGAGACATAAAATAACATTTTCATAATTAAGTTGTCAATTTTTCAAATAAATACAAATCAAAGATAAATGTCTAAATTTGTTACTTTTTTACTGAATAAATCCAAGCAGTGTAGAAATGTCCTTATTTTTGGGAGGTTAATCACTTTTATTATTATATCTCCTTCCAATTCAATAGAATTTCTTGACAGATTTATGTTCCTTTTATAGGACAGAAGATCACATTTTCTGGAGGCAGGAGAGATAGCACAGCAGTAAGGCATTTGCCTTGCATGTGGCCAACCAGGGACAGACCCATATTTGATCTCTGGCAACCCATATGGTCCCCATAGTCTGCCATGATCAATTTCTAAGCACAGAGCAAAGAGTAATCCCAGAGTGCTGCTGGGTTTGGCCCAAAAACAAACAAACAAACAAAAACCAATCACATTTTCTTCCAAACTTCTTAAAAGAAGCATGGAAAAAGACACACAAAGTTTTGTAATACTGATCTATGAGTTTCTCTCTCTGTGTGACATTTTAAAATGACTGTTCTTCACAAAATGCAAATTAGTCTCTTCCTGAAAACCTAATTGGAATAGACATTATCAACAAGACAGATATTTGCAAATTAGTTTTAATAAAATACATCTGAGCAGAAAAGTATTTAGGAAAGTGTTCTATCTGATTGTTTTATTTTGTATGAAACAAACCCGAGGCACCAACAGGTTAGTAGTTTATTTTAAATTCCACAGCTAATGAGTCACCCAGTTGTAAATATTAGCCAACAATTCATATACAGTCATAGCCAATATAAAAGATATAAAATATATATATATATAAAAGATATATAAAAGCAAGATAAAGCATTTTTTAAAACTGCATGATGATCAATGATCCTATCTTATCATGGAATGGTATGTTCACTCAGAAGCATAAACACGAATGCCTGAGATATAGTACAGGGAGGAGAGAACTTGCTTGCCTTTCATGGGGCCAATCTACATTTAATCCCCAGTATCATATAGTCTCGGAGCCCAACCAGGTGTGATCCCTGAGCACAGAGCCAGAAATAACCCCTGAGCAAGTTTGGATAGAACCCCAAAATTAGAAAAAGTAAGAATAAACCTGAGTGTACTTAATGTGTGATGTAAAGTAAAAGAGGTATGTGAATTTTATTATGTCAAGAAAATGGTGGGTACATTTTTTTGTAGATAGAAATTAATTTGGAGAGAAGAGAGTGATGGCAAAGTGGCAGGGCATTTGCCTTCACGTGGATAACCTAGGACAGCCCAGGGTTCTATCCCTGGCATCCCATAAAGTAACCTGAGCCTGGGGACTGTCAGTAATGATTTCTGAGTGCACAGCCAGGAATAACTCCTGAGTGCCAACAGGTGTGACCCAAAAACAAACAAACAAAACTTTTAAATAATCAGTAACTGAGGAAAAAGTATTGTAGGCACATATTAATGAGAGTTAAGGGAATAGAGAAAATATAATGTTTAACACACCTGCCTTGCACATGGCTGAGCCCATTTCTATTCTCAGCACCACAAATGTCCCCCAAACACTGCCAGGATTGATCCCTGATCAGAAACCACTGTAAGTGTGACCAAACTCCCCAGAACCCCCCAAAAAGTTACCACCTGTCACATTAATATATATTTTAATATCTTTTAGAAACAAAAAAAATATAAAAGTAAAAATCATACTATTAGAAAAATGTACTAAGCAAATGTTAGGAACATTTGCATTGATGGTTAAAGGATAATTAATGTGTACACACCAATAAGTACATATAAAATAAATAGCAAGATTCTAATAGGCAAAAGAAGTATTTAATAAGGCCTACAACACAGATAAAGTAAAATATGGTTCATAAAGATAAGTTATGCAATTACACTGAAATTGAAAGCTAACTTGAGGTAATAGTTACTAATAATTAAATCATTTTTTTAAAATTGCAAGACTACTCATTTTGGGCTACCCAGAATGCTAACAAAAGAAAGTCTTATAAACAACTGTCTTTCTAAAAAATTGTGAAGCAAATATGAAAGACATGATGATGTATCTAATGAAAAAAAACTATGGATCAGGAACCACACTTCTAGTAGCACTGTATTAAATGATGCAGTACCTAAGACATACTAAGACATATCTAGATAAAGTGTTCCTATCTTAAAATTATTTAAAACAAAATAATTGATCAATTTAATATCATCCAGACTGACTAAACTTATTCTGAGAATTTTATAAGCTATTAGGCACAAAATATTATAGTTTTAGGAATACCAAGAAAATAATCTGCTTCCTTTCATTTAAATAATATATGCTCTGTTTTGCATATATGCAAAATATGAAGCCAACCACAACTAATTAGTTAGCATCTCTCAAATTTTATAGTTATCAGTTTTCTCCAAATTAACCTAAATATTAAAAAGCAATTCTAATTAAAACATCAGCACAAATTTTGTTTCAATAGAAATGAGAATCTATTTGGATCTCAGTTGGATCTCAAGTTTATGTGGAAGAAAAAGGCATAAGTGCCTTGTTATTTAAGTAAAAGATGTTCAGGATACCTCCTTTAATTCTACTAATAAGATGTATATTACAAATAATAAGAAATATGATTGGCAAAATAATGACTGGAAAAAGTAATAGTAATTAATGATTACATAAAAATAGTAGCAGTATTTATCAGGGATTAGTTATAACCAACAAATATTATAATTCTTATTTTCTGTCATTATTCCTGAATACTATTCAAGCCTACTAAATCTATTTTAGGATGAAATAAAGATAGAGACGTTTGGTAATTTAGTAAGAGAAACAAAAATCAAATGAAATGAAAATGAAATGAAAAGAAAAAGAAATGATAACTGTCAACAGGAAATACACTTAGTAATACATTTAGTTAGAAACTGTTATTAATTATCATTCTATACTAATTTACCCTTAGTAAAAGAAATTTCAAGTCACTGAGGAATAAAATGTTTAAGAAATGTTTAAAGAAAGAGTTGATCAAATAAAATATACTCAAGATTCCCACCTAACAAAAGACATTAACATTCTCAGGTAAATGACATTCTTGAAAAATAAAAGGGTTTTTTTTTTTTTTTTTTTTTTTTTTTGGTTTTTGGGCCACACCCGGCGGTGCTCAGGGGTTACTCCTGGCTGTCTGCTCAGAAATAGCTCCTGGCAGGCACGGGGGGGACCATATGGGACACCGGGATTCGAACCAACCACCTTTGGTCCTGGATCGGCTGCTCACAAGGCAAATGCCACTGTGCTATCTCTCCGGGCCCAGGGTCTGCCTGTGCTCAAGTTTACCCCTGGCTTTGTGTTCAAGGATCATTACTAGTGTAATTTAAGGAACCATGTTTAAGGATACCCCATGTTGAACCCACATCAGCTGTGTGCAAAACTCACACCTTAGTGACTATACCATCTCTTAGACTAACTAGAAAAACATTTTTGTATTTTAAAAAAAATTCTAAACTTAAGGCTGTCTTTCTAATAAGAAAAAAAAGGGCTAAATACAGGACGAGTGATAAGAATAGTATTTTAAAAAGTGAAAAGTAAATTGAGTAGAAATACTTAGGGTTATATACAAAGGGTTAATAATTTTGTATGTGAATCTATGTAAAAAGTCAATTTTTATAGAATTGAGCAAACAAAATACAAAATATTCACAAGCTCACTAAAAAGAAGAAAAAAAAACCTAGGAAATAAAGTCTTTATTATTCATTAGATATTAAAAATCAAAATGCTGATAATATCTATGTTGGTAAAATTCTGAGAAAGTATATGAGAAATCATAAAAGTTAAATATCTTTGTTAGACACAGAAATATATTTGGCCCTAGAATATATTTTATCTTCTTTAACCATAGAATATTTTTTCCTTTTATTTTTTGACTTTTGGACATCACCCTGTGGAACCCAGGACTTATTCATGGCTCTGTACTCAGAAGTTATTCCTGGCAGGCCTCAGGGGACCAAATGGGATGCTGGGATAGGGAGCGTGCAAGGCAAATGCCCCACATGCTATGCTATTGCTCCAGCTACTCCATATATTTTTTCCTTTTAATAATTTTTTATTTTGACCAAAGTGGATTACAAATCTTTCACAGTAGTATTTTAGGTACATAGTGACATTAAATCAGGGCATTCCCACCACCAATGTTGTCCTCCCCGCACCCCTGTTGGCAGCATGCATCCCATATCCCCCCTCCTTTCCCCTGGGCTAGTGTGAGTGATCCCCTCTGTGTCTAGCTCGTTGTAGATAGGGTATCGATTCTGTTGTTGTTGGCTTTGGATTTGTTACCTAAGTCTGATCATTTTTTATTTCTACTCAATGTTCATACGACTGCTTGAACTTGGTACCCTCCATTATTTTCCCCTCAATTTGTGAGGCGGAACAAGATGGTTCAAGTTATGTGGTTTTGTTTGAAGGAAAGAAAAAAAAAAGGGTGGGGCAAAAATCAAACAAGCAAAAAATGCTACATTTTTCAATCCAAACTACAATGCTCTTTCCTCATGTTCTGGTCCTATTTAATTCATACAGATATTCATTGGCACAAGTCCTTTAAAATGCTAAAATTCATAGAGAAACAAATGAACACAGGACAGAAAATAAATGTGAGAACATCTGTGTGCTGCATATGCAACAATCAAAAAGAAGTCATAATCTGTAGGTAAGAAAATAAGAGTTATTAGTACACAAGTGAAGTCAAATAAAATATATCCTATTAGGACATATGAAACAAAAATGAGAAACTATCCATATGTAGTTTCAAAGCATGTGAAAACCAGGGGAAAAATTTTCCTAGTAAGAGAACAAATTTTCCCAGTCAAGCAGGAAACTAAGACCAACTCATATAAATAATGTTGAGGTAACTGAGAAGAAAACAGGGTCGTGAGAGACAGCTCAGATATTAGAGAACATACCTACTTTGTCAAATCCCTGAATAAATCCTATACATCATATGCCTCCCATGACTCTTCTTCCAGAGAACACCCTATGCCCAGTTGTCTTGGCCCTGGTGGTCCCTAGCATTGCCTCATTGTTCTATGCAACATTAAAAATAATAATAAAATACAGTGAGGCTAAAACTATAATAATTCTTTTGTTTATTTATTTTTTGGTTTGGAGGCCATATGTGGCAGCACTCAGGGGTTACTCCTGACTCTGCACTCAGAAATTATTCCTAAGAGGCTCAGGGAACCATATGGGATGCTGGGAATTGAAACTCATCAGCTGCATAAAAGGAAAACATCATACCTATTGTGCTATCTTGCAGTCTCAAATTTCAATTATTATTAATAAATATATAAAAATAAGACACCATAAAAAGCAGCTTGTATAGATCACACTCCATTTAAAATCAAGATAGCAATATCTTTTATTAATCATGTTTACAATCTAGACAACACTATGGTATGTGAAAGTGATAAATGTTTTAAAAATTCTTAACTGGGGCTCCCTGTGTGTGACACCAGGCGGGGAAAATCCGCGAAAGTACACCGGCCCAGTGGGGCTCAGCTGTGAAAGACTGTGAGTGTGACCTGTCTATGTCTGTCTACTGTCCTCTTGCGTGAAACTCTTGCGAGTGGGGCAAAAAGAGCCTCCAGAAACCTCGCTCGCCCAGACGCCATTTTCAGGGAGGGACTTCAGAGCATAAAAACCGGCTATCCTTTGCAAAAGCTGGCTCCCTGTGTGTGACACCAGGCGGGGAAAATCCGCGAAAGTACACCGGCCCAGTGGGGCTCAGCTGTGAAAGACTGTGAGTGTGACCTGTCTATGTCAGTCTACTGTCCTCTTGCGTGAAACTCTTGCGAGTGGGGCAAAAAGAGCCTCCAGAAACCTCGCTCGCCCAGACGCCATTTTCAGGGAGGGACTTCAGAGCATAAAAACCGGCTATCCTTTGCAAAAGCTGGCTCCCTGTGTGTGACACCAGGCGGGGAAAATCCGCGAAAGTACACCGGCCCAGTGGGGCTCAGCTGTGAAAGACTGTGAGTGTGACCTGTCTATGTCTGTCTACTGTCCTCTTGCGTGAAACTCTTGCGAGTGGGGCAAAAAGAGGCTCAGAGGAGCACGGCCGCTCCGCTTCGCTACGCGGCCGTGCACTCTTTCTAAGGAAAGAACTCCATTGCAACAAGAAGGAAAAATCACACTAAGAACGGCGCTATATCACAGAAGCAAACATTTCTCTCTGGACTGTCTTCTCTGTTACATGCTCGGGCCTAAGATTTGACCCAGTGTGAGGCTTCATCCACGGAGGACTCCCCTCCCTTAGAGGCAAGTCAGCCCATCCAGAAAGGGAGGAGCCAGAGGAGTGTGCTGCCTACATCATATAGACAATGAATACCACTACAACACGTAGAAAAACCCACAATACAAATGTGACAATGGGGAAACAGCGCAGGCCAGCATCAGACATAGAGAATGAAGATGACAATTCTGAGGACCAGATAATGACTGAACAACTAATCAACCTCTCAGATAAGGACTTTAGACTAGCAATATGGAAGGTGCTCAACAGACTCCAAGAAACCATGGATCGAGTTGAACAGAACACTAATAAGAACCAAGAAAATATGAAGGCAGAAATGACAAAACTCCAAACTGAAATAACATGTCAACTAACAGGCCTGAAAAACTCAGTAAACGAAGTGAATGACAAAATGGATAAGCTCTGGGACAGGGTATCAGAAGCTGAGAATAGACTTGGTGCTGTGGAAGATGAGATACATAACAATTCCATACAGCAGGAGAGATTGGACAAAAAACTTAAAGCAAATGAGCAGACAATGGAAAAATTAGTCAAAGAATGGGAACAGACGAAAATAGAAGTCTATGATAAGATCAACAGAAACAACTTAAGAATCATTGGAGTCCCAGAGACCCAGGAAGAAAATTTCCAGGAAGAATCAATGGTCAAGAACATCATTAAAGAGAAACTTCCAGAGCTAAAGAATATATGTGATCAAATCCTGCATGCCCGAAGAGTACCAACCAAAAGAGACCCCAGAAAAACCACCCCAAGACACATCCTAGTCACAATGACAAATCCCACAGATAGAGACAGAATTCTGAAAACAGCAAGATCAAAAGGGGAAATCATGTTCAAGCAAGCTTCCCTGAGATTTACAGCAGACCTGTCACCAGAAACGCTCAATGCCAGAAAGCAGTGGTGGGATATTGTGACAAGACTGAATGAAATGAATGCTTCACCCAGAATACTATACCCAGCAAAACTCACTTTCCGGTTTGATGGAAGAATACATGGTTTCACAGACAAAAAACAGCTCAGAAACTTCACAGACACAAAACCAGTCTTAAGAGAAAAACTGAAAGACCTAATCTAAGACAAGACTACCCAAAAGACACACCAAATTTTGAAATAAAGATGGCGTTAAATCCCAGGACAATTCTTTCTCTCAACGTCAATGGACTAAATGCACCAGTTAAGAGACACAGAGTGGCTAAATGGATCAAAAAACTCAATCCAACCTTCTGCTGCCTACAAGAAACGCACCTGAATAGTCAGAACAAACATAGACTCAAAATAAAAGGCTGGAGAAAAGTTATCCAAGCAAACAACACCCATAAAAAAGCTGGAGTGGCCATACTAATATCAGATAATGCAAACTTTATACTCAGGAAGGTTGTAAGGGACAAAGACGGACATTTTATATTAATCAAGGGGTACGTAGAGCAGGAAGAATTCACTCTCCTAAACATATATGCACCGAATGAGGGGCCAGCAAAATATTTAATACAACTGCTGACAAATCTGAAAAATAATATCAACAACAACACAATAATTGTGGGGGACCTAAACACGGCTTTGTCAACACTGGACAGGTCAACCAGACTGAAACCCAACAAGAATATACTAGACCTGAGGAGAGAAATGGAAGAAAGAGGCCTAGTGGATATATATAGGACACTCCATCCCCAGAAACCTGGATACACATTCTTCTCCAATGTACATGGGACATTCTCCAGGATAGACTACATGCTGGCACATAAAACATACCTCCATAAGATCAAGAGGATAGAAATTTTGCAGACTACCTTCGCTGACCACAAGGCTCTGAAATTATTTGTGAACTCCAAAGGGACTCAGAAGAAACACTTTAACACCTGGAAGTTAAACAGCCTCATGCTCAATAACCAGTGGGTCCGAGATGAAATCAAGGAGGAAATAAAAAGGTTCCTGGAAACAAATGACAATAAAGACACAAACTCTCAGAACTTATGGGACACAGCAAAAGCAGTACTGAGAGGAAAATTTATAGCTTTGCAAGCACACATCAGGAAGGAAGAAGGAGCTTACCTGAGTAGCTTAATGACACAGCTAATAGAACTAGAAAATGCTCAACAAAAGGACCCAAGAACAGGAAGACAGAAGGAAATAACAAAGCTGAGAGCAGAAATCAACGAAGTGGAAACTCAAAAAACAATCCGAAAGATCAACGAAAGCAGAAGTTGGTTCTTTGAAAAAATAAACAAGATTGATAGACCACTGGCAAACCTAACAAAGAAAGAGAGAGAGAGAAACTTGATAACTCGTATCAGGAATGAAAAAGGAGAGATCACTACTGATATGACAGAGATTCAAAGGGTAATCAGAAACTACTTTGAAAAACTCTACGCCACTAAAAATGAGAACCTGGAAGAAATGGATAAATTCTTGGACTCTTATAATCTTCCACGGTTGAAGGAAGAGGATGTAGCATATCTAAACACCCCCATCACCATTGATGAAATTAAAACAGTAATCAAATGTCTGCCGAAAAACAAAAGCCCAGGTCCAGATGGATTCACTAATGAATTCTATCAAACTTTCCAAGAGGAACTACTGCCAATCTTGGCAAGACTCTTTCATGAAATTGAACAAACAGAAACACTTCCAAATAGCTTTTATGAAGCCAACATCACCTTGATACCTAAACCAGACAGAGACGCTACCAAAAAAGAAAATTACAGACCAATATCACTGATGAATGCAGATGCAAAGATCCTCAACAAAATCCTGGCAAATAGGATTCAATGCCTCATTAAGAAGATCATCCACTACGATCAAGTAGGTTTCATCCCAGGAATGCAAGGCTGGTTTAACATCCGTAAATCTATCAACATAATACACAACATCAATAACAAGAAAAATAAAAACCACATGATCATATCAATAGATGCAGAGAAAGCATTTGATAAGGTCCAACACCCATTCTTGATCAAAACTCTCAGCAAGATGGGAATAGAGGGAACCTTTCTCAATATAGTGAAGGCCATCTACCACAAGCCAGTGGCAAATATTATCCTCAATGGAGAAAAACTGAAAGCCTTCCCTCTAAATTCTGGCACAAGACAAGGCTGTCCTCTCTCACCACTCCTATTCAACATAGCACTGGAAGTACTTGCTATAGCGATTAGGCAAGAAAAGGATATCAAGGGAATCCAGATAGGAAAGGAAGAAGTCAAGCTCTCACTGTTTGCAGATGACATGATACTCTACTTAGAAAACCCTAAAGACTCTATCAAAAAGCTTCTAGAAACAATAGACTCATATAGCAAGGTGGCAGGCTACAAAATTAACACACAAAAATCAATGGCCTTTCTATACACCAACAGTAATAAAGAAGAAATGGACATTAAGAAAACAACCCCATTCACAATAGTACCACACAAACTCAAATATCTTGGAATCAACTTGACTAAATATGTGAAGGACCTATACAAATAAAACTATAAAACTCTGCTCCAAGAAATAAGAGAGGACACACGGAAATGGAAACACATACCCTGCTCATGGATTGGCAGGATTAACATCATCAAAATGTCAATACTCCCCAAGGCATTATACAGATTTAATGCCATCCCTCTAAAGATACCCATGACATTCTTCAAAGAAGTGGATCAGACACTTTTGAAATTCATTTGGAACAATAAACACCCTCGAATAGCTAAAGCAATCATTGGGAAAAAGAATATGGGAGGAATTACTTTTCCCAACTTTAAACTGTACTACAAAGCAACAGTTATCAAAACAGCATGGTATTGGAATAAGGATAGGTCCTCAGATCAGTGGAATAGGCTTGAATACTCAGAAAATGTTCCCCAGAGATACAACCATCTAATTTTTGATAAAGGAGCAGGAAATCCTAAATGGAGCAGGGAAAGCCTCTTCAACAAGTGGTGTTGGCACAATTGGATAGCCACTTGCAAAAAATTAAACTTAGACCCCCAGCTAACATCATGTACAAAGGTAAAATCCAAATGGATTAAAGACCTCGATATCAGCCCCAAAACCATAAGATATATAGAACAGCACATAGGCAAAACACTACAGGACATTACAGGCATCTTCAAGGAGGAAACTGCACTCTCCAAGCAAGTGAAAGCAGAGATTAACAGATGGGAATATATTAAGCTGAGAAGCTTCTGCACCTCAAAGGAAATAGTGCCCAGGATACAAGAGCCACCCACTGAGTGGGAGAAACTATTCACCCAATACCCATCAGATAAGGGGCTAATCTCCAAAATATACAAGGCACTGACAGAACTTTACAAGAAAAAAACATCTAACCCCATCAAAAAATGGGGAGAAGAAATGAACAGACACTTTGACAAAGAAGAAATACGCATGGCCAAAAGACACATGAAAAAATGTTCCACATCACTAATCATCAGGGAGATGCAAATCAAAACAACGATGAGATACCACCTCACACCCCAGAGAATGGCACACATCACAAAGAATGAGAATAAACAGTGTTGGCGGGGATGTGGAGAGAAAGGAACTCTTATCCACTGCTGGTGGGAATGCTGTCTAGTTCAACCTTTATGGAAAGCGATATGGAGATTCCTCCAAAAACTGGAAATCGAGCTCCCATACGATCCAGCTATACCACTCCTAGGAATATACCCTAGGAACACAAAAATACAATACAAAAACCCCTTCCTTACACCTATATTCATTGCAGCTCTATTTACCATAGCAAGACTCTGGAAACAACCAAGATGCCCTTCAACAGATGAATGGCTAAAGAAACTGTGGTACATATACACAATGGAATATTATGCAGCTGTCAGGAGAGATGAAGTCATGAAATTTTCCTATACATGGATGTACATGGAATCTATTATGCTGAGTGAAATAAGTCAGAGAGAGAGAGAAAAACGCAGAATGGTCTCACTCATCTATGGGTTTTAAGAAAAATGAAAGACACCCTTGTAATAATAATTTTCAGACACAAAAGAGAAAAGAGCTGGAAGTTCCAGCTCACCTCAGGAAGCTCACCACAAAGAGTGATGAGTTTAGTTAGAGAAATAACTACATTTTGAACTGTCCTAATATTGAGAATGTATGAGGGAAATGTAGAGCCTGTTTAGGGTACAGGCGGGGGTTGGGTGGGGAGGAGGGTGATTTGGGACTTGGGTGATGGGAATGTTGCACTGGTGATGGGTGGTGTTCCTTTTATGACTGAAACCCAAACACAATCATGTATGTAATCAAGGTGTTTAAATAAAAAAAAAATTTAAAAAAAAAAAAAAAAATTCTTAACTGGAACTGGTGTATAGTACAAGAATTTCTTTATTTTTAATCTAAACATGGTGTACTGTCTGTGGTAAGACTAAAGATCAAAAGGCATTTTTAGAATGACTGGATAATGAATACACTACAGCTAGAACAAAGCAGTATATATAACCATACTATACATTTTAATCTTTAAAAGGAAATCAAAGTAAATGACAATGTCTCTGTAATTTACAAAATTATTAAAACTGGGGCGGTGAGGTGGTGCTAGAGGTAAGGTGTCTGCCTTGCAAGTGCTAGCCAAGAAGGACAGCGGTTCGATCCTCCGGCGTTCCATACGGTCCCCCCAAGCCAAGGGCAATTTCTGAGCGCTTAACTTGGATTAACTCCTGAGCATCAAACGGGTGTGGCCCCAAAATTATTAAAACCAATTAAAAATAACCAGGATCTTGAGATTACAAGGGTTAAATAAATAGCACATGCCTGTCATGCAGTCAGCCGTAGTTCAATCCCTGGCACACATGATTTGCAAAGCATCACCAGATGCATCCCTGGAATCTCCAAGACCATCTCTGTTAACAGACCTGGAGCCCCGCCCCCCCAACTCTGCTTGGGGTGACCATAGAGGCCCTGAGAACTTCTGGCATGGCCAAGGTAATCCCAACATCACATCCTGGGTAGCACCATGTCCTCTGGCCAGAATCTAAGGAGAGTCTTTGGGTTCAAAAACACTTCTCTCAGAAGCTCTAAGCACCGTAAACAAATAAATTGGATTTACTTTATAGATGTCTACAATGTTGCTTTCATTCAGTTTTATTTTCTCTACACATGAATTTAAGTCTCTGTTTGAAAATTGCACCAGGGGACAGAGGAATAGTACAGTGGAAAGATATTTGCCTTGCACACTGCAGGAAGGATCAATCACCAGGATCAATTCCCAGCATCCAATATGATTCCCAGCCAGAGTGATTCCCCAAGTGCAGAGCGAGTAGTAAGTGCCCAGCACCACTAGGAGTGGCTCTAAAACAAAAATAATAAAAATCTATCAGAAAGGCTAAAAGACAGGACAGCAGGTAGGACATTTGCCTTATAGGTGATCTAGATTTGATCTATAAGGCCTCCTGAGCCCCACCAGGAGTGATCCCTCACTACAGAGACAGGAGAGAACCTTTAACATTGTTGGTTGTTTCCCTGCATCCTCTTAAATACAAAAACAAAACAAACAAAAAATCTACCAGATACAACAAAGACAAAGAGAAACATATAGTATGTTACAAAAATATATACAGTAATGACTGCATGCAACACATATATTCAAGGTGAATATATAATAAACTATAAACAATAAGTAATGGTACTAATCGCCAACTACTTTAATACAGCTATTAAAAATTAAGTTAGAGATTCAGTTAAAGGTCTTTGGATTGGTCATGTTTTACCAGGTAAGAAAAAAACCAATTCAGAATAAACTGTATACATAATAAAATTTAAACAAACTATGCAAGAAGTAGGCTGAGTGAAAAAAAAAAAAGATGGTGCCTTATAAACTGAACCAGGGCTGCTTTTAATCAAATCCAAAACAAGTTATTAGGTCATATATTAAAAAGCAAAGTCACATTGCCTTGGTTACAACTAACACTGATGATCTTTGCATCATGCAATCTCCTGGGTTGCAGTTCCTTTACTGATAAAGTCATGGAAGCAGATTACCTTTAAAAGATCCTGTTAGCTCTAAATTTTTGATAAGTATTTCCTAATAGTATTTCCTTATTTCAAAGAGAGGCAAACTTTTACACTGCTTTCATTTTATGTGAGAAGACTACATTTTAATTTAGTCATGAATACAAATAATTAATTCTATATTCCAAATTAAAAAAAAATTGAAGAGTGCCAATGCAGACTGTTAAATAAACTCAGGAATAATTACCCAAAGGTGTAAAGAAATAGAATAGTCCTAAAGAAAAAAAACACTAGTTGTACAGAATATACTAGATTGATTCCAGAGTTGTTCAAATTAATGAATAACAAAAGGACTCTTCAAAAAAAAGGGGTGGAGAGAGAGTATGTAATGCATTTGCATTGTTAACCCAGATTCAATCCTTGGTACCACCTAGATCCCATATTCGTTCTAGGAGAGGAGCATATTCTGAGCACAGAGCTGGAAGTAAGCAAGCCCTGCACTGCTACATGTGACCACATAATCAAATAACAAAAATTTTTCAAGGAAGAGTATATTATCTTGCATATTCTCTTTAAATTCACCTGGATATTTCTTATTCAATTTACTCGCTACAATCTTTCTGACCACTTTTAGTACATTACTGGTGTAAGTGAGCTAGTTGATGAAATCTATGTTACATGGTGGTGTATTAACCTGAAAACTATTTTCCTTACTCATCTGGTGCACTTCTATGAGTTTAATGACTTACCGCCCGAGCTGAGTCACCAAAGTCTATCTTTAATCTTCCCATAGCCCTAATGATAGCAATGATGGACTGGATAGTGTTGCTGTAGACCACTGCTTTGTACTGTTTACATTCCTCTTCCGAATATCCAGCTTCATGAATGATTCTAATGAGACAAAAGGAACAAAAGACACAAAAATTATTTCCTTTGGTCGAAGAATATACTTAAATATAAAAAATTAATATTTTAAATCTACTTACTTCATCTGCTTCACAATTGTACTTTTCCCAGATTCACCAGCACCTGAGAAAAGCAAAATTAAAAAAATAGGGATCATTTTTCTACCTCACAACATATATCCAACTAACAATAACATGAAAATGCACATATACTTCTCCTTTCACTGTTAAGTTTTAAAAAATAAAAATGGGTATTTAGAAAATGTAGCAGAAATGATATGCATGGGGCCGGAGAGATAGCATGGAGATAAGGCATTTGCCTTGCATGCAGAAGGTCAGTGTTTCGAATCCCAGCATCCCATATGGTCCCCCATGCCTGCCAGGAGTGATTTCTGAGCGTAGAGCCAGGAGTAACCTCTGAGCACTGCCAGGTGTGACCCCCCCCCAAAAAAAAAAGAAATGACATGCAAAAATGGGTATTTGATTCTAAAGATACACAAAATGTTTTAAATATAAATTTTATTTGTTCATTATTTCATAATATTTAAAATTTATTATGCTCAACTAAAATATACTCCCAACTGGTTTACATTTCCAAAAGTATTAAAAATTCTATTTTCTTTTTTTTTTGTTTTTGTTTTTGGGGGTCACACCTAGTGGTGCTCAGTGGTTACTCCTGGCTATGCACTCAGAAATTGGCCATGGCAGGCTCAGGGGCCTATATGGGATGCAAGGATCAGACCCTGATCCATCTCAGGTTGGCAGCATGCAATGCCAATGCCCTACCGCTGTGCTATAACTCCAGTCCCTAAAAATTCTATTTTCCATAGCTTTACTTGAAATCCTATAAATCAATTTTATTTAAGATTGTGCAGCTTCACAACTATACTGTAACTTTAATCTTTGCCTTTGTGCTGAAGGTGGCAGTAGTGCCAAGAAACCACATGAGTTTTAACATATTAAATATGTCAATTTAGCTCTGTCTTATGCAGTAAATGCTCAATTCTGGTTATTAAACAGTTAAATACACAGACTACACTGATTATACTGGAGAATAAGATGTTGTGCAGTGAGGAAATGCTATTCCCTCTGTGTTTTCTCATCTTGCCCTTCACCCAAGCTATAAATCCATTTTCAAAATTTCCTTCATATTCAGGGTCTCCACACAATTTGAAACAACCAGAAAGAGCTATTAATGAAATACCCCTTTCACAATATTAGAGTTCTCTGATTCTTCATACTTTACAATAAATAGGTGCTATCTTTCCATGAAATTAGGCTATTTATCAGGTTCCTCCTTATTGCTGTATACCAAGGTCATAAGAAAGTAAGGCACAAAACCAAAAACATTTATATAAAGATAAATTATGGAAAGAGAAACTGACTACACACCATCTTTTGTCGACTACACATCATGTTGGTATGCATGCATCTCAGTTTAAGACACATAAACAGACTTTTCGCTATGTGGCACCATTTTCCCAGAGCCATGCCTATAGTACTACTGAACAGCTTATAGTTACTATAGCAATTTGTTAATGATTGCATTGCAAACTTCAGTTTTCCTTGTGAACATCCAGTGTGCCACCATGTTGGGTGGCTTTCAAGGAAGAAGCAAATACTGCCTAATGAAGGACACCAGCTTTCATAACCCACTGTTCACATGAATCTTGCTGTCTCTCATTTGACACATATTTCTATTTGAATTCTCAGTAGCTAACTTGTTTTAGACACCCATTTAATAAAATCCACTTTTACACTTAAATCTAAGCTATTTGTTACTGATAGAAGTATTTAAAAAAGACTACCGAGGGGCTGGATCGATGGCGCAAGCTGTAAGGTGTCTGCCTTACCCACACTAGCCTACAATGGACCGCAGTTCAATACCCCTGCGTCCCATATGATAACCCTAGAGTTTCTGGGTGTGACCCAAAAACCAAAAAAATAAAAAAGAATACTGAGCTCATTCTCTTCATTCTTTTCCTTTTCTCCCCTTTATACACACACACCATCATCATCTTCATCACCATCATCCTCATCATCGGGTTTTGAAAACAGGCCTAGTTAATGGCTTATATGAAAATCTACTGTGGGTGGAGAAATTTCTTATATTTTCCTAGTGATTTGTTATTCAAGAAAATTTCCCTGCTGAATTAACAAAGATGGCATTCTTCATTTACAGACAGTCTCTGAATCTTTGAGAGCACCTGCGAATTTCAAAACAATTCCCAAATAAATAACCCATTATTTGTTAACCATCAACAGTGTATTTGGTTCTGTGAAAAGTACAATTGTAAGAATTATGGCTCACACATTTCTCTAATTTAAAAAATACCGGGCTGTTTAAAGCTTACATAGAGCCTCCAGGAATAGTTTACTTGTGGAATAACTCAAAGGCACAGAAAAAGGCTTGTCTAATACAAATAAGTGAGATCACTGAACCATACAATGGGAAATATCAGAAAAAGTTCAGAATAAGATTCTTACAAGATGAATTATATGTACTCAGAGGAGTACTT
Organism: Suncus etruscus; assembly: GCF_024139225.1. NCBI lineage: Eukaryota > Metazoa > Chordata > Mammalia > Eulipotyphla > Soricidae > Suncus > Suncus etruscus. The sequence continues at coordinate 108,833,659 of NC_064848.1, forward strand.
AGAAATCTTAGTCAGGAAAAGTCTAATTTTTCTGTTAGTACATCTTAAAATTCTAATTCCCTTAAAATAATTGATGACCTAGGGCATCAAATTTTGTACTAAGGACCTAGTCCAGTGCCTGTGCTTCAAAGAAAAAAAATCTGTTTAACATTAGAATGGAGTGGAGATTATAAACTTTTTGATTGGATTTCTACTTAATTTCTGCACTAGTCAACAAGTACTGCTTGAGGAATAAATTATTTTAGATGCTGAAACACCAGGAAAAGATCAAAGATATTATAATTAGTATACATACTATGTGAACATATCATTAAATTTCAACTTTTCCTTTCACACAGACTCCAAGCAGGAAATAACCCATACCCCATAGTTAGCTTCTTATATTTGAAATATTTAGAGTTAAAGATTGTTCTTTACAAATCACCTTTTTGGACAGTCACTTCTGAGCCCACCAGAAAGCAATACCAGTTGTTTTTGCTTGTTTTTCTTTTCTTTTCTTTTTTAAAGTCAGAAGTAATGGGGAACAGAATAAAAGAGAAAAGCTTTGACTTTTCTGAGTAGTGTCATTGAGACAGGCAGCTACTTACTATTTTTCACTTAAATCCAGATTTAAAAGGTTGCAGTACTCATCTTTCAAAAAGAAATGAGGAATTTATGTATGTACATGCAGATAGACACAGATAATAAAAAACATCAAAGGATGAGATAATGTGGCATTTGGAATCACAAGGCCAGGTGGCCAAGGTAACTATGGGCTTGTCAACTAATGGTCAACAAACTGATTACTGTGTCACAGATGCAACTTTTTATGTCAAGTAGTGGGAAGGGAAAACCATAACTGCTAAGGAGTAAAGAGGCCTGCAGTTTGACGACAGGAGGTTAGAAATATAAAGCACACTGAGGTGAGGTGGGAGGTGAAGGGGGGTCACGGATTCTCTAAGATAAGGAAGTGGCTGGTGGAAAACTGCAACTGTGAAAGCAAATATTGAACCCAGCAGGTGTACGAAGTGGAGCTCAGCATAACATGATAACATGCCACACAGATGGTGGAAGGGCAAGGAGCATCACCACAGTAACAAAGTGGACCCATCTGCAATGAGGACACAGCTGTACAGCAGTCTGCTCTATGAATCCGGAAAGGAATTGCTTCCAGTTAGAACAAGGAAAGTACGAGAAGGAAATGAAATCAAGACACAGGTGAAGGGGGGGGGGTATTCTTTTTATGACTAAAACCCGACTAAGAACATGCTTGTAATCATGGTTCTTAAATAAAGATTTATAAATATATTGTTTTTGGGCCACACCCGGCGTTGCTCAGGGGTTACTCCTGGCTGTCTGCTCAGAAATAGGCCCTGGCAGGCACGGGGGACCATATGGGACACCGGGATTCGAACCAACCACCTTTGGTCCTGGATCAGCTGCTTGCAAGGCAAACGCCGCTGTGCTATCTCTCCGGGCCCCAAAGATTTATATATTTAAAAAAAAGTAAATTAACCTGTGGCTTACGTTCAATTCCTCAAGTAGTTTATATAACTGAATATTATAAAGAAGGTAGTGATTATCCCTGATTTTGGTGAGGGACAGTACAGGTAAATTATCACTGCTGATTAAGTTAAAAATAATCTAAAGAACTTCTGATCTCTGAAAACAAATTTTCTCAGGGCCAGAGCAATAGTACAGCAAGGGAAGGATATTTGCCTTGCACTCAACTAGACTGGTTTCAATACTCTGCATCCCATATGGTCTCTCAAACATGCAGGAAATGATTACTGAGCTCCATAGCCAGAAGTAACCTCTGATCACAGCTAGGTGTGGCCTCAAAACAAAACAAAACAAAAAAAAAAAACAAACTCCAAATCCTTTCCAAGAAAATACGCCCAGTTCTCTCCTTAGGTTTGTTAGACGCCTGATAACAGATTACTCAGTTATTAAAATAGTGAATTAGTTGATATAAAGAATTTGGGGCCAGAGTGATAGCACAGCTATAGGGCATTTTCCTTGCACACAGCCAACCCAGTACAGACCTGGTACAGACCTGGGTTGAATTCCTGGCATCCCATATGATCCCCTGAGCCTGCCAGGGGCGATATTTGAGTGCATACCCAGGAGTAACCTCTAAGCATTGCCGGATGTGGCTCAAAAACCCACCACCCCCAATAAAAGGAAAAAATTATTGAGACTTAAACACTAATTTTTAAATAAGGTTTACATTCAGCTTAAAGCTTAGCCTAGCTCAGATCCACTGTAGATAGTTCTCTGGAACCTTCAAAACCACACCTAGAAGTGCTAGATGCTCTGTAATGTGTGGCAAAGGAAACTCAAGGTCTTGTGCATGCTAGCAATGTGCTTTACCTCTACGGGCCCCAAGGAATCCTAATTTCTGGGTAAAATTGCACATTAAACAAAATTAAATAATTGTTTTTTTTTTTAATTGAAATAAAGCAATGCCAAGTTACAAATGCACTTAAAGCCAGTGGTTTATCATACTGTAACTAATAAATGAAAAAAAATCAAGGTTTATCCTCAACAGAAACAAATAAACAGGTCTTATGGTAAATACAGATTAAAACCAAAAAATATGACATCCTTGTTGAAAATAAAAATTATACAAATTTGGGGCCGGGAAGGTGGCACTAGAGGTAAGGTGTCTACCTTGCAAGTGCTAGCGTAGGATGGACCACTGTTCGATCCCCCGGTGTCCCATATGGTCCCCCCAAGCCAGGGGCGATTTCTGAGTGCATAGCCAGGAGTAACCCCTGAGTGTCAAACGGGTGTGGCCCAAAAACCAAAAAAAAAAAAAAAAGATTATACAAATTAGCAATTTATTGCTAACAATAAATAAAATAAGCAAACAAAACATAAGAGACATTTCTTTTGGTTTGTGGTCTACACCCACAATGTTCAGGAGTTACTTCTGGATCTGTGTTCAGAAATTACTCGTAGTAAACTCAGGGGACCACCTGGGTTGCTACAGATCAAACCTGGGATGGCAGCATACTAGGCAAATGCCCTATCCTAGTGCTATTCCTCCAATCCCAAGAGACCTTTTTCTGGAAAGAAAATTTTAACTAAATTTTAACTAAATTAAAAATAATTTTTAGCTGTCTGAGTTCACTGAAATGAGGATAGTAACACAAGAGGAATTAACAAAAGATGATATAAGAAGACAAATGGTTCCATGCCAGTGCCAGATGCTGAGAAAGACATTGCAGCATCAATGCCAGAAAATAAATTGACATTAGACAATCTGGCAAACGATTCTTATTATTCAAGACAGCTTCTGACATCTTTTCAAGACTTCTATAAAACTGGTACTGACAAAAATAAAAAAATATAAAGAAAGGATTTGGTGCTGTTTTCTGAAATATAAAAGAAGATAAAAATAATAATGTATTTGTGAAAAATTAAATAAAGTCTGTCTGCTTTAACTCCATTCCTTTCACCTCCTCCACCCATGCCACCCTTCTCTCTCGTTAGTCTCCTCATGATGAAATCAGTAAAGACAGAGACCTTTATGATAACTGACTTCTACTTGATGAGTAGTAAATACCAAACATGAGTTAATTAGCCATATTTTTGGTAAGGCTCTTAGCCAACAGCAGTCTTGAGGGAGATCTCATACAGGAATTATACAGGAATATTAAGGTTTGAGGGAGATATTATACAGGAATTTTAAATTGAACAGGGGTAGGAAGGATGGATAGGAAAACTTGTACAAAGGGCAATAATAGTACTTTCTCTTCTCTTTGAAATGTGTTGTCAATGAAAAAGGAAATATTTATTAGCTTTATGGCCAGAATATCTTTTTCAAGGACCTGAGAGTCATCTCTTTCAATATAAATATCAAGGCATATAATAATCTTAACCCCAGTTTTCTGGGGTAAAGGAAGAAACCTAATTTTGGTCTATTTCTTACTCCAAATTGCTAAGCCATCTCCTTTCATGAAGATATGAGAAGAGTATTCTTACAATGGATAAGGTCAAGATTTTTCCGCCAAGTAACACATAGGGAATATATGTGCTATGTCTTATGTTATTGATTATCTTGTAAACACATATGCAATGGATTCTACTAGTTTGGCTATAAAATGGGTTGAAATTCCTTGCTGTCTTTATAATATCTTAATACAGTGATATAATAAGGTTGGAAACCACTGGTTTATCTAATTTAGTTTAGCACTGTGAACTGAACAGACTGCCTGTGATGCAAGATATATGTGCTTAGCAAATAATAAAAGTTTTAATTTATATCAACTTTGGAAAACAAATTTCTGGGATGGCAGATTTTCTTTTAAATTATCTACATGGGCAATAGCCTATAAATATTTTTTACTATAAGAATCTTGAAAACCTATATTTAAAGAAAATATAAAAATTATGAGTTAGCCTCCCTCCAAATTTAACTCTCAACAAACAACTTCCCCGAACAACTCATACCTGAAATAGACATTATCCTTTTGCACGAACAAGAATGACTGCGTACCAAACACTACTACAGAAAGGTAAGACACAACAAAAGACAATCATGAAACTTCAGTCTCTCTCCTGGCAACACAAGGAGACCACATAAATCAGCTCACCATTCTAAAATCCATGTTTCCAAAACTCTAGTCTACAGACTGACAAGGTAAAGGGAAAGAAGAATAGGCAACTGGAGGTCACAAGCATATTTCTGGAGAATCATCAAAATATTTTAAATTCAGTGTTGCAATGTATACTATTTCAGAGATAATTAAGTGATGTTGACTTAACAGAGCCATCCAATTTCAGGCTGGTAGTTGAGTTTCTACTTACAGGTAAACTCTGGCATGTTCTAGATAATGTGCCTTGCTGGGAAACAAATTCATCTACCACTCTTACCCAATTTAACTGCCAATCATCCAACTCTTTACTACCGAAGAATCCAAACTTTGCTGTCCAATCATACTGCACTAAGGCAAGTAAAAGAGAATAAAATACAATACAAATAATGCACTAAAATAAAATACAAATGTATGTCAATTGATAACAATACATAAAAACCAGAGTCACCTCATAAAATTGCCAGTTAAATGTCAGGTGGATATCTATTCATACAAAATGGCATACAGACCACACGTTATTACAAAGCAGTGGGATGTTAACACAATGTAGACTGAAATTGTTTTAAAATAAACTTTTGACAAAAGGAGGGAATACTTACATAGAAATGACATTTTACCTACCATTAAAAATGCGTAACTTCTACAAAATTCACAAACAGTGAAAAGACAGTGTGGTAAATCCAATTATCTGTAAAAACTATGCACAAACCCCACAATATTTTGGGAAAGAGGAAAACTGTACATGTAGCTCTTAAAATGACTTTTTTTTTCCTATTCTCAATTACACATTAACATACACACACTAATTGAAAATATGCTACAACCAATGTCTGGAAAGGCATTTAACATTTTCAAAATGGATTCCCCCCATGTGTACTCTACATTGTAGCTGTTAATACTGCACAAGTACAATCAGCAATGTTTACTTTTAAACAAAGGTAAGGGGGTTTCCTCCCTCAATACAAGTTGTAGACATCAAAACCTATGCTTATAAAATTTTAAAACTTCCAGCAATCTAAATATTTCAAATGAAAACCATTACAAACTTCTCAAATGTTCTTATGTTCCAGGTCTATCAACCTAGTTATCTAGCGTAGAATCCTTCAAAGATATTTCAATTTCTTTCTCTTCACTGGATGGCTTTTTCTTACTGCTGGCCTCATGACTGTCTTTGCTTTCTTCATTACTATCACCATTATGTTGTGGTTGATTACTGTCTTGATTATCAGATCCTCCATTCAGATATTCATTTGGATATTTTGTGGCAGGGAATTCATTTAAATCACATGACTTAGAGTGGAATGGGTATCTATAGAAATGAATCTGTTTTTTGGGTTCAGTCGTCTGATCACGTGCACTGATAGCTAAAATGGAAAGATTATTTTTGAGCAATGTCTTGTTTCTGAAGTTTTTTAAAATACTCATTAAGAAAATCACTTAAGTCATATTTTTTTAATTGGAAAAAATCTGATGATTCTTATACAAGTAAATAAAAATATTATATAAGGATACTAAGCTAATTGAAAATATGACTATATCAGAAGATAACTTTCATTTTATACTGCATATGTTATAGAACTGCAAAGTGTGGGAACACTGATCACCCGAAGGCAACAGACAAAGGAGTGCTTTGGTAGCCTGCTTATTCTATATTTGGAGGGACTAAAAATCACGACATAAACGTTTAAAAACAAAATTAAAAAGTAATTAAAATATAGCATTTGAAGATATTTTTAACATTAGGTCAGATTGTGGTTTTCAATAACAAGACACTTCTCATATGTTTGAAACTATGAATACAGGGAATAGGCTTAATACAGTGTTGTGCATGTGAGATGCAGTGTATGCTTGGCCTCTGTAATTCAAGTTTTGCTTTTCAGAGGTCTTATAATGGAACTATGGCCCACTGATTTGAGGAAATTCTCACTATTAAACCCGTCGTTATCTGTTTGGTCCTTACAGTTTAAATTTGGACAGATTTATTAGTGTTAAACCATAAATGTCAACATGTAAACTTGTTTTGATTAAAGAATTTTTCTATCAAAAAAAAAAAAAAAAACCAGAGTCACTTTTCAAAGTGATTTTAATCCCTCAAGAAAGATGTGGGTGACAAGATTTCCTCCTTTTCAGATGAAAGCTACCAAGAAAAGTCCTAGTACTGAAAAGGTAACATGAAGCCCACAGAAAACATTGTCCATGGTTGCAGCACGCAGAAACATTTCTAAGAGGGACCAAACAAAGAAGCAGCACTAAGATTATATTTAGGGAAAATATTACAATTATCATATTAAAATGTTTTTATGAGTAATTAAGGCAAAAGTATAAACCATGCTGACCTAGGAAGAACAGCAACTATTTCCCCTTAGTCATAACTGAAAACAATTTCACTCTGATTCCAAGCATGGAAGAGCTTATTGTGAGTTTACTTCCTGTCACATGACCTGAAAGTTTGGTTCCTGAGTCAAGTGGTATTACTTTAATTACATTAAGCTTATGAGAAAAAACAAAAGAGGTAAATGATGCATTTTTACCAAGTGAAGGTCAAAAGATAATTACAGTATATTTTACAAATGAAAGTTGCATAAATAATAGAAAAAGACAGGGAGATTACTCATTGTACACAAGCAATGCTCAATCCAAAATAATAACATTGCAAATAAGATACTGTATCATTGTCATATTGAAACTCATCTTGTTTTACTAAAGATCTTTGTTTTATAAACTATCTAGAAGCATGAGGAAATTTCACTCCCAATGATAGTTAATGAAAATAATTTAGAAATGTAAAAGATGTTTTAATCAGAGAACCACACTGCTTTGTCTAAAAATCAATTCTAATTGCATTCATATAAGCTCAGATGTTTACTAATAAACAAATAATTAACATATACAAATGGTCTCAATTTCTTTGTGTCAATCTATATCTCTCCCACATTTTTCAAACCCATTAGAGCAAGAGGCACGGATTGCATTTGTTCTCAAACATCTTTTCAAGGATGTTTCTTTTTTTTTTTTTTTGGTTTTTGGGCCACACCCGGCGGTGCTCAGGGGTTACTCCTGGCTGTCTGCTCAGAAATAGCTCCTGGCAGGCATGGGGAACCATACGGGACACCGGGATTCGAACCAACCACCTTTGGTCCTGGATTGGCTGTTTGCAAGGCAAACACCGCTGTGCTATCTCCGGGCCCTCAAGGATGTTTCTATAGCGCCCAGCTCTTTAAATTGTGGGCCACAATCCTATTGTTTAACTCAGAAAAGTTTCACAAAACTTATTTTATTTATAATTTATTACCAGTAAATGTTTTATTTGTATACCTAATTTATGTACTCAGGATCACATAAAACTTCTGGGGTACAAAAGGGCTATGAGTTAAAAAATGTCTAAGAAGACCTGATAGTGAAAATAATCTTCTAAGACAAACATAATTTTTCCCATTGTGGAGAGACAGTGATGGGAGGAGACAGCGATGCTGCCTGTTTATTGTCTGGAATATTACAGACAATATATACTCCAGAACAAAGGTTATACAGGCTTTCTGGATATTAAGGAAAACAATCACTGGGGGTTTCGAAGTTTCACTGTTGTGCCATTATCCTCTTGCATTTCATGTGACCCACAGGAGACCGGTGCTATAAATGCCAATTTTCTGACAAGTGTAACTGTTGTAATATAGCCAGTACTTTGTTTTTGTCTCAAAAGGAAACACATGTCTTTCTATTAGTTACACAAAACTTGAGTAGACTGACTTATTTGAAATCAGTTATATACCTCACACACTTAACAATTCTAGCTGTAGATGATTTTAATAAATCATTTTGGTTGTTTGGGATTTATGTCCAGTACAGCTCAGGACTCACCCCGGCTCTGCTCTTAGGAATCACTTACGGAGTTGGTCAGAAAACCATATGGTCTGCTAGGGACAAAACCAAGGTCCACCACAGGCCAGTAAGTACGCTAGCCTAAGTAAGTAGCCCTAGTGTTGTATCAGCCTAGGTAATTCATTTGATAATTAAATTTATTATAATTTAGGTAGAATGATTATACTAGTTTTAGTGTTTAAGATATGGATGATTAAAGTGAGTGTACTCTATTACCTGAAATTAGCCACTGCCACCCATGTCTCCTTCAGTCCTCCTCTTCCTTCCTCCTCTTTGCTCCCATACAGCCGTCAAGTTTCAATCACATATTTCTAAGAACTAAGACTAATACTACCCATAATTTCTACACTTATGTTACTTATCTTTTTATAATTCTCATCCATTTTTTTTCAAAAGGCAATAGTTCCAGTTCCAACAGGTTTGTCAAATAAAGCCAAATAAACAGAAGAGTTTCTCAAAGTAAGATCTTAAGACTTGAAACCAGAAAAGAAAGACATATTCCCAGGCCCTGTACAGAAGGTACTGAGTAAAAAACTGCAGCAGAGCCCAGAATTCTATATTTTAATCCCTCCATATGATTTTGGCATAAGCAAAAGACTGAGAACCAGTTAAATATAAAAAAATCTCATCACATTTTTTCCATTAGTAATTCGAATAGGGCCTAGCTATAAAGAAAAATCTATACATTTATATACTTGTATTTCCCTCCTCCTCTCAAAAATGAGATAAGCAACACTGCTATACATTTCCAAAAATAGTTTATTAAAATAAAAATGAATTTTCCATCATATATTGGTACAAAATATTACTTTAAAGGCTAAAAAGAAATTCATTTCCATATAATTACATAGTTTTTAAAAGGAAGAACATTTTTAGTAGCATTTACAAGTAAATGCCTTGTTTTCTTCAATTCTACACTAAAATTTGAAAAATGTAGCTTAGGGTCTGGTTATAATATAGCATTTCTATGAACATTTCATACTGTGGTTTAAAAAATATTCTGACCTATTTTGCACTTAGAATGGATCTTTTACCCATGCTGGCTTGGAAATTCATCCATTGATCTATACAAAACTAAGCATTGATGTACCTTTAATATCATTTGTTTATTAATAGTTAAAAACTTAATTTATTATTAAATAATGCATCATTTCATCAGACAATGCTTTGAATTTTGTGAAGATATCTACTAATATAAGGGAAAAAGTCCTTTTAAATTCCTTTCTTGTTTGAAAGCTTCAATACTATTATAGGCAACAAATGCCTTGAGCTCTCTTCCTTGTAGATGAATACTGCCAAACTGTCAAGTCAGACTATCCATGATTGTCTGCCAATGTCTCAAATAAGAATGTTACAACTCTGTACTGATAGACCCCAGGCGGTTTCCAGGGAACCACATGCAAGAGATATGAATCACATCCTGGCCACCTCAACTGCATCAGGCCAAGTGCTTTAACTCCTATCTCTAGCCTCTTACTATTTAATTAACCTAACTAGACAGAGCTTACACAACACTGTACATACAATTCCGTAAATTCCCCAATCCTAGCTTTTAGGGGTACAGCTTGAAATAGATAATATTGAATTAAATTAAAATTAGTGTAAAGTACTTAAAGGCCTCACTATTAGTATTAGAGCAATAGTTTTTAAGTACGTACATTCAAAAAGATGTTAATTATATTTTACCATACATATTTTTCCCAAATAAATTTTCACATATTTCTCAACTATCTTCCAAGGCCATCTGGATTTGGCTAACAGTTTCATAATGATGTAAGCTCATATCATCCTCTTAGTACTTTAAACAGTAATTTGATGCACATACAAACGTTTGTTTATACTTTCATTCATTCTGTAACACAAACTGCATATTCATATATATCTTAAAGTTTTAATGTGGAGTCTGATTCAGGCAAATGACATAATTAAAAATAGAAAGGAAGAATGTCAATCTCAATCTCCCTTTGTTCAAGAGAAAACAGTTCAGGGACTCACAATGTGAGGATGGAGGTTTAAGTGTCTTTTTCTTATTTTTTCTTTTCCTTTCACTGCTAAGCCCCACCAACCTCACCTTTGTTCTGCCAGTTAAGAAACCAGAGAGCCACAAAAGCTCAGCAATCTCTCTACCAGTGACTCATAGCCCTGCCCATAAAAGTATATTTTTCTGTTCAACTAAAATATACACAAGGTATGTTTACAAAAAATTTTCTTCAGGATTCCCCCTTAGGACATGCAGTTTTGGGCAGATATATTTTATCACAACAATATGGAAGACTTCCATGTGGCATTCCAACACATGCAGATTTTAATTACTTCCTCAGACAACAATTTATATTCTTCACAGAACTATTTTTCAAAAATGCTTGTCAATTCTTTAATGCAATCTTCTTTGAATGGTACCCAAAGAAGTTTATGATTTAGCTGAATCAGACCAATGCTTAGGAAAAATGGGGTAATATTATTCACCTGGGTGGTTCTGGAATAATGGGGAATAATGGAATAATGAGTAGCAGAAACCAGTGCAAATTAGGGGTACTTTTCCTTAACTTTAAGGTTGAATTCAAGGAGAACACTGACTGATTCGTTGTTTTTTTTTTTCCTAAAAAGGAGACAGTAGATCAGCTATCTTTGGGGCCTCTAATTTGTCTTCATTTGTCTGTCTTTCACTCTTACCATCATATATCTGTAACCACTTTATAATTTACTGTCTTCAAAATCATCTATCTAAACTACACAATCAAAATTTTAATATCTTTGATCAAAAACTATGTCAGGCAATCAAATCAAAGTTGAGTAATACATGGGTGGTGACTGCAGAACATTGTGTCCAGAATCTAAAGAAGCAGTCACACAAATCAACCGTTCCATTGGTTTTTGTTGTGTTATTTCACTCAGAAAACATCAATGGAGTCCCCACTGTGTTCAGGAATACTATGTACACCGAAAACGAAGTGAGAGAAAGGTTTGGTTCCAGCTACACAAGAGGGAGGAACAGCTGGCAAGAAGCACCTCAGACAGCATTTCAGATTCAGGAAAGTCTAGAGAATTATAGCATATGTAAAATATCAGCATCTGCTAACGTTATCTTAACAATTCATCAGAATTAAACCAATAAAAAGGTAGAAAAATATATTAAAAAGTATAGAAAAAGTAACACAACTAGAGTCCTTGTACAGTTTTCATTGATCTACTAACACCTAAAACTCTCAATTTAATTCATTCCATTAGGAAGAATAATGTTACGGTTTTTGCTATCTGGATTCTATCCAGAGAGGTAACCTAGAGGAATACAAATTGCTTTATTTAACAAAGGCTAGGGAAAGAAGGGATGTTTAAAGAAAAAAATAAGATGTCTAATAGATAGCTGAAGAACCCCCATGTGAAATAGAAGTAATAGTGTGTGACATTCAAGTAGGTGATCAATAACAATTTATAATGAAGCATATTTAACTCAACAATAATCTATTAATAATCTGATGCAAAAATCTATAAAGCAACATTGTCTGCCAGAGGATTATTATACTTCCTGCTACCAAGTTCTCTATTATAAGAGGTAAAGTTTCACCCGAATTTATTTTAATCATTAAGTTATAAATTATAAATTAGATGGTTTCCTAATTGCCATAGCTAACTTAATATTTTGTCAAGAGGGCAAATCTCAGGTTAAGTGTTTGAAGCACAATAAAAGAAGCTATAAGTTATGAATGGAAGAAATAAGGATGGAGGAAGGGAGAAGAAAAAAGGGAAATAAAAAATGAAGGAAAAAAGAAGGTAATGAGACAAAACAGAATGGTGCATTATACTACTGGAAATAATTTCGATATACTTTCTTGTTCATGCAATAACACTAAGATGTAGGTTTAATATATTCAATAACCACACTCAATTCATACATTCTAATTATAAACTGTATTCACAGGGTCAAAATTCTATCCTCAGTAAAGCAGGTCTTCACTGTTTTTGTCTTATCTGCTGTCTTCACTAAACAAAAGTTAGTCTTATAATAAATGACAAAACAGTTTTAACTAAATCCTTCTACCTAAAGGCACCTAAAGCTTATAAGAAAAGAAAAAACAGGCAAAACATCCTAAAGAGTTTATGAGTCAGTTTTAACAATGATATGGAGAATCAAGAAAAAAAAAGAATGACATATCAAATCTCTCAAAATTAGCTATCTATCCTCTCAACTGGGAGTTAGTTGCCCTTTATAAAAAATCTTACATACAAGCAGGTGACGAATGGAGGGCATGACTGATGAGGATAAAATACATTGGCAAGAAAACCAGGAAAGATTTACATGGGCAGAAGCTTCAGATATGAGATACTTAAATTTTTTTTTTTTTTTTTTTTGGTTTTTGGGCCACACCCGGCAGTGCTCAGGGGTTACTCCTGGCTGTCTGCTCAGAAATAGCTCCTGGCAGGCACGGGGGACCATATGGGACACCGGGATTCGAACCAACCACCTTTCGTCCTGGATCGGCTGCTTGCAAGGCAAACGTTGCTGTGCTATCTCTCCGGGCCCGAGATACTTAAATATTTAATGTGAAGAACTATATGAGAAGGGACTAGCTGGTCCTAAATTGATAACTCTTTCATTTCGAGTTAGAACTGTTGTTATGTTTTTATGGAACCAGTAAATGGAAATTTTCACTCGATTTTCTTTTTTCAATCTGTTTTTAAAAAAGTAACATTTCTGTACTTAAAGATATGGTGTTTTCCATGATATCAAATATAAAATTGTACATTTTAGATTAACGATATGCTATAGTTTTTCTGATTAATTTTTACTGAAGAGCATCCTAATACCACGTGTCAAGTTAGGGCTTCTGTTATGATACTCAACACCAGACAAAATAAGAAAACTACAAATCAAAATCATAATAAGATGTTGTATCATACACATTAAGATTATTATAATCAGAAAAATAGTACTAAGTGTTGAGAATAATATAAAGAAATTGAAACCTTCCAAATGGAGACGTCTTTCCATTTTCCATTCCAGTGTGTATAATTTGAGTGTAGTTTTTTAAAAGATGAGTGACATTATCTAAAGCAAAAATTCAATTTTTAATATAATATTTATTTTAATCATAGTGGCTTACATATCATTGACGATAATATTTTAGGTACATATTAACATAAAAACAGGGGAGTTCCCATCACCGAATTGTCCTCCCTCTACCTCCGCTTCTGTCCTACCTCCCATATCCTCTTCCCTCACCCCCGGGGCTGCTAGAATAAGTGGTCCCTCTGTGCCTAGCTTACTATTTAGAGGTCCTACACCTGTTTGGTCTTGGTACTTCCCTTATTTCCCACTCTAATTGGGAGGTGGGACTAGATAGTTCAAGTGGTTTTGTTTGAAGAAGAGAAAGATACTAAACTGGGGGAAAAAATCAAATATACCGAAAATGGGCAGAGTCCTTCTGGAAGCTCTCATCCTAGGTTTGAGAGAAGGGGAAAAGGAGGGTGAAACACCACAACAGTACAAAAAGAAATGTCAAGTAAAATATCCAGTGAGCACTACAACAATAAAGATAAGCACATAGGATATAACTATTATAATATACTCTGCTAATTTATTAGTAGTCCACTAGTAAAAAAAATTATGTCCTCTTGAGAAAATTTTAAACTCTGGAATTCCAGATTTACAAAGGTTACAAACTTAAGAGTTACATTTAGACTATTCAACAGAGATTTATCACAGAAAGATGGACTGCTCTTATAATAACTAGATAGGGAAAAAAGCCCCAATTTACAGTATCACAAGGACATGAAATATGGATCAAATTGTCATATCCAATGTAGTTTTCTTTCACCTTTGTTCATAGCTGGAAACAGTTTTTTTTTATTGAATCACCTTAGTTACAAAGTTGCACCTTACTAAGACAGTTACAAAGTCGTTCAAGATTGTTTTATTTTATTTTTAAAGAGTAAAGTTCTTTATTTAAAAAAAAGTGAAAATAAAGTTTAAAGAATCAATTAAGAATTAGAGAAATAGGCTATGAGAATAATTTTTTTAATTTAAAATAGGACAAATAAAACTAATAAACCAATAAAAGTTAAAGATGGAATAAATAATAACAAAGCATAAGAATAGTAGAAAATGTAAAAAAAATTCTGTAAGTATAAAAATTAACTCACTAATCATAAACAATTTATTGAGTAGTTTTGGCTGACCCAGTATGCTACAATATAAGAAATGTGGGAGCAGTAGTAACTCACATGAACTTACCGAGAATAGAACCACTACAACCAGTCAGAAGGCAATAGATATTCTATTTTGGAAACCTTAAAAATAGGCTTGGCAGGCCCCCAGCCGTCCTTGTCTTTTTTCCCCTGACTCCAGGCCTTCCCTGGGTGCCAGCTCAGATGGCCAGAAGTGGGTTCAGGTGGACTCTTAGTGGTCCTCAGCTTCCCCCTCCCTCCGTACTCCAGGGGGGAGGTGCATGGGGAGGAAGGCGGGCAGACATCTGGCTTCTGGTTTCCTCTTTGATTCTGGAGACCAGCTCTTGCCAGATATGGGGTTTGGGGAGGCCCCATACCAGAGCCTTTCTCCCTAGTCTGGTGAGTGCTGGGAGGCTTGGCAGACCTCCAGCCATCCTTGTCTTTTCCCCTGACTCCAGGCCTTCCCTGGGTGCCAGCTCAGATGGCCAGAAGTGGGTTCAGGTGGACTCTTAGTGGTCCTCAGGTTCCCCCCTCCCTCAGTACTCCAGGGAGGAGGTGCATGGGGAGGAGGGCGGCCAGACATCTGACTTCCGGTTTCCTCTTTGATTCTGGAGATTAGCTCTTGCCAGGTATAGGGTCTGTGGAGGCCCCATACCAGAGCCTTTCTCCCTAGCCTGGGCGTTGCTGGGAGGCTTGGCAGGCCCCCAGTCATCCTTGTCTTTTCTCCCTGACTCCAGGCCTTCCCTGGTCCTCAGGCTTCCCCACTCCCTGAATACTCCAGGGGGGAGGTGCACGGGGAGGAGGGCGGGCAGACATCTGGCTTCCCGTTTCCTCCTTGATTCTGGAGACCAGCTCTTGCCAGGTTATAGGATTTTTCTCCCCTGGACTTCAGTCCTTACTGGGGCGACGGTCTAGGTGACACTATAGGGGTCAACAGGCTTTCCCCTTATATATCCCTACACTAATAGGAATGCGCTCTGGGAGGAGGGCGGGCCGTTCTAGCCCTGGTTTATGTTGGGACATCAGTGGAAATTTTTTTCCTTGTTTTCATATTGATAGTATTGTATTCATATATTCTATATGTCCATAATATCCATCTTGTATTGTGACCTTGATACTGCCCTACAAAGCTCACTTCTAATATTTTACTGCCTCAGTCCCAACCCTTACTTCCCCCTATCCTCCCATGTAGCTGCAGCTAATGACATGAAGCTCACCACATAGAGTGATAAGTGCAGTTAGAGAAATAACTACACTGAAAACTATCATAACAATGTGAATGAATGAGGGAAAAAGAAAGCCTGTCTCGAGTACAGGTGTGGGTGGGGTGGGGAGTAGGTAGATCTGGGAAATTGGTGGTGGGAATCCTGCACTGGTGAAGGGGGGTGTTCTTTACATGACTGTAATCATACAACTACAATTATATTTGTAATCATGGTGTTTAAATTTAAAATAAAAAATAATGCAATACAAAAAAATAGGCTATGGGACCACAATGATAACAGAGCAGGTAGGGCAGCTGACCCAGGTTTGATCCCTGCCATCCCATATGGTCCTAAGCACCACTAAGAATAATTACTGAGTTCAGAGCCAGTAGTAACCCATCAGAACTGCCAGAGCTGGTACCATCACACGCCCAACCCCTAAATTGGTTATATCACAGCACTATGAACCTTTTGAGAGATTTGTTAACTGTATTGATGCATTTTAACAATTGGAAGAGTATAGTTAATTGAAATCTTCAGGAATAAGGAATTCATTTAGGTAATTATGATATAGTTATGTGATTATTTTTATCTAAGCTTAACAAATGCATTGGGCCTACAGGAGTTAGTGTAGGAAATGAACAGGAGTACGGGATTTTTGTATTGTATTTTCATGTTCCTAGGGTATATTCCTAGGAGTGGTATAGCTGGATCATCATGAAATTTTCCTATACATGGATGTACATGGAATCTATTATGCTGAGTGAAATAAGTCAGAGAGAGAACGACGCAGAATAGTCTCACTCATCTATGTGTTTTAAGAAAAATGAAAGACATTCTTGCAATAATTTTCAGAGACAAAAGAGAGGAGGGCTGGAAGTTACAGAGCTTCACTACAGAGTGATGAGTTTAGTTGGAGAAATAACTACATTGCAAACTATCCTAACAATGAGAATGTATGAGGGAAATAGAAAGCCTGTGTAGAGCTTGTGGGGTCAGGGTAGGGAGGAGGGATATTTGGGACATTGGTGGTGGGAATGTTGCTCTGGTGATGGGGGGGTGTCCTCTGATATGGCTGAAACACAACCACAATCATGTTTGTAACCAAGGTGTTTAAATAGAATATTATTTAAAAAAAAGAAAATGTACAGGAGACATTATATAAGAAAGCAGACTCTGAAAGTGCACAAAAAGATTAAATACCTATTTATGAATGTATGAAAAGACATTCAGAAACTAAAAAATACACATTAAACTGCAATTATTTTTCAAGGTAGAATCATAAATATTTTTCATTTTCTAGTTTATATGTGTTATTTTGTAAATTCACATATAGAATTGACATATAATAAAATAAACATAAGACTAAAAAATACCTTCAAATAAAACTATTAATATACCTAGAGGTCAAGTATCAGACCTTAAAATACAAAAAGAAGATGGATCTAAAATAAAACTGAAGAACATAAAGCTAAAATAACTGAAAAAAATTAATACCTATACTTAAGAATTAAGATAATTTTATGAAAAATCATAAGTAGAACAGTTTAAGTTACAAAACTACATAAAATATTGACAATAAGACTATAAGCAAAAACTTTGAAAGTTAAAACTTTAAAGTCATTTTTCCTCTGGAGAAGCCCATGTACTCTCTTGAATACTTTTATTTCTTTTCTCACATCTAAGTAAATTTGTTGGAATTGATGAAATTTTAGGTTTTTGTTGTTTTGGGGTCACTCCTGAAGTGCCGGGAACTCCTGGTTCTATAATCAGGAATCACTAATGGTAATCTATATGGGTTACCCGAGATCAAGCCCAGGTTGGTGACTCCCTGATGAACTACTACTTTGGCCCTCTAAGTAAATTTCTTTGAATAAAACAATTTTGCTTCTTAATAAACATTTTTAATTTAGTAAAGTTGATATCCACAAGCAAAAGATTGAAACTTAAGCCTTATCATATGCCATAAATAAAAATTAATTTAAAATATATCAAAAGCCAGATAAAAAAGATAAAACTACAAATTCAAAATAAAGTTTCAGAAGAAATTTTCGTAACATTGAATTAACAATGATTCATTGGTTATAGTAACAGAAGCACAAAAAACTAAAATATATATAAATTGTATTTCATTAGAGTAAAAAACCTTATGCATCAAAAAGACACATTTAGAATAAATCAAAATGCAAAACAAAGGCATTCAAAAACTATTTCTAAGATTTAAATCTGACATGAGATACTAACTAGAATATTTAAGACATTCCTGCAATGAAATAACAGAAACACAAATACCACATATTTAAAATGAGCAAATGGCTTGGACAGACATTTCTCTTCAAAAGGAACACAAAATGGCCAATAAATACATATAAGTATTCAGTATTACTAGTCCCCAAGAAAATAAATGAAAAACCATCACAATAAAACCTCAGATCTATTAGAATGACTATAAAAATGTAAATAACAAGTGTGAAGAAGGTTGAGAAAGTAATTCTTATGTACTACTTATGCAAATTTGAAATGCTATAACTTTCATTGCTACTGAAAACAATGGCAGATAAAAATTTTTTTAATGGGACTACTTTATGAATTCACAATTACATTCCTGGGTACATAACTAAAAGAGCTTAAGTTGAGTCTCAAATGCAAATTAATATGCTTGTGTACATTCAGCGTTATTTACAATGACCAAATTTGAAATGTATCTAAAGGTATAAATTCAAAGGTGTATTATTCAATCTTAAAGGGGTAGAAAATCAAGAGACCTATACCAATACAAACATTTGTAAGATAAAAACTTTGAAAGACAAAAGATAAGTGATAATATAAACTAGACACAAAAAGTAATATTGTATAATCCTACTTTCAGGAATTACACAGTCATATTTAGAATCAGAAAGCAGAATATTGGTTGTGAAGATGATGGAGGAGGGGAAATGAGAAATAAATCTGATGAGTCCAGTGTTGGTTTGGTTGCTGAAAAAATTCAAAGATGGGTAATGGTGATGGTTGAGCAACAATGTGACTCTTTTTAATGCCATTAAAATTGTAAGGAAATACTGATTAAGTGGCTAATTTCACATTATTCATACTTCATATTACTCATATTTTAATATAAAAAGTGATGCATATCTTTTATTTACATGAGATTGTTTAAAAGCATAGATATTCATTTAAATATATTTCACAGTAATCTTTTTAAAAAAAGTTATCATGTTAATGAGAATGAGTTAAATATGACTAGAGATTTCTAGAGTACCTTTATTCACAAGTACAAGTTCATATATTTTTGTCTATTAAGGTTGTTACTAGAGATTGAAACTGTAGAAGTTCTATTTTCATTTCAGGACAGTGATACAAACTAAAGAATGATGCAGGCACATGGAAAAAGTAAAAGGTATTAATAAGAGCATTTTTGAGTGCTAAAATGATTGGTTACAATAAGGGTTGGGTATTATGAATGTCTACTCTATCACTGAAACTGTGTCCATGTAATGGATAGCTGTTTAATGCCCCTGTAGATAAACTCACTAGAAAAAACTTAGGGAGGTAGAAATGTTCACTTTGAGTCTAAAACCAAATTCCACTTCTCATATAAACATAAACACCTTTTTTCACCCAGAAAGAAATTTCTCTATAAATGGAAAAAAGACTGATGATCATTTAGAAATTTCATAAGTTGATTAAAACATTTCTATTTATTGTCAGAAATACATCTCTTGAAATTTCAAGTTATAAAATTAAATATCAGACATATATAATGAGTAGTATCTGGGATGCATATTTACATACTGAAAATAAAATTTTAATTTTTTTCTTCTATTTCTCTAATACATTTAATTATGTTAGAATAGTATCATTATACTAATGACTGCTTTAAGTATTTAAAGGTAAGTAAATATTAACAATTTCCTATCAAGATATTAAGGAAAGGTGCTATAAAATTATTTACTACAAAATTAAACAGGATCTGAGGATAAAAAAAGAAAACCAGTACCAGGGGTGATCCCTGAGTGACTCTGGGTATGACCCAAAAAAACAAAAACAAACAAACAAACAAAAAATAAAAAAGAAAGAAATCACTGGGCTAAGTAAAATATGCACCCCCTTTCTCTTTGCCAGAAGGTATCTTCTTAGCAACACTGATATCCATCATCTTGAGTGTAAAAGAGTTGCTCAAACCACATGACATTTTAAAATAAAAACAATTTTTATATTTTAATAGCACTAATATTACTGTATTATATATGCAGTGATACTACATAATGCAAATCCACATGACTTTAGCTATAAGTTACTGCTACTAAGAAAGATAATTTCCATAGGATGAAAAGAACTTTCATTTTTTTCAACATATATTTGCAGTGGTCACAGGGGAACATCCACCAGAGATGTAAAATAACAAGGGTCACTCTCACATTAGCTGAAATGCTAAATAGGGTCAAATCCCCAGTTTATTTCCAATTTTTAAAAAGTCAAAATATAAGAGGTCTACAATATAACAATACAGGAGGAACTTTAAAAAATGTATGCACATAATTTCATAAATACATATATTACTATCAAAACTCAGAATCTGAAAGAACTAAAGTTAATATGTAGCTTAAAAGAAAAACAGGATAAAAGTCAGTAAGTTTCTTTTTAGTAGTTTATCTACACAAATAACTTTAAAACCAAACAAATATAAAGCATACCTTATAATCATTGTTTATAAGAAGCATCTATTTTATGTAAAAATAAAATTATTTGGGAGTTTGTTAACTTTACAGAAACCTCCCAAAAGATTACATTTCAATAATCACTCATTTCATAATTGCTATTTGTTTCCATATGTCCTGCAAACAAGGAGTGATTATTTGTATTCTACATAATCAGTACATACAGAATGCCTGGTGAACAAATAAATTTTATCTGTTCTTTTTAATACATAAAATAGACACTTTTATAACCCTTATATATAACAAACAAGTATTTAATGAAGTATTTTGCATTATTTGCCATCATTCATATTAACAACTTCTTCTTAATGTTAAAAATATATAAACAAAGCTTAAGAAAGATTAAGCAAAGTACTCAAGGTCACATCAATTGTAAGTGAAGATGTAGGATTCAAAGATTTTTTATATTAACTTACTTTCTTTTATCTTTAATTCAATGAGATGCAATAGAGTGAACATCAGGTAGGATGATGCTAAACAAATGGTGTGGCAAACATGGAAATACTTCCTTCAATACATCTATTATATGATTTATTTCATAATCAAGAATTTTAGGGATGAGTCTGAATTGCTCTTTTTAAGAAACAAATATGGCCTGCTTAATTATATTCTAGCTTTTAAAAAGTATGATATGAAAATATGTTACAAAAAATTTAGGTAAAAGAACTAGTAATAAAAATTTTCAAGAACAGAAATAAAATTCTGCCATACTCAATTTCACCAAAAACAATGCTCAGCCAAAATTCAGAAAGTATACTGAAAAATAAAGATTGTTGTCAAATACAAATTATCAATTACCTTGTGCCATTTAAAATACTGAAATAGTACAACAAGGTAATGTTTTACAAAAATCTATGAAGCAATTTTATTTCTACACTGTGATAGAATGCTAAACTGCACTGTCACTTTTCCATTAGCAGATTCACGATGGAATGTTCACAGCACTTTAAATGACAGGAAGAGAAAGAACAAGAGTGGCTCTTAAGCCAGGTGAGATGTAAGGTGAGATTTGTGAAAAGAAACTCACTAAGCAAGGAAGGACTTGTAGAGGTCATTGATAGTTTCTATTAGCCTTCAGGAGCACTATAAGAAGACTTCGTTAGAAAATCTGTTATTTTAGAGACTTTAGAGGAGAGGGAGAAATAATCTAACTTCCTCTCAAAAGTCATTCCAGAAAGGAACAATATTTAGAATCATAAAATTCCTATTTATACTCAACATAAATCTTGAACAGCACAGCTTAAATCCATTTCCTTTTGTCTGATCTTTGTGGAATGTGCAAAATCAGTTGGCCATTAAAACAGATCCTCACATAAAAAGTCTCCAGTATCTCTTTTCTGAGGGACAAATGTCTTCCTTAGCTTTATCTTCTGGGATTTATTTTCTAACTTACTATAAACCCTTTTCTTCTGATGCTTCTCTATTTCTCTTAAAAGGCCCAGTGGAGTGAAGAAGTAGGTGGTACTTTAATGCTTTGAAATGTCAACGAGCTTTTTGAAAGTCATCATTATTGCTTCTACAGTTGCTTGCTTCTTTGTTAGATCCACAAACAAAAGTGAAGCAAGCATAAAAATGTTAAAGGGAAAAAATAGGACAAATACTCCACAGTAAAGGGAGTGGAAAAATCATGAGAGCCAAGAATGCATTTCTGAAAGATCTAAAAAAAAAAAAAAAATTGAAAAGGTAAACTGTGAGCACTCAAAAAAGAAAATACTGGTATGAAGAAAAAAAACCTCAGTTCCTTTGTGATTTGATCCTTAGATACAGAAAAGACAGTAGAAAGTAAGCATAAATTCAGTAAGGCTTTAGGAATGCATCATGATGTTCTTGGGCATGCAAGACTCTAGGTTCATCGAGGTTGAGTTTGTATCTGGTAAGCAAGGAATCTTGGTTAAATATAATTAAATCATCAACACTGAGCCAGAAAAATCATACAGGAAGTAAAGTGCTTGCCTTGTCTAAAGCCTACCCTAGATGGAAGTTTGATCCACAGCACTACAAGTTTCCCAAGCACCACCATGGGACACTCCTGGTCATAGGGCCAGAATATCCCATGCACTGCTAGATGTGTTTCCAAAATCCCTAAATAAACATAAATAATAAACAAACTGCCAACAGTGAAGACTGATTCAAACAGAATCTAGAAATGAGGAAAGGTAGAAATCAGTATGGTGTATACAAAAAGTAAGTTATTGTTTTGGAAATAGGTATAGGCCCACCCACATGAGGGCTACTAAGATTTTGAGATATCTGGGGCAAAGTGATAAAGGTATAACTAAAATTATCTAGCTTAGGGAAATTATTTGAGAGACTCTAATGTAGGGAACATTGTAAACATCTAAATCCTTTACAGACCTTCTACTGACACAAGCTACAACTAGATCCAAGCGAACACAGGATCTATGGAGACAATTGCAGACTAGATGAGTCAGCTTCCCTGGGAGGTCTCAGCAAGTCAGTTATATGGCTGGCTTCTTGATCAGCACTTGGCCAAGTCAGTAGTTGGCCACATTCCCTGAAGTAAATTCACTTCAGAAAACTTTAATAGATTGTGTACAGAAAAAAGGAGTAAGGTTTACAACAGACCATAAACACGAGAAACTGAACAATATTGGCACATAATCTATCCTTTATCTCCCTTTCTCCTCAGTCTACCCCAAATCTCTTCAATCTCGTATTGCCTCAAAACTCATTCAGCCATATTCAGTTACATCAAACCCTACTTCTTGTGGCTGACAAATGACCATTTATTATTTCTCTCAAGTATCTTCAACATCCTTCACCCAACTTCAAAAATGGTATTTGCCAAATTTATTCAACCCAAGAAAGGCCTCATCTTAGGTAGAGCTCTTTCCCATTTCTACTGAAAAACTAAATCCAAATAGACAAACAAACCTCTCTGAAAACAAGACACTTGAAAAGAAAATTCAGCTTTCTGGTTTGTATACCAGCTTCCAGAATTGAATCTGGAAGATGGAGCAGTTCCTCTCTGCTGCTTAAATCAGCTTTAGGATACAGATGTGTATGTATCTGAGAGCAGTAATTGGCTTTCTGTCCTATACAATGAGAATAATCGTAAAGACTTCCTCAATAATTTGATAGATAGAAGAGGCAGAGTCAAATTACCTTATACATTAACAAATAAATGCTCATGAAATACAATGAAATACACATATCCTCTAGCCACTGCCTGACAAAAAAGGGAGCACTACATCTACTAATAAAACAATTGATCCCCTTTCTAATGACTTTCAATAATGAATTCCATGATACAGTAGGGGTGCTGCATTGGCAATTTCAGCATTCTGAAGTAGTCTAAGGAGCACAGAAAGCACCTGGACTCACCTTCATCTTGATTTGAAGTATTATTTTTTTTTTGTATTAAGCTCCATGATTTTGTTATCCATAGTTAAGTATTTTGGTTTTGTGGGGTGTTTTTCTTTGTTTTGGGGCCACACAGAGTGGTACTCAGGGGTTAGTCCAGGCTCTGTGCTCAGAAATCACATCTGGCAGGCTCGGAGGACCACAAGGGATGCACTGGGATGTAACCCAGGTCAGCTGCATCCAAGACAAATGCCCTACCGCTGAGCTATCACTCTGGCCCCATAATTAAGTTTCAAGCATACAATGTTCCAATACCAACCCCATCAATTTCAAATTCCCTCCACCAATGTCCCTAATTTCTCCCACCACCCCCAGTCTGCCTCTTCAACATACATGTTTTTAAGTATGGTTGCTGTATTATAGATCTCAAGCTTTCAGTTTTGTTTTTTCGATAGGTCAGATTACATAGATATATTCGAGAGATACACACCAATGTGGTCTGAGTCCCCTCCAATCTCCTTTCATTCATTCCTACCTTTCTTGTCCTTCTCAGTTCTATAGTCTAGAGGCCAACATCACCTAGGCAATTCCCCGTTGAAATTTCCTTGTCCTGTTATGCTATATAACATAGACAAAATACTTGTCTTTCTTATGCTAACCAAATATTTCATATTGCGGAACTAACCCTTTAGAAACAAAAACCCACATTAACAAAGAATAACATTATAGACTAATTTGTGCTTCAAAATTTAACAGCTCTAAGGGTTTATAGGACCATATGCACTTTAAACACTTACAGCATTTAAGGAATTTTTTCTTTGCGCAAATATAATTGGAACATTTCACTAGCATGCCTTGTTGCAAATAGTTGACATTCTTATACTCCCATTCTCTAAATCAATGTCTTCTAACAGATTTCTCTTTAATCACCAAAGCTCTACTAAATTAACTTCTCAAAACAGCATGCTGCTCCTGATTTTAAGATATTACATCTTTCTCGACATAATCTCCAATTTAGCAGATGCCTTCATAGCTTTTCCTATGCCTACATGCCTAATGAGTAATACAAGCATCTGACAGGGTTGTGAGAATTAAATAAAGTAATACTATATAAGATGTAAAGTATTACATGAATGAGCCTCTCACAAACTACAACCTTAGAATGTTAAAATTATGAAAAATGCAAATAAAGTGTTCTATAAAAACCTGGTATAGAAAGGTGTGTACTAAACTCCCTTCTGAGGATTCACAATGCACAATGCCACTATCAAAAATTCAAAAGTGCTAAATTTTTTTAGCCTACTAACTTTGACTCAGTCTTCATTAATTTAATAATTAAACATAATTAATTAGAGTCCTTTATTTTACTCATGGAAATTCAGTTTCCTGGAGAAAAGTAGAAGTAAAATTATAAAACATCAACTACTATGTTTGACTATTATTTTTTCCTGAAAAACAGCATTAGTAAATATCAAGAAAAAAATACACCTGCCATCTTTAATACTGAAACTGTTTTAAACAAAATATCTATTAGATATCATCACACTGTATTAAGTATATGAATAATATAGTTTCAGGTAGCATTGTTTGCTTAAACATATTAACTGGCAAAATAAACCGAATAATTCATTTGAAAACAACTTGAAATAAAGTACAACATGTAAATGAATATCACAAGATTTCACTTCTTTTTTAGAAACTCATTTTATCTTGGTTGTTGAGGCAAGCCACATCTGACAGCACTCACTCCTGGTGGGTGCTCAGCAGTTCAGTTGTGCTGTTAGAGATAGCATCCATGCATTCAAGGCAAGCATCAAACACCATACTTACTACACTATCCCTCTAGTCCTGCATTTATTTTTTAATAATTTTTAACATGTAAACATTTTTAAGCATGTAAAAGCCCTAAAAGAGCAACCTATTTGTCCTCCTTTTTTTTTAATACTGAAAATGACATCCAATGAACTATAAAGAAGTCTGGCTCTGTGAACTGTTTGGTTTATTCCACTGTACCGAATGCCACGCATTTACAAATAGAAACTGCTCAAATAATTGCCTCATGTTTGAAGAAAATTTACATCAGCAAGTTAACAAAGAGGTGGCCTATAATACATACAAGTGACTTGTGGGGTCAGTTCACTTTAAAGAGTAGCAGTCTTCCTGAGAGGCTACAGTCCTTTGAAATAGATTTAGAATAGAGCAGCATATAAGCACAGATCTATGAAGCAAAGGAACAGGAGGGACTCATTTATTTACTCATGGTTAATGAGTGATCCAATCAAGGCAGGGAGGGGTCAACATTAGCACTACATAATGAGCACCTAGCATGTGTCCAACACTTGACACAATATCTAATCCTCACAGCATTCCCTATTACACAGATGTCTTCTGTCAAGTTCACAGATGAGCTGGAATTCCCCAGATATTTAGAAATGCTCCATGTCATTCCACCTGGTAAAGGACTGAAGTTCCGATTCAAACTAAATTTTATAAATTCTACCTCTTGAAAACATTAAAATCTTTTCAGCATAAACTACAGAAATGGAGACAAGACACTATATGAAGACTGCCACCACTAAGTTCTCAGAAAAACAGGAAGGGGCCTAGTTGAGATATTAGCATTTGTTGAAGAAGAAAGGGAATAGCAATATCTAAAGAATTTGCTACAGTCTATCAATATGTATCTTGCTGGAAACAGAGCTCAGAAATGTAGGATTTAACATTTCTAGGTACAGCTCAAGAGAAATGCAGAGAGCTCAGAGGGAGACAATCCTCATTGTCTAGCTCAAACACAAAGAACCAACCTCAGAGCTATGGTTCTAAATATGATGTCACTCAGCCAAGTCCATCTGGACTTGAATCTGAATAGGACAAAGGCATTGCAGTAAACAAGTGAGCAGAGCCTTTAAAATAATATTTCAAGAAATTCCCTTCAGGACTGTATGTAACACAGCACCAAAACCTTGTATCCACTTTGATAATCCTTGACAATACACTCAGCTTGATATGGTAATATCAAAAGGCAAGCACAAGAAAACAGACATAAAAAAATCAAAACTAATACAACAGTCCCTACATGTCAATTGTGAGGAATGGAAGATGATAAATTGACTCTGATTACAAAAGCTTTAGAATTAGACGTTACTTCTGTATGTAAGTAAGCGGAGCAAAAATAGAGGGAAATGTTGGAATGCACTTGGATGATGCTTGCCTGATAAATACTGGGATAGATTATAAAGAATTCAGAAGAAAAGTATTTCCTAAGACTGGCTAGGTCACTCTGGAAAAGAAGTCTTAATGAACAATTTAGGAAATGATAAACATTAGCACCCTGATTAAAAACATAAACACCTTATAGGGGAGTTTGGCAACAGAAAACAATGATTTCATTTCAGTACTTCTATTTTTAAGTGTGTTTTTCAGACGTATTTGGGATTTGTTTTACCTTATAGAAAGAATGGCTTAAATCACTCAACATTCGATCTGGGGGATCCTGAAACTTCTTTCTCCTCGAATTACAGTTCTTTGAACAAAATGCATGGTTTGTAATAAACACACAGTGAGTGTAACTAAATGTAACATTGTCCTTTAAGGCAGGGTGAAATGTCTGAGGGTCATGCAAATAAACACTGGATCCTAAGCAACTAGATCCCGCTGCAACAGTTGTCTTTTATCAGCGAAAAAAGGGGCTGACTTAACATTCACACATGTACATTAGCTTTCTAATAGTCTGCTCTGTGACACAATGGT
Organism: Suncus etruscus; assembly: GCF_024139225.1. Taxonomy (NCBI): domain Eukaryota; kingdom Metazoa; phylum Chordata; class Mammalia; order Eulipotyphla; family Soricidae; genus Suncus; species Suncus etruscus. The sequence goes on from NC_064848.1 coordinate 108,861,283, forward strand.
TTTTTTCTCTTCTTTAACATTTAACTGCATAAACTGTTATCATTCCTTCTAGAATACCACTGCTACTTAAAATTTCAAAACCTCAATTATAATCACTGATCTTTAATAATAAAGACATCAGCCTACTCACTGACTTTGACACTTTAATAAGAGTGCAAAACCTTGAAAATTAGACTACATGAAATGTATTTTAAAACTGTAAGCACAGGGGCTGGAGCAATAGCTTAGAGGATAGGAAGTTTGCCAAGCACCAGGCAGACCCTGGTTCTACCCTTGTCATCCCATATAGACTCCCGAGCTTGCCAGGAGTAATTTCTGAGTAGAGAGCAATCCATGAGAGCTGTCAGGTATGGGGTGGGAGATACCTCATAAGAGTTTCAATCGTAATAAAATTCATTTCAAAACAAAAACAACCCCTCCAATAATAAAATTCTGAAATCACTAAAACATGTAAGGATAACAGACCTGGAACATATTCCCAAAAATAATAAAATCACGCTTTATACAAGTATTACATGGTTACAAGACAGAAATTCACAATTACAAATTATTTGAGAGAAGTTAATATTATTAAAGAAAAGTTTGTACTTTTATGCAAGAAACAGCAACTCAAATGTTCAAAAAAATCCAAACAGAATGCCTTGTAATTATTCATGTAGACTATTAAAAGCACTTTTTCTTTTACCAAGAAAAGCTTGATAATTCATAAACTGCATAATCATACTTTAGTCAGTATGTCTGAAAATCTCTAAACTTGAGTAAAAGTCAAAAATTTATAAAATAATCACCCAGATTTAAAATGAAATAGAATAAATAACCTACTATTATTAAGTTAATAATTATAAATATAACTATATAATAATCATAAAATATAAATAATGATTTAATAAAATGCAACAGGCATTTTTTCAGTAATAGTTCTTATTAAAAATAAAACTATATTCAAAATAAGCTTTTTAAAAATATATCTGTAATTTAATAAAATATAACTCCAAGTCTTTCACAATTAGACTTCACATATAATTCTGGAGCACAGTCTAGAAAGCTATTGCTAAGCCCAAAGCGCTAGTTAAATATTTATAAGATCTTGCAACCAGGAGATAGCATCATTTATAAAAAGCCATTCTATAACTTTCTCACAAATATAAAATGTACCCACCATGAGTATTAACATAAAGACATTTTACTCTAAAAATAAGTTAAACTACATTGTCACAAATGACTTTAGAAAATAATATAAATTACAATAGAAGTTTGTCTATCTCGATTAAAAAGTAAAAATATATTCCTTTTGTGTAAATGATACAAGAAAAATATATATCCTTATCTTACTCTTAAAATTTGTCTCTCTCTTTGCTCATGACACAAGTCTGTATCACTAACTAATGGATTCTGGAGGAAAGTCTCTAGGATCATTTTTTAAAATATTAATTAAAATATAGTTAATAATATGAACTTTTGCTTTGTTTTGTTTTGGGGGCCACACCTGGTGATTCTGAGGGGTTACTCCTGACTATGCCCTCAGAAATTGCTCCTGGCTCTGAAGACCATATGGGACGCCAGGGATCAAGCCTAGGTTTGTCCTTGGTCAGCTGCATGCCAGGAAAATGCCCTACTGCTGTGCTATCGGTCTGGCCCAAACAATATAACTTCTTGCTGAAAGATGACCAGAACTATTTCTTTGCATATGTATGATATTTTTGCATCTCAGATGGAACAATCACAATTTAATGTTCCTTCGATTTAGTAATCACCTCAATGATTTTCTGCTACAGTGAAAATAAGTAAGTCCAAGATATTACTGAGTAACCTGTAGTATTAGAAATGGCATTAAATCAAATCTGGTAACCAAATAGTTGGTATTCAACTATACTACAAAATTATTTAAAATATAGAAGCTTTGTTTGTTTTGGTTTTGGTTTTTGGGCCACACCCAGTGATGCTCAGGGGCCACTCATAGCTATGCACTCAGAAATGGCTCCTGGCTGGAGGACCATATGGGATGCCAAGGATAGAACCCAGGTCCATCCTAGGTCAGCAGCGTGTGAGACAAATACCATACCGCTGTGTTATTGCTCTGGCCCCTTAAAATACATAGGCTTTGACCTCAATTTTTCATATACATATTATATTGACCAAACATTAGACTATATTAAAACTACCTATTAAACCTATATCAAAGAAAAATAAAAAATTAAAATAATTTGAATTTCCTTAAAGGATATAGTAGACCTACATGCTAGATTAATTTAATCTGCCCTCTTAATTTCTCTATCATACTCAAGCAGTGCCAATTTGTCAACAATGATGAGGATATCTGGGATATTTTTACATTGATTCTTAAATTCTTAGTATTTGGCTATATAGATACATGAGAAACTGAAGGAAAGAAAGTTTATAAAAAGGAAATGAAAACAAGGCAATGGAAGAAAATGAAGAACATAGCATTACTATTCAAAATAAATAAACCAACTACAATATTTGTGTTTCTTTTACAGTGAAAAGCTTAATTTGGGGGCCAGCAGATAAAGCAGTGATTATCTAACATGTTAGACATAAGCCAGGATATGGCTGCTAGTACTGTATGGTTCCTCTAGCATGTCAGGGACAGCCCTGCAGACCCCTGAGCACCACCCCAGGTGGCATCACCACTGGTGGGGCAGCAAGGTCAACAAAGCACCACTTTGGAAACATTCCCCAAAGAACAAGACTTTACAATAAACAGCTCTGAATTGAATCCAGGTGCCTAAGTTCATATTTAACTCCAGTATTTATCACCCCATAAATAATACTTCTTTGGTCTTTATTTTGTCACTAATACTTTAAAGCAGGATCCATGTTTGATGCATGTTTACATCACCACATGAGACACAGTATGTAGCCTATGGTAGTTAATTAGTATTTATTGAATTAGACTGCATTGAAACAACTGGAATTTAGATTTAGAGGTAACATTTCTTATAGAAAAGAAGGCTACTTAGTGGGAACAATTACGAGCTTTTTGACTCATGATGTCATTGATGATGCCTCAGTATTTATTCCAATGAAGAGGGAGCATAAAAGGGTTTTACAATAACTAAATAGAAAAGGGGGAGAAAACTGACACACCTTAATGGCATTTGGTAAATGCAAAAGCAGTTTATACCTGATACATATCAAATCAGCATAACAAGTAATGGTAATGAGAACTGTAATTGCAGTTTTGGTTCTAATTTATTTTTGGCTTTTGGTTGCTTAGAAGAAATGTATGATTATTATACATAATTATGTGTTTACATAATTGTATTATATGTAAATGATTACATGCAATACACTGCAATCAATACAGGAATGCATAGATAGTATATTATTATTACTAAGGATACAGATATTTAATTTTGTCCCAAACCTCAATCCTGAACATACATGCCACCAAAAATAGATGAAATACAATATTTATAGAAAGAGGAAGAGCATAAAGAAGGGTATCAAAATGAGAAGGCAGGGTAAACGCATAGACTGCCAAGAACCAGCTGTGGGAAAGGTGTAAAGGTAGGTGGAATGGAAATGAAAGACTCTTAAATCCCATGCTAATAAACAGGGTGGAATTATGTAAACAAACAGTACTTCTGAAGACAACTGTCAGTCAATCAAGAGGACTGACATAAAATGAAGGCAAAAATGTGGAGATAAGAAGATCAAGGAGAAGGATAACACAACAGAATAATTTCCATAAAAAGTGGGGGAAATGATGCAATCTAAATATCTGAAAATATGCAGATGTAGCACAGAAGATGCCCAAAATGGACACAAAATAGCTGACAATAATAAAATGTGCTTACTTATAAAACATTTAAGTCATGCTAAACTATCTAGGAAATTTAAAATAAAGCAGCTGTGTCTACAGCAGCCCGGTTAAGAATTAAAGCTTTACAGAACCCTGAATATTATTTACTTTTCTATATCTCTCCCTTATAGAAATGCTCCACTCAAATGTCATGATTATCCTACTCCTGGGCATTTTTTTACATTATTGCTCAACTTTGAGTATCTTATAGAGCATATTGTTTTGCAAACACAATATTTTAATTTGTCACTGAAATTTTTCATACACCTCCCTGTGTAGAAATTTAGGCTGACTAAATTATTCGTTTGTATAGTCCCAGAGATTTCCTGAAATAAAAAATAGTCATGTATATTATTTCTATTCAATCAATTTCCCTTATTTATTTGTCCTCGTTTCTTTCTTTTCTGGAATGGCTCTATTAACATCAGTATCCATCTAGATTATCTTCAAGTTGTCCTAGTAAATATTTGGTAGTATCTAATTCTAACAGGCATAAAATGGTATTGCCTTTCAATTTTCATTTTCACAATAAAAAAGTTTTTACTACTGTAAAATAAAAACTTTGCTTCTGGTGTATATGGTATCCATGTTAACATGAATGACTTCATCAATGATTTTGTTTTTCTTTTCTTATATTTTTTTGTTTTGTTTTGGGCCATATCCCATGATAATCAGGATTACTCCTGGCTCTGCTCTAAGAAATCACTCCTGGGGATCAAAGCCAGGTCAGCTGCATGCAAGAGCCCTACTCATTGTACTATCACTGTGGCCCCTGACTCAATTTTTTTCTTCTTGTTAAACAGTCTTTTCTACTTCTGATTAGACTAATCTAACATCCTGAAGACATATACAAATAAGTAAATATAATGACCATTTGTTAGAAATCATTCAAGAAATCAGTTATACATGTCAACGATTTAAACAATTCTAAATTGTACTTAGCTTTACATAAAACATTTATGTTAAAGTGTAACAAGATGAAGAAACACAGATGTGGATGAGAAACATACAACAAAGATGCAAGTATTACATGACCAATTCTAATTAATATAAGTAAAATGAATTGGTTAATTAATTTCTCTTTCAAATAAAAATGTCTATATGTAATATATGTATCCATTCTAGAAAATGCATTCAGAAAAATATGTTGTTTATCTGTGAAGTTTCTAAAGATTCTGTCTTTTAACTTAATATTTGTTCAATGAATAAAAGCATCCACACATATCCAAATTTATTTCCAAATCTAAGAAGTCTACAAATTACAAAGATTAAATCCAGGTGACAAGCACAAGGTAGCTATTATTTGTGAATTTTATATTTTTCAGAATACACTTTTTATACTGGGTCCTTTTTATAGAAGAAAGTTGATGCAGATGTGACTCTTAAAATTACAATGGCTACATTAGTTGGTTAATAACTTTTCAGGAAATCAGTTCTGAAATTCTAACCATCACCATGTGCACAGCATAAATTACTATGAAATTTTTACTTATGATATGCTCTAAAATGTTTTTGTATCCCTTTTGTGAAAAATCCATAAAAATTTAAGCTGACATATAAATTCCAATCATTCAAAACAAAGTTAAAATTATTTACTTCAAAGGCAAATGACTAAAGAAACAGCAAAGGCTTACATTTTTTAACTTAAATATAAGTATAAATCAATCCAAACAACCATATTGCTTTCATCTACTGGCAAAATGCTTAAAGAATGTTTTCTCTATTTCAATTAATATCAACTCCCATAGACTACTCTGTTCCAAATCATCTAGATAACACAGGCCACTGAGTTGACATTCTGAAAATATTTGTTGGATGTAGTTAAATGTTTCATAAGAACCAGATGTCTTAACTAACTTACAGTAAGCCCAACTAAAAAAACATAGTGTGATTAAAGCTTAAGTTAGAAGAATTTAGACTATATTTAATTGCAAAGTATTTTGTGGGTACCTTCACTAATTCCAACATTAGAATTTCCTTTTAAAAGGAAATAAATATGTTCTATGTGTACATAGATTAAGAGAATTTAGGCTAGATAAACTTATTTTATTCCCAAAGACTATAAAGTTTATCAGTTTAAACCATCTTTATTAACTCTTCACAAAAGAATTTTATCTTGAATATTATCAGGTAAAACATTCATAAAATACTATAAGGTCCTATTTACCCTGACCTAGAGCATTTCATCAAAAGAAATATGCATCAAAAATACTGCTACATACACAGAAGATTCATTATCACTAATAATAGTTTTGACCACTCTCCAGGAAATCCATATTATCATTCAAGATGCTATCATTTTTCAAAAATGCATTACTAAAATGAGATACCTAACATTAAAAATTTAACTATATTAGAAGAAAATAAAGAATAAAAAAATGGCATATATGTGTGAAATGATTTAAAACATGAAACATAAAACACTTTATGCAAGGTACTATTTTGAACACTTTATTGAATAAAGGGTAGTTTCATGAATGTACCAAAGACCAACACATCTTTGAAAACACTTATAAAATGGAAAAATTAAAGCAATTTAGGAAGATCACCTACTCTGGAACTTTGCTCTCCAAGGATGGCCTGAGATTTATTTCTGCAACAAAAGTATTCCCTGGAGCTGGAGCAGTAGCACAGTGGCAGGGCTTTTGCTTTGCATCCGGCTGACCCAGAACAGACACAGTTGCGATTTCCGGCATCCCACATGGTAATACTAGCCACGAGTGATTTCTGAGAGCAGAGCCAGGAGTAACTCCTGAGTGCCACAAAGTGTGGCCCAACCTCCCCCACAAAATATGTTCCCTGAGAATTTGTGAGAAATGTAAAATCTCTGATTCCATTCCAGAACTCTTGAATAAGGATTTACATTATAAAAAATTGCTACTTATTTCTGTACATATTAATGTTGTATGAACAGCTATTTAAGAAAATAAGTTAGTTATATGTGGGCAAGCAAAACACAATACAGCAAATTTGGGGGGGAAACAAAAACAAACCCAAACATCAGAAGAGAAATTTAAAGAGAACTATAGAATGACTGAACTAATTTTGGAATTATTCCATTTTCTCACCTTTATATTTAGAGGAAAAAATGGGGGAAACGGTCAAAAAAAGTGGATGAATACAAATAGTTGGGATTTCTGAAGTGATGGATGCAAGTAACTTAATTCTGAAAGTCTGGAGGTGATCAGTAACATAACAATTGCAAAAAGTAGATTAGAGACGTTGGAATGCAGTGCGTTATTTTATCCTAGTCTCCTTGGATCAATTTTTATTTTATTTTTATTGGTTTTTATTTGTTTGTTTTAGCCATATCAGCATTGCTCAAGGATTATTCTCAGCTCTGTACTCGGGAATCACTCCTAGGGACCATATAAGACTCTGGAGATCAAAACTAGTCTTCACATACAAGGCAAATGTCCAACTTGCTATACAGTCATTGAAGCTTCAGATCAAAATTTGAGAGGCAATTGGTATGTCAAAGATTATGAAGTGATTAGTAAAGAGAATCCATGTGAGATCTATTATGGTTCCAGAAGATAGTCAAATGGCCTTGAACAGGCAAGCACTCTTGTGGTGATGGGTGGCTATGCTGAATACCTGACCTTGCCTGAATACCTGACCTCCTAGCACCTTAGCATCACTTCCAAATTTGTGCCAAGTATTTATTTTCCACATGTCTAAAATGACTGCTGATGATAAAAGCACTCTAGAGATGGGCTACCATATACCATTCTGCTGCAAAAGACTTCCTGGTGAAACAGAACAGTTTATTTGTTGACTGCAGACATCCACAGTGAGGGGTGAATATCCATAAATATCCATGAGAATCAACATAATTCTCATGTTGATCATAGCTCTGTTCATTTCTCCTACTGCTCTGGCTTCCTTTATCTCATGTGAGTGCTGTGAACTTCCTCATCTGTTTCACCAGGCAGTCCCTTCACTGTGGATGTCTGCAGACAACAACTAAGCTGCTCTAATTTCTTAAACTGGCACTCTGGGTGACAAATGACATATACAATAGAAATCAATAAGAATCTTCAAAACTGAACAAGGAGCCCCTCCACACACACCCCAAACAGATCTTACACAACTCTCACCTGAGCAGACACACTGAACAAAGAGCAGGCAGGAGAGAAAGACAGAGAACTAAAGTGAAATCCTAAACTCACTGCTGCTGTATGATAAAGTGAGACAGGAAATATTTAGAAAATAAAGTCCATGAAGTTTTGACTAACTTTATGAAAAGGCAAGAAACAGCTGTACCACAACTTAAAAAGAAAATAGGAAAGAGGAAATGGCCAAATAAACATGTGAGAGGTGATGGTTTAGATGCTTTAGAATTTCTGTACATAGAAAAATTAGAAGTCAACTTGCCCTTTCCCTCCTCAAACCAGGAGATGAAGAAAAACTGAGTCACGCAGGGAGAACAGACAATGCTCTGGTCAATATATTCTAATAATAAATTTATAAAAACATAATCTACTATGAATACAGTAAGGGGATCTCAAACATTAAACTCCTCGAGTTTCCAATAGCCAATTTTCCCAAAGATAACATTAAATATGTATAACGAAAATGACTTTTCAGAAAGATGAAAGACTAGAAAATTGTACTTGTAAAAATATTAGAAATATTTTATTGAAATAAAAACGTCACCATTAAAATGTAAAGTTCAATTTACTAAATTAGTCAGATTAGATTATTAATGAATAAAATCAATCGAAAGATTTGTAAGTAGTATAAAAGATAATAAAATGTACAGAAGCTTTAAGACACATAGAGGTTTAAATGAAAAGCCCAACCTAATCATAAGAAAAACTTGAATGAGAGAAAAAATAAACTCAAAATACTATTTCTTTAAGCAGTATATAGTGTGGATTACATAACAGCCTATCTGTATTTCTCTCTATACTTAAGTACAACTAAAAAAAAAAAAAAGGTCCAAAACTTACAAATAAAAAGTGGGACAGAAAGGCAATGCAAAGTTAAGATATTTGCCCTGCATCCTAATGACCTTGATTAGAATGCTAAGAACCACATATGGGACTCAGTACACCACCAAGTGTCACTTGAGAGCACAGAACCAGGGGTACCTGGGTGCTATTAAGAATGGACCAACACCTTCCACCCCGCAATAATCTTAAACAGTAAATTCAAGAGAATCTGTAAAGCAAGAAACTAAGAACTAGAAATCAGCACAATATTATAGAAAGCTATAAAGTTTAGATGAGAAAATGAGATGTCAAGACCAATTTAAGGAAGTCATAAATAGTTTTACTTGGATTTTATTACTTTTAATGTCAGACATGGCTTGGGAACTTTTGCAAACCATTCCAGTACACAGTTCTTTTTAACAAGAAAAGGTTTGAAGATAATGCAGCATATTAGAGTAAGTGGAAAGGTCCTAGAGGATAAAATGGAATAATGAGTAGGAGTAAACCCAGAATTCTTGAATTAGTCTTGAATTAGGTGAGAGCAAGTAGCAACTTTGGGAATAGTGTCGCCTTTTATATTTATTTCCTAATTTTTTTACGTTTATTTCCTAGCTTGGCTGCTGATTGTAGTGATGTACTGAGTTCGTAAAAATAAATGAATCCATTTAAAATGTACTGAAATATAAGAAACTCTTAAAGTAAGATTAATTTCAGAACTACATCTAGGCAGGTAGGTTTCAAATTTTAAAAGGGCAACTGTCTTCTAACTGCCATTTTATATTTATTTTAACATAAACTTACAGGTTCTATTCCTCTCAAATACCATAACAGTTTTCAAAAATAAGGCAGGGCCCAACAAACAAACACATGTAATACAGATATATTAAATAAATTACAGGGTGAAAACAACAAACTGTACCCTGTATCTTAGATTGAATGCACCCTTATGGCCCTATCAATGTTACTACCAAGAGATGTTGCTTCTTTCTTAAAATTAAAATCGTGGCAATTCTGGAGTTTTATTAGGAATCTGAGTCATCACTCTAAGGAGTTCCAGGATGGTTTTTAAATTTGTGGGAAATAATCACAAACTCCCTTGAGAAATAGCACATTTGTTTGTATCAAGTAACATAATGTTTCATAATTTACAATAAAAACATCTGTTTCATTTCCAAGGAAGGTAAAAGGAAAGTTTTCAGGAAATCATTTCATGTATTCTAAAAGTGGATGAAACTTACATTTAAGTCCTTTGGAAAGTTTTCTAGTACTTAAAGATATTTTCCATAAAAGTTTTAAAAATGCACAGATATTTATTGACATAGTGATCACAGTGAGGAGACTGAACAGAAACCCAAGATACACAAGAAAGCATTGGTGGGATCAGCAACAAGTAACTAGGATTGATTTTATACTTCTTGATGTCCTCTGTAAAAAAAAAATACATCCTCTGTAAAAAAAAAAAGGTCAATATAAAGATTTAATGGATATATATATATACTAGGCCTATAATATATATGTAAATATATATGTATATATATATGTATATGTATATAAATACACATATATATATATACCTCTTGTGCCACTGCTCTGGCCTATAAAATATTTTAATAATAAATTGCATTTTTAAGAACTTACAGTTACTCTGTTATTTTGAGGGGCCTCCCAGGAAGATGAAACTTGGGGCCACCACATACCCCGCTTGAAATCCAGTCTCCTGAGCCATCTCTCTGGCCCCTCTCAAAAATATTTAGTTGTTTCAGTTTACTTTGTGCCCTAGCTACAGGTATATATAAATTATCTAGACCATAAAGAAAAGAAAACTGTACCTAAAATATCTAGGATAAGTCGCCCATGGTCTCAGGAAAACATTTTATTGCCAGAATTCTAAGTTATCTACCATTTCTCACAGACACTTCCTTAAAAAAATTAGACTTGCATATTATGATTGTTTTAAGAATACACTGTGCACAATCTAACCCAGGAAGCCCTTTAAAAAAAAGTTTACCCTCACCAATGATGATTTTCCTAGGAATTGGAAAACCTTTCCATCTGACCTGTTGGCTTTATATTTTTTTAAGTGCCCATATCACCTGGGTCAGTTTTTCAACTACAACCTATGGATCAAAGTTCATTGTCTATGTGTGTGTGCGAGTGGGTGTGTGTTGACTACATCTATGTCTGTCTAATGTCCATCTGTATTGTATATAATGCCTCTCTATGTTGTATATAGTCCTTCCTCTACTATATTTAACCTTTCCTTTCCCTCTCCCTTGTTTAACACTTTACAAGCCCTTTCTCACCCCTAATTTGTTATTTTCCTTACTTAACCCTTTTAACCCTTGGCTCTTCACTCCTCAGGAACCAAAATATTCCCCCACCCCAAACCACTGCCAGCCAGCTCCCAAGCAAAAGCAAAGCCTCACAGCCCACCTTGCCTCTACCTGGGAAGAAACTGCTACCACTGCTGCTGCTGCTGATTTACTCTCGGAGACCCCTTTTCTTCCACCTCAGTTTGCTCTAGACTGTTAGTCACTATCAGATTTGGCTTCTGATATACCCTCAGATTGAGGATTTTTCCTGATCTGTGATTGCTATGAGGTGTTTTCAGACCCCACAAGATCAAGTCGCAGGCTGAAGCTGTGCTCCGGAATTTATCCCAACCCCAGACTCTTTCAAAAGACGTAAAGGGGATATGTATATTTCTTTTGTATATTTCTTTAGGTGTATTTCCTTAATAGATATCATCTTTACTGTGTATTTCCTTATAAAGATATAGTTTTCCTTGCCTTTTTTTGAATTTGTTTAGTAGGAAATTCTAGTAGATAAGTTTCTCTTGGGTTCTGAGTTCCTGTTAGAACAAGGTTATAAAGGATTGCTTAATTTGTTATTTTTACCCCCATAGCCACCAATAGTATCATTTGGCATTGTTCCTTTTTGCACAGGCACATTAATATGGGAAATCTTACAGATTGAAAAAAGTCTTATCTAATAGGGACAGGAACTTCTAAATTTTATATTCCAAGGGGCTTTCACCTTGAACATTTGTCATAATGACTTGATTTATGTTTCAGTAGATTGGACATTGGCTATTTACTCCTAAATGTTAGAGCCCATCTTGGTAACAGGCATGGTTTTTTGCACCAACAAGAATTGAACTTCTACTAGGGAAGGCCTTAATGCTGCCCTGGAACCAACTTGCTCCAGGGTGGTTCATATGAAACCCTAATTATTTGGAAACAGCAATAACTTTCTTTCAAGGTGGGTTTCCCTGCCTCTCCACCTAATAATGAGAGGAAACCAAAAGACAGGCCATGATACCCTGACTTCAACAAAAGATCTGTACAAAAACCAAGATCTCTAATTACTGAAGCCTGACTATGACAACTGTGAAGGAGGAGAACTTTTCCTGTGACCATGAAGGAAGACTTTGGGATTAGACAATTTAGTATGTAGTTGGTCTTATAGCAGGATAATTCATTGTTAGGGACACCCTGGTTTAAGCCAAAGGTTTTATCTATTTTCCCCTACCTTTTACTATACCTAATCAAAAAACTGCCACCCCTTTTATTTTTTTTTTTTTTTTGGTTTTTGGGCCACACCCGTTTGATGCTCAGGGGTTACTCCTGGCTATGTGCTCAGAAATCGCCCCTGGCTTGGGGGGACCATATGGGACGCCGGGGGATCGAACCGCGGTCCTTCCTTGGCTAGCGCTTGCAAGGCAGACACCTTACCTCCAGCGCCACCTACCCGGCCCCCCCTTTTATTAATTTAGATAAGGGATCCAGCCTTTTTCATAGAACATTGGAACAAAAATTACTTTGTTTTACCTCATATTTCTACATTTTTCTATAAAATTAAGGAGGAGGAGATAAAAAGAAAAGAAGGATGGGGACAAGGACCAAGTAGTCTCAGGTGCATTGGAGAAGATATAAAAGGCAGAACTAAATATTCAAGCCAAAATCAACAATAGTATCAAGAGACTGAATGTAAACTTACAATGGACCTTTTATAGTGGCAAGCCAAGGGGCAAAAGTTATACGATACATTTTTATAACATTGGTAGAGGGAGGCCAAAACTGATGGTGGAAATGGCTCTGATTCATTGTATGTCTGAAATCCAACTACGAAGGACTTTGTAAAATAAAATGGTTTCAATAAAATAAATTTAAAAAAAACACACACTAAAAATGAAATTAACCTTAAATGGTAAAATTCCTTACACCTAAAAAAAATAAGTAAATTAGATTACAACAGTAAAGTCTCTTCTAGGCTATCAGCTTCTATACAATCAAGCCTTATAGCCAATAAGAATATAAAAGTAATATCAGAAATACAAGAAGGAAATGAACTGATTTCAACACACTAATTCCTCAGAAGCTTGCTTCTCTGTCTGTCTACCTTCATGCCACAGAGCTAAAATGCCCTGCTCTGATGTAGTTTCCTATCATGACATTTCTTCCCTTAATGTCATAATGAGGAATTATTTTATGCATAAATTTTGTTTCCTTAAGACTATAAATGCTTCTAAAGATTGGGTAAACACAACTGAATCCCAAAAGCATAGACCATACTTAAAATGTCACCAATGGTCATTCTGATCTAGAGTGAGATGAAACAAAAAGAATGGATTGGTAAGCATCTGAGCACCCTATTAGAAACTTCCCAAACTCATATTCACAGCATTTTGAATAACAGACAATGCTGTAAGACTGAATTTAATTGCTCACTGTTGTCCATATGCATATTTGGAAAAAAAACAGTAAAGGAACCAGAATTATATAGAGATAATGGACACTGATATGAGGAAACAACCAGATGTGATCTCTTCAGTATATATGGCCCCAGAATCACTACAGGAGTAAACCCTTTATACCATGATAGGAATAAGTGCAGAAAACTACTAGATATGGCCCAACCCCACCACCCCCCAGAAGTCAAACCATCTGAGAACAATGCAACTCTCAGTTAAAAAGTATCCAGGACATGCAAATATATAAATAGTATTTCACTCCATCCTGAAATTAACAAAAATCACAATACTTTTCTGAACATGCAACAAGAATTTGGCATGTTAATTTTGTTTTTAAGAATGGGGCCGGGCGGTGGCGCAAAGAGGTAAGGTGCCTGCCTTGCCTGCGCTAGCCTTGGACGGACCGCGGTTCGATCCCCCGGTGTCCCATATGGTCCCCCAAGCCAGGAGCGACTTCTGAGCGCATAGCCAGGAGTAACCCCTGAGCGTTACCGGGTGTGGCCCAAAAACCAAAAACCAAAAAAAAAAAAAAAAGAACTATATTAGAAGTAAAGTAGTAGGTTTTAGTTACTCTCTGGAACTAATGTAGTTTCTAGTTATTGTAGTTAAATATAATAGAAATAAAAGAGTCAAAATTCTAGAATTATTCAAGGCACGAAAAAAATGTACAATCGTTTGTCTCATTCTAGGACTGTAAAAATTAATATCCAAGAATCTAATTATCATTCATCTAATCAACACTTATGTAAAGGCTACTGTGTGCCACCCCTTGAGAAGAAAACAAGTCCAACAGGATTCATGGTCTGATGAGGCTAAGCCCTTAGAGACAAAACAGACGATAAAAAAAAGTAAATTCACAAGCTGGTTTCAAAATAGTGTTAATTAGGAAAGTAGAGGAAGGAAGACTAATTTAAACTGGACAAGCAGGAAAAACTCCATTGAGGAGAAGGCAAAGTAGAGTACCACTCGTCCACAAACACACAGTTTCTATTAAGAACCATAGGTTCAATATTAAGCACCAGGGACTGCTGGGGATTCTACTCTGACAAAACAGTCATACACATTCCAAAGAAATAACCATAAAATCACAGTCATGCATCACTGTGAAAAGTTGCATATGGAATACCTAAGTGGCTATCTGGAGTTGCTCTGATTCTGAAATCAGAAAATGGCAGAGGCTCAAAGATTTCTAAGCTGATGCCCGACAGAAAAAAAAGTAAACAGGCTGCCTTGACATCATTATAAATATAATATTGATGGCTCTCCTAGGAGGCCTAAAAGAATTTGAGGAACATGGCTGAAGAAACATAAGCTCTTAGAAAATAGTTAAATTGGATTTTCTACTGAAATAAAGCAGGACTATATATATATATATATATATATATATATATATATATATATATATATGAATGAGTTACTGAATGGAAAGCAAGAACAAACACACTTCCTTAGAAAACAAAGGAAATCAAAGGAAAAGTGATCCCTGTCCTAGCATGACAGAAAGATTAAGCAAATTATTTTCTGTAGTTATGTTGAAAAAGAGTACTTGCAATTTAAGAGCTTGGTTATCGAAAGAGGAGATTCCAAGCAAATTATTTAATTTGAACATTTCTTCTTTACCTTTAATAATGAAAAGGGAGACACAGAATATAAAAAAAAGTTCAAAATGAAAGAATGCAGTCAGAATATCATAATTCTGCAGAAAAGACAGAGGCTAGTACAATTGCTAAACAACAAGCAAATGCTACCTTCCATTACAAAAGAAGGATGACTAAAGGGTGGAGAATAGCAGGCAGAAGAGGAGCCCAGATTATTCCCATGAGCAGACTATTTAATGTATCTCAATGTGCCAAGTTCTAATGACTCCTTTATTCTTTTCATTTTTTTTCTTTTGAACGGAAATGTCTGTAATTGATTTCCTGTACCTCTCCTACCATTGCATTCTAGGAGCACACATTATTTTTTTGTCACTTAGTTCACAATAAAGAATTCTGGCCCAATATTTTACCCATAAAAATCAAATTATATTATGATTATAGAAGAGATTAGCTGTCCAATTGATGCTGTAATGATTGAGTCTTTTAGAGATGTTGGTGCAAGTTAAGGGTATTTTTCATGATAAATATGAATTCTGATAATTAGAGGATAAACTCAATAGTAGTAAGACAAAGTTAATAGGCAAAATCACCCAGGCCTGCCAAAATCTGGAACCACTGACAAGTTAAATCCTACATGGTAAAGGAATCCTAAGGCTCTTGAAATGTAGCCTTTACTCATTATGATTTGAGCAAGTCTAGTGCAATCATAAGGGTCAGTGTCAGTGAAAAAGGAGAGTGATGCTATTGATGAATTCATTCTCCCTTGCTAGCTTGAAAGGTGAAGAAAGGTGCGCTGGGGCAACAGCAGGTAGACATGGAAGAAAAGTAGAAAAAGTCTAGACTGGCTTTTCCTTGAACATCCATCAAGGAGGAATGATAGATAACATTTTTATTTTTGCCTGTAGAAAACTATTTGTGGCCTAATACATCTAGAAAAGAAACTAATACATTATGCACAGCTTTAAAGTACTACGTTTATGATAATCAGTATGCGTTTTAAAACTACTTTGCTAGAGAAATTACAAAAGAGGATCAGGTTTTGCCTTCCACATTAACCCCACTTTGATCCCTAGCACTATATATGGTACCCCAGGATCTCCACAAATGATCCCTGTGCACAGAGCCAGGAATAAGCCCACATCATTGCCAGGTTTAGCCCCAAAATACCCCAGCTTATGCCTCCCCCAAAAACTATGTTAACACTTTTTCTTAAGAATTTTTAATTATATTTAATAATTTCTGACAGAAAATAACCTATGAACTACAAGATTAGGTATGTACTTTAGGTTTTGTTAATTAATAAATGTTAACTGAATGACCATAAAATACCCAATTACAGAGTTGTTCATGATTGAGTTTCAGTCAAACAATGTTCCAGTTTCCATCTCTTCAACAAAGCACATTTCCACCTTCAATGCTAATATGGCTCAAATGCCATCTGGGATTTTAGCTCACCAATGTCACGCTGGGAAGCCACACATTGAGTAACTGCATGCCAGAACATGTGAACAATAAATATGTGACCTACAAATGTGGCAAATGCATTCATGTTCTTTCTTATCTGGCATCCTAATTTTCTAGGCAGAAAAATATATAACAAAGCAAGTAATAGATATGTAAAATTATTCATTTCTGTTCAAAAATTATTTGGGGGGGTTTTGGGCCATACCCAGTGGCTCTCAGGGGTTTGTCCTGGCTCTTCACTCAGCAATCTCCCCCAACAGGCTTACTGGAACTGAACTCAGGTAAGCAGCGTGCAAGGCAAATGCCCTACCTGCTGTGCTATCACTCTGGCCCCTCTGTTCAAAAAACTACAGCTTTTATATTTCAGATTTAAAATGGCATTTTTCATCAATGCTATCATTGACTTATCAATGATACCAATGACTTATCATCGAAACACTAAAGAAGATTTATGCTCTTTATTGCTTAAAATGAAACTAAAGATGAACTGTTCCTACAAAAAAAGTTTTAAGTACAGCACAACTGCAATATAACAGACTCTTCTCCAATAAACTCTTCTCCAATAAAACTGTTTATTGGTAATATCTAATTACCTATTGATAAAAAAAGACTGAAATTTTCATATATGTATAGAAAGAATTCTTGAACCAAATAATTTGCTTTCAGATATTTTGCTTAGTACTTTGGTCATCACATACTTTCACTGCTCCTTTTTGTTTCCATTGTTTGGCTGGGTACCTATTTTTATCTGAAAATGTCAAAGCAGATGGCTTATAGTCCATATAAACACAAATCCTACAAATAAATATTAACATAAATATAAACTAATTGTGTAAATGGTTGTGAGGGATACAAGGACAATTGACAAGATCCTCCCCTTAGTGTGTTCACACTAGCTGCAGGGCAAGCAAAAAGGGCATAAAGATAAACACCACTAGAAACCAGGGAGCAAATATGCTTTACCATATGCCAACTGCTCCTGTTTGAAGAGGGAAGGTGCCCAGAGAAGAGTACAGGGATAAAGGGAGGTCAGTTTTTGAGGAAAGTTTTTATGTACCAGGCAATAATGATACCAAACAAGCTTTCTGAGCAGAGTTAACATGAAAACAATGTTAGGAAAGAAGAATAAAGGCAAAGACCAGAAGCAGAAAAGCCTTCTGGAATTAGGCTGCCAGAAGCAGAAGATAACTGAACTACAAATGGAAGGGAGAAACACAGAAGATACAGAAAAATCAGCACTTTCTGCACATAATTTAATACCATCCATGACTTCTTTTAAAGTAACTGTTAGTAACAAGACAGATGAGCCAGAGAGAAACATAAAATTCATGTTGAAATACCAGATCCACTTATTCATAGAAACAGGCTTTCTGACTTCTAAGAGCCTGAGCCAATTCTAAAGAAACAGCTAAAGCAATGCAAAAATCAAGTCCTACATTGCCAGAATTTCTCAACTAGGGAAGTCAGAGGGCAAGATTAAAGGGAGCAAAAGATTGATGATGTAGATTTTCAAATAGCTGTTTGCTTGTGGCAATGGAAAAATACTCACCAAGCAGAAGAGAATAATTCCTCTCCTCATTTTCATACACCTATTCAAATCAAATATACAATATTCAAATCACTCTAAAGAAGAAGATAAAGGAGATGAAGTTTTGCTTGTGGAGAGAAGCAGAGGAAGAAAAATGTGCTGGAGTGAAGTAGATTAAAAGTCAAGCCATTAAAGTGAAAATTCCCGTTTTACCAAAACCATAAGTAAAATAAGGAGTTCCTTCTATTGTTGAATGTTGTAAGAAAAACAATACTTAACAAACACCCAGACCAGAGTGGGGAGATGGCAGATGAGCAAATGTCAGTGCAGATGTCAGGGTAGTATATCCACAGACATTAACACTGAACTGAACATAGTTTGCAGTCCTCCCCACCTCCTAAGCATGGGGAGCCCATCTCAACACTCCAAACTATGTATGTGCCTATATGTACACATGCAGTCACTCTGGAAAAACTCCTAAAGATACTATGGTAAAAGATATAATGGTAAAATAATGAACCTAATCAATGCTACAATAAAAGACTTTCCCTTGGGACAATTAGTCACATGTAGCAGAAAACTTTCATGACTAAAATGAGCTTCCCAATGAGGTATTAGGATGACACTGAAACTTTAAAAACCAAGTTCTGAAAACGATACTGAAATCTAAAAAGACACACATGCTTATGGGGTGCAACAGTATAAATTGTTTAATATGGTATCTCAAAAGTACTTTAGAGATTTTTTTTCTCAAGTTAAAAAAAAAATACTTGATGAGAAAAATAACTGAAAAGCAAGAAAACCAAAGGTAAATGTAAGTATCTCTGCTCAAGTTACTAAGAAACCATTTTCTATTTTTCCCTTGATTCAATTGCTGTGCTAAATGGAATAATTTAATTGAGTTGCTTATGTATACATATATTACATGATATTAAATATTTAAAAAAAAGAATGGTCAAGACCTCACTGTAGAATCAAATGAGGCTAAAGAAATTAATTCAAATATTCCCAAGATTACTATCACTAAAATAATTAAATTAGTAGTTTATTTATAGGAACTGGGATGGAAAGTTTGAGTAGTGTAGGGGTATAACAGATAAGGAGGATGAGGTGGGGTAATAAGACAGAGTTCAACAGAGACCTAGAGAAACTGGGTGGGGGACAGCAGGAAAGGAAAAAAAAATAAACAGAAAGGAGTAAGGCATTAATTCATTACCTAAAGATGTTGCCAAGAACAGTTTTGAAATCTGACTAATGTTAAGTGGTATGGAGCCCTGACTCCATCACTTCTGAAAAGCAAGGCTCCTACATCTTTCTCAGAGCTTTCATTCTTGTTAGTAGGAGAGGTGCAATTTTGCCTTCTCTCTTTCACACTCAACTTTAATTTTCATTTCTAAGATTTTGCCAGGTTAATCTTTGCCTCAGGACGTATCAGGGGCCATCTGGAGAATATTTCAATGGTCCGTTGGTGACTGCTACTGGCATCCAATGAGAAGAGGTTAAAGATGCTGCTAAATACCCCGTAATGTAAAAGACGCCTTCATAACAAAGAAATAGAAGACCGAAATGCCAACAGGTCTAAGGCTGAGAAATACTGATCTATTCTAACATGAACAAAAACAGCCAACTCCTTGGATCTTCCTTCTAGTTTATCTCTAAGTGAGATCTAATTAAAGCATAAGACAGCATCACAGAACTCGGTTTTCAGTTGCTTTAAATATGGTGGCTGGCTGCCTCAAACTAAGAGTCACAGCAGGAGTGCGAAAACTGCAGAAAAAGAATTTTTAACTCTCCCTTTGTTTCATTTTTGTCTCCAGCATATTCAAGTCATAAAGGAAGCAACTACTGAAGGTGTACTACTTGTATACTCGACATAAGCTAAAGATACACTGACCTCTCACAATGCAATTAATGCTCATTAATGATAAAACTAATAGGCAAACAGTTTTAAGGGAAAGAAATTTATGTTCGGGGGCGAAGAATGCCACCCAGGTCTTTAAAATTCAAAGTTATTTCACAGTTTGCTTGCAAAAATGACTCACATCATTATTACTTTTAGTCATGCCAAGTTTGCTGCTCTTAAGCCTACTAGTAATGGAGAAGAGGGGGGTGAAAAAAATTTTTTTGTCCTGCAGTCATTAAACCAATGAAACAGAAGCTTATTGAACACAGGTGCGTGCAATATTTCTCCTTTTCTGATAAAAAGAAATATAAAAGCAATCGCTGGTAACGCAAAGGTAGATTCTGATCCATCTTGCATCTTACCTTTAAATACCTACAGAGCCTGTGGTGTGTATTTAGCAATATTGGGGGCAGGGAAGGGAGGCAACTAGCAAACAAAAGAAAAACTCGAACTCATAAATCTACAAATCTTACGGGATGAATATTTTCCTAAACCTCCTAGCGTATCCGTTAAAAATCAGGGTTTACTCCTACGTTCTCTGCCTTCAAATTAACTGGAAAAGACAGTCACAGGGCGTTTCACCAAGAGAACAATACTCTGGACAAATCAACGCTGGCGTCTCCCGGGCATATCTCATTCATCAGAAACCCCGGCATCAGTGACAGAATCTGGCCCGCCTGACCCTCACACACCTTTGCCAGGGGCTGAGTCTCAGCCTCACCTACTGCGAGAGCCAGGGTCGCCAAACTCGGGTGTTTTTTCGCACGTCTCCAGCGGAATAAAAATACCAGCTGGGACTGAACAAGGCAAAATCGCATCGATCTCAGTGAGTCGCCATAGGAAGTTGGCAGGGAAAGGGGACCACTGCGATCACCGGTAAGCCCCCACATGGAGATGCAAGCACCCATTTCAGGATTCCACAAAGCGCCAGTGGCACTCGACGTGGACACACCAAAACCGCGAAGCTAGATACCCCGAAGGGAAGCTGGAGATGTTTGGGGGCGCTGAGTGCCTGCAATTTGAACCAGGCTGCGCTCCATTCAATGAAAAGGAGGCGAGACCCTGGACTCCCCGAGAAGACCGTGCCTAGACTAGGCAGGCGTAAGTCAAGTCCAACTCCTGCCCCATCGACTGAGTCCTCCTGGAGCCGCCTGGAAGTGGGGGGACAGGCAGGGGAACCTCCTTCGGAGAGGAGCACCCTCCTCGGGCTCTAGCACCGCGCCCGCCACGCGCTCCCTCTCCCCGAAATCTCTTGCCTGGGAGGGTGCAACGAGGCGCGCGCCTCGGGCGTCTGGCTAGCGCGGATCTCTCTCCCCGGCTGGCCGACGGCCCCGGGCGCTCGCAGAGACCCCGAGACCCCACCGCGCCCCGGGCACCCCCGCACGCAGGACGCCCCGGCCGGCCGGCCACAGCCTTACCGAGCAGCAGCAGCTTGACCTCGCGCGCCGCCTTCTCGCCATCCTCGCGCAGATTGCGGTCGATCATCTTACTCCGCTCCACCGCCGCCTTGTCCTCGGCGCTAAGCGTGCAGCCCATGGTGCCGAGACACAGCGAGAGCCGGGCCGCCGCTCCCTGCACGTCCTGAGCGCGGGTTCGACACACACACACTCACACACAGACACGCACGCACACACAGGTGATCGCCGTTCACCCAGAGACTCCGCAGCGGGCCAGACCGCCCCACCCGAGACCCAAGCGACAGCAGCAGCCGGCTGCGAGGATCCCCGCGCGCCTCCGGACTGCGCGGCTGGCTGCCCACTCGAGACACCGCGTCGGCCGCCCCGCAGCCTCCTCCAGCCGCCCCGCGGAGCCCGGTGTCCGCGCGCCGCCGCCGCCGCCGCCCCGCCCCGGCCCGCCCCGCGACCACTCCCCGAGCGCGCGGCCGCGCACGTGCCCCGGACAGCGCCCCCCACGGGCGGGAACGCGCGCACCCGCGTGTCCGCCCACCCGGCCGCCGCCGCCGCGCCGCCAGCCGGGCACACTTGGCCCGCACTGCGCTGGGCCCAGCTAGAGCGCGCAGGCACCGTGGTCCCTCGGGTCTCTCCCTTCGTGCGCTCCGGCCGCCCCAGGGCTAGAAGATCTTGCCCGTCCACTCTCTCCGGCGGATCTGTGCCCACCTGGCCCTTCGTGAAGGGGTGGATGGCTGCCAAAGTTGGAAGCCGGGAAGAAATTTTAAAAAATCTTTTTTATAAAAAGCCAGTCCCGAGCATTTGAGCATGCCCAGCTCCAGCAGCGACGCAAAGGTTTTTTCCAAATACAAACCCCTCCTGTTGGCTGGTATTAAGGATTGCGGGAAACCGAGGCAGCTATGACGGGAAGAGTCTTGGTGTGGCCGGAATTGGAAACAATCTGAAACTGAAAAGTCCGGGGGATTGGGGTGAGAATGGTGTAAGATTAGTGTAAGAGATTGGGGAGATTGGGGAGAGAGCTCAACTCCCTTTCATTTCTTCTGTGTTTTATTTTCTTCCCTTTTCCTTCTTTCTCTCATTTATTCTTGCCTTTGCTTTTCAGAATCAGAGAATTCTCCCACCCACCCCCGACAAAAATGTGAGACCAGGTATCAGGTATTGTTATCTTAAAATGGCAAGAACAATAAAACATACTCTCACAAGCATTTCTATCCTACAAGGTAACAGACATCTGGGATTGCATGAAAGCAACTTGGAAGTCATGCTTAGGACCATGTTAGTAAATCATAAACCACTGGCATATTGTTCTTTTCTGTTTTTCTTTTTCAGGCCTTCTCCACCCATCAAATGGGATGTAGGGAGTGATCTAAATTTTAGTTCCAATCGGCTACCAGAGTGATAGCACAGAGGTAGGGGGTTTGCCTTGCAAGCAGCCCTAAGGACAGACCTCAGTTCAAACCCCCCAGTGTCCCATATGGTCCCCTGAGCCTGCCAGGAGCGATTTCTGAGCTCATGGCCAGAAGTAACCCCTGAGTGTCACAGGATGTGGCCCAAAAAGCAAAAAGAAAAAAAAAAAGGAAAGAAAAAAAAAGTTCCAATCTATCAGCTTGTATAATTCTAAGTTACTTTAATAAAGCTTATCCACCCTGAACAAAACAACATAGGTTTGAGCTCTGGCTAGTCAGTTAAACTATAACTCTCCCTTAGGCACTTGAGGGCAAATTGATGGACATGAGTATGCTCTCAAAGATAAACATCATCATCGATGGACTGAAAATCAGGAAATTGTACTTTGATTTCCAGCTAGAGCGTTACTTTCTAAAAACACCATTTGTGAAATCTGGCTTGAGCGTTCGAGGAATAGTAGAACTGAGTATATACTACAAGTGGTGAAACAGCTTTGAAACCTTATACTAGCCTTGTTGGCTAGCAGAAGTTGTCAATTTTCTCTTTATTTTTAATAAAAAAAATACTATTGATTGGCTTTTGAGCCACAACCTGAGGCCCTCAAACGTTACTCCTGGCTCTGTACTCAGAAATTGCCCCTGGCAGGTCCTGCTCTCCCACAGTGAATATTCAAACCCTAGGGATAGAAGAGATGTCATTTCAAAAGGGCCTCAACTTAGCCTATCACCTCTTGTGACACAAGATAAAAGAGCAAGCTTTACATTGTACAAAGTTAAAATACTTTCTTTCCTCTTTATAAGTCTTAGTACTCTAAATAAAAGATTTTTATCTGAAAATCAGAAACTCTGTTATTAAATTAAAAAAAAATTTACAGGGTGTTTGGGTAGTAGTAGAGTTGAATTGTGTCCATCTAACTTCAGATCAGATTGAGTGTAGGGCCTGAAGTTTAGGGAAGAGAGGGAAGAAAGAAGCAGACATGACTGGACACTGCAGGAAATGACAAGAAAACTTGTGTTAGAAGGAAAATAAAAGATGTAAAAAAAATAATGCACATTATTCTTGTCATTATAGAAATTTATTAAACAGGTGAAAAGTTTAAAAATATATGTGTGACAGAGAAATAATAGTATAATGGCTAAGGCATTTGCCTTGAATGATTCCCACAGAGGTTTGATCCCTGCACATGGCCAGGAATGATCCTTGAGTACTGATTGAATAAGGAAGGAAAAAACTCTTAACATAGGCAGATGTAGACACCACCACCCCACACAGAAAAAGAAAGAAAGAAAGAAAGAAAGAAAGAAAGAAAGAAAGAAAGAAAGAAAGAAAGAAAGAAAGAAAGAAAGAAAGAAAGAAAGAAAGAAAGAAAGAAAGAAAGAAAGAAAGAGGGAGGGAGGGAGGGAGGGAGGGAGGGAGGGAGGGAGGAAGGAAGGAAGGAAGGAAGGAAGGAAGGAAGGAAGGAAGGAAGGAAGGAAGGAAGGAAGGAAGGAAGGAAGGAAAAGCCAGAAAGTTAGTTATGTGAGGTCAAATTTCTAAGAGAATGTAGAATAAGTGATCAATAATGAGAGATTCCAAGAGATGGATATTTTTGAGAAAAACACACTTTTTATTTTCTTTATATTATTATTTGGCTTTGAGGGCCACATGCGGCTGTGCTTAGGACTTACTCCTGACTCTGCACTCAGAAATCACTTCTTGCAGGCTCGAGGACCATATGGGATGTCAGGGATTGAACCCAGATGGGCTGCATGCAAGGCAAATACCTTACCTGCTGTGTTTTTGCTCCAGCCCCCACAAACAGATTTTTTTTAAGATTGCCATCAACTGTGGATACATGCAATATGATCAGACACATCAGGTTACCATACCAAAATACTATAATCTAGATGGTTTAAACAACTGGATTTCTTTATCACTGGGAAGTCCAAAATCAAATTACTAGTCACCTCATTCAGTGAGATTTCTTCCGGATTAGAAAGCATATCGCCACCTTCTTGCATGGAGTGAAAGAAACTTAATTTTTAGGCATTTAAAACTTAATCTAAGACATTGTATATGGTCTCTCCAGGAGTGATCCAGAGGAAGGAATAATAAACCTTGAGCACTGCCTCTCTGCCTCCCACCAAAAAATTTTCTAATTTTTAGTTTCTAATTTTTTCAATGGGAATTTCTTCATAGTGTTTTACTTTCATGACTCCATTCAAACTTAATCACTTCCCACAGATCCCATCTAAATAGTGCCATGTTTGGGTTAGAACCTCAACATATGAATGGTAGGAATCACAGATGTTTGATCCACAGCAGGGGCAAAGAGCTCAAAGTATTCATAAGTAAAGATCAAGCTAGAGAAAGTAATTGTTTTATAGTTGAAATTTACTTTGAATGTGATTAATGAGAGAAAATACGGGTTAAATTTGGAAGAGCACTTCTAAAGTGTTTTGGATTTAATACAAAGGATAAAAAAGATCCTTATATCCAATGGATAAAATCCCTTCTAATACTTTGCAGTGGATGATTAAGATTTAAAAAAAAATCTTTCCCAACAGGACAAATGGATTTCCACCTAGTAATCTAGTTATGAGGTGCTACAAGTCAAACTAATGACTCACATAATTATGATGTTGCAAATGTGATTCAACAATGCTGTTAAGGGGGTAAAACCAATATTTAACTCTCCAAAAGAATTTATTTTGGGAGAGTAAAAATGATATGCAGAGGTTAAATAAATCAAAATTTATCATTGTGTTTTCCCTTTGTATATCATATTTTAAAAGCAGTTCTATTATAATATATTATAAATAATATATTTTATCCAGTTGCAACATAAAATTTAAAGACTTTTTAACACATGTACAGAGTAGTATAATGATCACGGCATTTATTTCTAGAACATATTCTTCCTTCCAAAATATTCCCCCAATTCTCATAGTTATAAATTTCTAATTGCATTCCCACATACACTTTTTACCCTAGGTTTTGGAAACTAGTAAATGATTTTTATTTTTTATTTTTGAGCTAATTCCAGGTGTGCTCAGGGCTCATTCTTAAATCTGCAATAGTATTTGGTGGACCTTATGCAGTTTCTGGGGTTGAACTGGATGTAATGCACGCAAGGTAAACACCCTACCTACTATATTATTACTCATATACTCATATACACATATACCACTCTAATACTATTTTTATCTTCTAGATTTATCCAATCTAGATAATTTATGTGAAAATATCTAGCATTAATTTAGTTAATGCTTCAACTTTTTTTCTTTTTGGGACACACCCAGTGACATTCAGGGGTTACTCCTGGTTATGTGCTCAGAACTCGCTCCTGGCTTGGGGACCATATGAGATGCCAGAGGATAAAACCACGGTCCATCATAACTTAGTGAGTGCAAGGCAAAATCCCTGCCACTTACACCACAGCTCCAGTCCCAGTACTTCAACTTTTAATTGTTGTGTAACACTGAGAATTATAGTTCAGAGTTGTAGGTCAATGTAAAATGATACTGAATAATATTTACCTAAGAGCATTCTAGGTCTAGGTCAGAAAGTAACTCCAACCTGTGTCATGCAAAATAGGTAGATAAATAGGTTATTTAATATGGAAATGCAGAGTGACAGGATTACTATTTCATAATGACTGAAAATAAAAGATAAAAGTTAAAAAATGGCCATTTTTGTCTGGTTTAAAGGTAGGAGATATAGAATTTTTGAAAGAAAGTTATAACAATCTTTTCCTAAAAGGGTAAATAGTGACAATATGCCCACCCCATCTCTAAAGATGCAGGAACAACCTTAAAATTCATTCATCTTGATTATACTGTGTAAGTATGGACAGAATGATCACATATGAGGAATAATCTTGAGACAGATGAAATTTTACAGCAATTAATTTTTATATTATTTATTAATTCATTAGTGTCAGAAATGAGGTTAAAATGAAGGACATGGAGTGGAGAGATAGCATGAGGTAAGGCGTTTGACTTGCATGCAGAAGTTTGGTAATTCAAATCCCGGCATCCCAAATGGTCCCCCGAGCCTGCCAAGAGCGATTTCTGAGCATAGAGTCAGGAGTAACCACTGTGCGCTGCTGGGTGTAACCCAAAAACCCAAATAAATGAATGAATGAATGAATGAATGAATGAATGAATGAATAAATAAATAAATAAATAAATAAATAAATAAATAAAATGAAGGACATTATTTAGCCTTCAATTATTCCCAGTTTGTCCTGAATTTAAGTAAATAAGTGAAGTAGGAAGTGAGGGTATATTTGAAAAGTGTTAGTTTATTTTGTTGATGGATTTTTATGGGAAAAAAGAAAAAATATAAAACATCAATTAAGACACTGATTTGTATAAGTATATACACACAAAGACGTCTGGAGAGTGGTGTATACCTTTGACTGGCCAAGTTGGCTATAGAAACAACATTTCGATCTCTCTAGTAGTTTATGTAGCAGCTAGGAATATCTAGGGCAATAGAAGGGGTATATGTATCTTTCAAAAATTAGAGATATTATAAACTAAAACCAAACAATTTTTTATCATAGAAGTTGTGAGACTAAAAACAAAGTTTAAAAAATAATAATTATCACTGAGACATTTTCCATGGCAAGTAGAACTCTTTGCATGTGCATAGTACAACATTGTGTCATAGATAACATGCAAAGAAACATCATAAAGGCATGATACATATCACCACTCAGGCCCCAGAGCACTGATAAACCACAAGCATGTACAGACTGTTTTGGGGCTGGGAATTTACATTTTTCTGGAAGGCATTTTAATATTCAATATCTCTCAGTGTCATAAACAGTACCTGTGATAATAGGAAAATCATTGTAAATGAAGCCATAAGACACTAAGGACTATGTAAAAGACATAATATATTATTTTAAAAATAACCATCTCCAGGGACAAGTAAAAATTAAAGAAGGATTAGTAATTAGTGTAATATGAAAAAATATCAATTAATTTAAGAGCATTCAACATTTTTTAACTACACCTCTGTTTCTGAAAGTCCCTAAATCTCTGTATATTGGATATCCCCTATCTATCAAAATTACTGTGTTAAATAGAATCATAAGAAAGGTTCCAATAATTCTGAATTCCTACAATGATGTCATTTCAAAAAATAGTGGTCAGTCAATATTCTAATGCACTCTTAAGTACTGCTATAAATGAAAACCTTACCATGTAAAATTCAAGAATTAATTAAATTATAAACAGAGCTTAATGTTAAGGTTTTCAAGAATGTTAAGCATGGAGAGTAGTAGGTCTATGAGATAATGAATGGACATGTGAATTAGGAATTTACTTTTTAATTCATAGTTTATCACAAGTATTATATGATAGGGTCGTTCCCAGAAAATTATAACACAGAACAAAGAGCATGGAAATGTCAATTTTTGACTTTCTCTTATTCCATACCAAATCACCACCTTTACTTAAATCCCTAAAACTTTTCATCCAATAGATCTTTTCTCATCTTCTCTGCCCTATTGTATAAATATTTCTCTCTGTATAAACCTTGTTGGCTCTTTTTCACTGAATATGTTCCATGTATAAGTTCAAATCACTCTCACACCCACCATTTTATTCAACAAAAGAAATTTCAAATAATAGTTCAAATAATTATTTGCCTGTCTCTGTCTTTTCCTATATGCTTGAGATCAACTAGAGGAAACTTTGTATTTCATGCCATCATCCTTCCAAAGATAGATTTTATGTTCCCTTTTACTTCAGCTTTATATAATTAGTCTGCTAATAAATCCTGCTAACTTTGCATTCAAATATAAAAAAGGGCCCCTGAAAGCTCCATAGTCTAGA
This sequence comes from Suncus etruscus, assembly GCF_024139225.1. Lineage (NCBI taxonomy): Eukaryota > Metazoa > Chordata > Mammalia > Eulipotyphla > Soricidae > Suncus > Suncus etruscus. The sequence continues at coordinate 108,889,936 of NC_064848.1, forward strand.
AAACATACTTTGCATTCAGGAGTCACTGGGTTAAATCTAAAGCACCTCATATGACCCCCCAGAAACTCTAGGAGGGAATGCTTGAGCATTAAGCTTATGGTATCCCCTAAGAAATGTCTAAAAATCAAACATGGAACAGAAAACAAATATATTCAAAATTTGGTACATGGTGGTAGGTGTAGTATGATAACTTTAATCCCCTAAAATATAAACTTTCATTATCTCACTTAAAATATATTAAAATTGGGACAAATAACACCATCCACTGAAATTATTATTTGGACAAATAATACTATCCACATTAATTTTAAAGTTTTATAAAATACTTTGTTGGTTGGCTTTTTAGTCCATGTGCTCCTACCAACATTACCACTTCTTGTTTTCTCCCGTTATTGAAATTATACTTCTATAATAAAACACTATTATTTTTAATAATAGCTATTATTGATAGTCAACTATTGATACTGCTCTACTTAAAACTACCCATTCATGGATCTGGGACTGTGAATCAAGGTGAAGTATATGCCTAATCTGAGTGAGACAATGAGTTTAGTCTCCAGCAATACATAGTTTTCTGAGAACCAGTAGGTACAATTCTAGTGTTTCTCAAATACTGCCATGGTGATGTGACCCTGGTGGCTTCTGAGCAATGCCAAGGTAATCTCAGTACTGCCAGACACCGAGTACTGCAACTCTAGGCTCATAATGTATAAAGCCATCCAGTCAATATCACCAGGCCAACCATCACTGTCAGTGACTTCAACTTCCCTTACTGATGAATATGACCTTGATTTCAAAAATAAGTATTTAAAACTACCCATTCAAAACCCTCTTAATTAGAGAAAAATCTTTCTAAATGTCTTATGCTAATGTACAAGATCTTACCTGATTTATCAAGTTTACCCCATTCATTTCAGGTATTAATTGCTATCATACTTTATCTTTTTCTCTGTGGTTTAGTCTGCCTGACTCCTAGCCTATGATTTTAACATGATAATCATTTCTCGGCCTTTTGGCTAAGATCAATGTGATTTTAACGTGATAAACTTAGTGTATCATTGAGCCTTTGAACTTACATTCCCCTTGTCTGGAACACCAGTTATCTCCTTGCCTTATTCCCTTCATTATTCAATTCCTGTTCAAGTATACCTTATCAGGGAGGAATACTTCCTAACACCAATCTATCATTTTTCATTCCCTTAGTAGGTGTTATGTTTTCCTTATAACAGTTAAAATAAAACACATTTTTATAACTTATCTTCTTTTACTTGAATATAAATTACAAAGAGCAGAAATTATTTTATTATTTTATCACCAAGAGCTAGAAAAGTAACTGTAAATAAAGAAAGTGGGAACCTGGGTTCAATATATATTGAACTCAATATGTATTGGGCTCAATACATATATATAATATATGTATATATAGTCATCTAATTAATTCACTTAACAAGACTAATTACTAATTACTAAACCAGGATATGTTCCTATTCACCTGTGAATTGGGTGTAATTTGTTTCTATTTTAACTCTGAGAATAAGATCTATTACGATGGAATGTGGATAGAGCATTGATAGGAAAGAGATTTTTAATAAATAGGCAAATGGGATAGTAAACAGGATACATTAAAATGTGAAGTTTCATAATCTCTAAATGACAGGGATGTATTCTGAAAAAGGTGTTGCCAGGCAGTTTTGTAATTGTTCAGACATCACATCATAGGTGCCCTTACACAAATCTAGATGATAAACCTACTATAAACCTATATAGGGGCCACTGTCATATCCATCCTTCACTATGCTAAAGTTATGTGAACTATGGAGATAATGTAAGTTCTTTATAAAAATCTGTACCAGTTCAGGCCTTCTAAGAAACAAGACACTAAGACAAAATTGGGGCTGAAGCAGTAGCACATCGGTAGAGGGTTTGCCTTTCATGTAGCTGACTTAGGAAGGACCTGGATTCAATCCCTGGCACTCCATATGGTTTTCCAAATCAGGAGCAATTTCTTTTCTTTTTTTTTTTTTTTTTTTTTTTTTTTAGGTTTTTCGGGACACACCCATTTGATGCTCAGGGGTTACTCTTGGCTAAGCACTCAGAAATTGCCCCTGGCTTAGGAGGACTATATTGGACACCAGGGGATCGAACCGTGGTCCTTCCTTGGCTAGAGCTTACAAAGAAGACACCTTACCTCTAGAGCCACCTTGCCGGCCCCAAGGAGCAAATAGCCAGGAGTAGCCCCTGACACTCAAAAAAATTAAACATGCTGCATATTGAGATATTAGAAGAGTAATTACCATAACAGCTAAAGGAGAGGAAGAACCGGGGAAGGTAAGGAATCTTCAAATTGGATGTTATCTTGAGACCTGAGATTCAAGAAAAGAAAAATTCAGAAGGAAGCATGCCAGATTGGTACAGCTCTGCATAAGTCTTGTTTAGTATGCTGGGGACTCCTCCTGTTTTAAATATTACTAAATAAAGGAGGACTGGCCTGGGTGAGGTAACACCATTTTATTAAGTCAAGGGCTTCGGACACTATTAAGAGAGTGAGATCTCAAGCCTATATGTGAATCCAACAGTGAATTCAAAGATGATCAGTTTAGTTAGAGGCTGTCAGACAACTAAGAACACTTCCTTAAAGAATGACCTGAACCATATACCTTAATACCATAACATGGAATTATTTCTGTGAAAAGAATGACTGTTCAGGGAGATTTCTCTAAATAGGTGATAATTTTAGCTTGATAATGAAAGATAAGAAGGGAGCAGTCTAGGGTGAACAGAATTTCCATTTATCACTCCTCAATTTATCTCCTCAATAAAGTCATTAGGGAGAACTTTTAATCCTAATTTAGGAACCCAATGATTAAATATTTTGTTCAGTTCCTAATGAACAAAGTTTTCTAGTGAAGAAAGAAATGAAAGATTAGAGAGGTGAGGGTTGCAAAAAAAGCAGAAGCTAGATCCTAGGTATTGTGTAAGCCATTACAATTACAAAGTCCAAGATTTATTATACTTTCTCTCTTCCTTTTCCTGTCTTTTTTCTTTCCCCTTCTATTCTCATTTTGCAGTGCTAGGAATTGAACCAAGGTTCTCCAGCTACAAGGCCAATACTGCATGATTGAGATATATCACAGCCTCTAACTTTACTCTAAATTGTAATTTGTAAGCCTCAATTTCATTTTTGAAATGAGAGATCACCAGAGTGTTATGATTAATAATGAAATGAATAACACAGTTCCTTGCACATCATAGCTCATCATTATAATGTCTTTCCTTTTTGCCTTTTATATTTGAAAGTTAAAGTAGCTAGTTCTTTTGCAAAATAGGAGAAAGGGGAGATTCAGGTAGAGAGACTAATTGAGGGCCTTGGATGCTAAGTGAGGAATTTGGACCCAAAGATTGAACAAGTACAAATTATAGCCAAATTCACCATTCAAAATCCATTTTTAGCATTGATACACTAAATTTTTAGAGTATGTTTTGATTCCTACTTGCTTTGTCTATTGATGGATCTCAAGCTTCTTACTTTCCCTTTGAAAATAAGTCTAAGAATAAGGATTCTTTTTACTACAATATTTTCTTGTTTTTACCACATTGTTCTAAAAAAAAAAAAAAAGGATCCTGTAAATCTAGGCCCATCCTTCAAGCATGGCCTAGCATAGAAAAGAAAGAAAGAGCTACCTGGATTTATTAGACCTGTGTTTATTTACTACATAGCTGTACTGACACCTCCCCCTCAGTTTATGCTTCCTACAGGGCTCAACGGTTTTTTTTTATTTGTAGCTCTATTTACGTTGTGAAACTGACATGTGTGTCTCTTGTTCTGCTCAGCAGGAACTACAACAGAAGGGTTGATCACCAGGGACTAGTAGCAGAAGGCATGCCAGAGGAATTCAGGCAAGTGTTGGGTCTTATCCTAACTAACCCAATTACAGTTATTAGTAACAGTTTTTTTTAAATAATGACATTAAAAGTTTAACAAGAATTTATTGGACAGTAACATGTATTGAGCTATGTGGATTAGGGACTAAAAAACACAAAATATGACTTATATTAAATTATTAAGCAGCGAGTTCTGTGTACTGAGTTTAGGGTCATTAAATGGGAAAAAAATCACCATGAGTGCTGTAAGACCATAATTATGCATATTTTTGTGTGTCATCCTTGCTCAGGAGACATGCTAATCTTCTCTGTATCGTTCCAATTTTAGTATATGTGCTGCCGAGGCAAGCACTATTATGCATATTTTTGAATAGGCAACAACATGCAAAACAGATATATATCAAAAATATCTGTCAAGTGCTAAAGATCCTAAATCTGCCTGATATTAGTGACTCAGATAAAACAGGTAAGACACCAGTATTGGTAGAAAATTTCTAATCAGCCCTCCTTCTGCCTGATTTATCTTTGACCCCTTTATTCCCATATATCCTGTACCCACAACCTCAATTAAATACAGTTAATTATTAGGCAAGTGACTTGGGCATTCAATGTTCAGTGTATTGTTTCCTCCTAAAGGAAGGACTGTGAACTCTGTGCCCTCTTTGCATGTCCTGTTACTAATCTCCATGGAATAGGCAGGCCCAGGCAGGGTCTCTGCAGTTTCTATCTTTGGTTAAATGGGCATCAGGCCTGCCTAGAGTACATTGTTATTCACAGGCAAGCCCTAGCATGTCTGCCCACTCTTTTTAATATGTCTTGACTAGTATGTGCTCTAACTTGAGAAGGCTCTCAAGCTTCAGTCATAAAATTCAATATTTTTCATTTCCAAACTCTACCTTGGACAATGAGATGAGTACAGCTATTGATGGAAGGGTGTTGCAACTTACAGCATTCCCATTCCTTTTCTAAACTGCTCTTTTGGAATTTCCATTCTTTTTCTATACTGCACTTTTAGAATTCCTGGATGAAGTGCAAAAAGCTTAGAATATGAGGAAATTCTAAGCATTTCCTGAATCTAAAAAGTAAGGAGATAGGGGGCATTTGGTGGTGGGATGGTTGCACTGTGAAGGGGCTGTACATTTCATGACTGAAACCCAACTACAAATATGTTTGTAACCATGGTGCTTAAATAAAGATATTATTATTAAAGCAATGACAACAAACAAACATAAGACAGAGAAGGGACCTCTTGGACAATGAGAGTTAAAAATGATCACTCTGGAAAAAATTGAGTACTGAAAGGAGATAAAATGATAGCCATAATACCCCCTCAGTAATAATATTACAAATCACGGTATATAAAAAAAAAAAAGAGAGAAAGAGAGATAAAAAAAAATGTCTGCCCTAGAGGCAGCCAGGGGGGAGGACAGGAGAGTAACAGCAGATTGGTGATAGAAAATGTACAATGGTGAAGAGGGTATGACTGAAACACAATCATGAGCAAATTTGCAATTGTGAAAAAAAATATATTATTATCAAACTTGTAACCAGGCTGTTTAAGTAAAGTAATTAGTTAAAATTATAGAGTAAAATTTAAGATAATTATCAATGTTCTACATTGCTTCTCAATTCTCAATGTAGAAATGAACAACTGACCTATATAGATTGAGACACTAAAAGTGGTTTTTACAACAAAGAGTTTACTTTCAGGTAAATTCAAAGCATGATGAAAGTTAAAACATTTTTCTTTCCTAGATATTAGCTTTTATAAGATTATTAAATAATAAATGTTTGAAATAATAGACTAAAACCAAGAGGTCGACATTTAATATGAAAAATATTGTTTATACTTATTTTGAATATGACAGTGCTGTCTAAAGGATTAGCCACATAGAGAAGCATCGAAAATAAACATGTTGTGACTATAATAAAAACAATGTGACTTCAGCTTAGTTCACTTTAATATTAATTTATTCTACTAAATTTTACCTGAGTAGAAATGTGATATGTTTAGTTTCTTTTCTGTTAATTAGCATATACATAATTTACATATCAAAATCATTTCAAAGTATACAATTCACTGGGTTTTTATACTTTTTCAGGATTATGCAGACATCATTACTTTATGGAATTTTATTTTATTAACTCTAAAAGAAACATTGTACCTATAACAGTGATTCCCAGTTCTGAGCCCAGAGCCAGGAGTAACACCTGAGCGCTGCAGTGTGACCCAAAAAACAAAAACAAAACAAAAAAATTTAAGAGTTATCGGAAACATTTTGTTAAAGGGAAATATCTTTACTCTTGTTACTAGGAAAATGTACCAATGTTCTGTTGTTTCCATAATATGTGGAGGAAATAACTAATTCACTGTAATGACATAAAGTAAAAAGGAAGAAAATTAATAGATAGTGTTCTTTTCTGAGACTAATTTGATATTAAACACTGTCATGTGTAAGTAAATATTCACAGTTTTTTCATCTGTCGAAAGGTGATATCTGCTTAGTTATTTGACAAGTTGTTGAGAATATCAGGAAATGTATTTTTAATGAAATCGTTGGGTGTTATATGTTTTGCCTATGTCTGCTTTTCCTTTGTTCCATATTGATTAGGCCCAGACATTTCTTTTTTGTTTGTTTGTTTGTTTTGTTTTTGGGTCACACCCAGCAGCGCTTGGGGGTTAATCCTGGCTCTATGCTCAGAAATCGCTTCTGGCAGACTCATGGGATGCCGGGATTCGAACCACCGACCTTCCGCATGCAAGGTAAATGCCTTACCTCCATGCCATCTCTCCAACGCCAGGCCCAGACATTCTTAATTTACATACTACGTATACACTTTGACATCTTTCATATAATGACACAAAGTCTATACCTGGCTCAGATCTCCTAGAAGCAGCTAAATGCCCATATTTGGGGATTTGAATGCCAGAAGTCTATCACTAAGGAGACTTGTAACAGATCTTATTACATGAAACTTTAATATATAATATTTTTTGTTCTCTTTGCCTTTTAGTCTTATGTTCCTATTTTTTTTTCCTTCCCCGGTCATCAAGGAGAAAAATCTTTCATTTTCTGATGCTGAGAATTCTTAAGAGACTCTTTTATTCTTGGAACTCAGCTGGCATTCACATTCTCAGGGTTTCACTATATTTCAGATTATTTCTTAAAGTGTATTTTTGCCCATCAATAATAGTTCTTCTATCCCTCAGAGAATTTTATTTCTACAGTTAAAATGATAAAATTTCTCATTTCAACTGGATATGAAAGTAAGTGTTCTCAAAGGGTTAAATGATCTGACATATTTTACAAAAAATTTAATAGAATTTTAAAAGTTATTTATAAAATATCTTCATGACTTAATATAACGAAAGTATGAAACATCATAAAGGAGCTTCCATATGTGCTAAGAACATCCTTTTGTTATGAAAATAACTGGTAGATTTGGGTAAGATCAATTGGACGAAGCATATTCAGTCAGTTCTGATGTCCTGATTTGGGTCACTTCTATCTTAAGTTTGATGCTATGCCTAATATATTTTTAGACCACTGTACTCCTTATAGACCCATTGTGACTGATACTTCATTAATTCCTTTACCTTTTTACTCACAGAAATCCAATTTTGGATTTCATTTTTTTTGCTTTGTGTTATTCTTATTATTTAATATCTTTCTAAACATTTCATTTCGCTTTCTCCAGTTCTTCTACAATTTGGCATAGAAGATAGTTGACCATATAACTTTCTTTCACAAATAAAAACATCATTTCATATTATCTTAGCATTGCCAAAAAAGTGAAAATGTAGAGATCATCTTAATGTTCTTATAAAAATACACAGCTAAGATTGCATACAATAAAATACTGAGCAATAAATCAAATGTCTGATATTCATTGATGGCCTTAGAGAGTTAGAAAGTATAACTAATAAAAAAAACTTCATAAATATTTTCATGTGTATATATGTAAATAATTATGAACATGAGCATAAGTACTATTCAGTAAATATAATGTAAATGATACATATGCAATTAAAATGAAAACATTATAAATTTTAATAAATAACATATTAAAGTTTTAAAATATTTATTTAACTTATATAAAGTGTTATTTTAACATGTAATTAATAAAATTTTATTATTAAGATATTTTGCATTTTAAAACAGATTTTTGTCTTTAAATTTCAGCAGATGGCACATCTCAGTGCAGAAATTATGCTTTTAGTAAGTCAAAATGTAGTATATCAAGCAATAAAATTAATGTTTTGGAAAATGGTATTTTGAAAAAATATTTTATAGCACTAATAATATTTTGAAGAAAACATAATGTTTATTAACTTTATTTAAGAAATAAGTAAATATGCAGAAAAATCTATTTTCTCTTTGGTATAACCACGTTTTAAGTCCTAATAACCAAATTTAGAACTTCTTTAGAAAATTTGGAAACTATGTAATCAAATATTAATTGATGTTTAACCATTGCTACAATAGTAGATTAGCTTAACGGCTTACATATATTTTTCAGTGTTACTATAATTATATATATACTTTCCTGTAACTTAAAACAATTAAATAGTGTGCATTCCCTAAGTAAGTTTGCTTTACTTTTATTGTTTTGAACTTTATTTCTTATCTCCTTGGAGTATACATTTTTTTAATGATCTAGAAAATTGTGTGCACTGGACCACTGAGAATTAGATTTCTAAGAAACTTTCATTCAAAATCTTCCTCTTCTTTATACAACAAATATACTTTATAAAGTCTATAAATTTATTAAATATTTCTTCACACTTAACAAGAGCTTTTTAGGGCAGAGATTGGCCTTAACTAAGAGAAACAAAGTCCAGTTCTTTGGGGAAATTCTTTCTAATGGATATTGAAATGGACAGATTGTGATCAAGAATTTGAGCAGTACACTTTCAGATAGAGATAGGTGGGGGTAAATAAAAGCAGGGTGAGAAAAGAAGACGAAGTAGGCAGAGCCATTTAAAATGATATTTACAGGAGAGAGGAAGACTGCAAAAAGGAGGGAGAGAAAATAGGAGAAAAAATCAAGGCAAACTGACTGAATCATTAAGGGAGAGAAAGAGTAATGGGGGTCATTTTATATTTACAGAAATAAATAAGAACTGATCCTGAAAAGGTGCAAATGGAGAAATCAAGAAGAAAATGAAGAGAGAAATGATGTGATCTAATTTGTTTTTAGATCACTCAATAATACTTGGGAAATGGGAGAACTTAATTAGGACAGGAATTGATATTTTTCCTATAGTTTTTAAGAAATATGAAAATATAATATAGGAAAGGATGGTACAGTTCAATTACAGATTTGATATATTTTAGATAAATTCAAGCCAAAAATGAATTCATATAATTTGGATTAGTCCAAAATAGTTTGGTCAGCAGGATATCAGGAATGATGGTTTGGAACAGAAAGTAATCAAGTATAATTTTTAAATTATATTTTTCTTCTTAGGGAACTGGTAGAGTCATGAGTAACTTCAGAATGCAGGAAGAGGAATGATAATATGGAGAAAAAATGGTCAGCTGTATTTTGAATATTTTATCCTGATTAGGCACCTAAGTGAATAAATATGTTACATATAGCTGAATACCTGAATCTATAATAGAATTCATATGAACTAGAATTCAGAAATCTGAATGGGAGAATAAATTTGAGATGACACAATACAGAAATACATTTAAAGCTATCCAAAATAAAAAGTGTACCTAGAAGGACATGGACAGTAAAAAAAAAAAAAAAAAAAAAGATAAGGAAGCAGAAAGAAAATCTAGAGCAGATTAGGTCAAATATTGCATAGGGAAGGTTTTCCTGAAAAACAAAATTGCCAGCATGTTGAATACTGCCAAGAGGCCAAGTAGGTTAAACAAAGATAAATTAGTATTGAAATTGGCAACTCTAAATGTAATTGGTGACCTTGAGAAGAACTGAGTCAGTGGAAAGGAGAATAAAATCAAATATATGTAGCTTAATGGATGAATTGGATAATAGAATTGAAGAGAGTAAAGCAACTTTCCAGAGATTGCTAAGAAGAGAAATGGAAAAATAGTTCAGTAATTGGAAGAATCAAGGAGCTAAATGGAACATTTAAGAAGTAGAAATAGTGGGGCCGGAGAGATAGCATGGAGGTAAGGCATTTACCTTGCATGCAGAAGGTCATTAGTTTGAATCCTGGCATCCCATATGGTCCCCTGTTCCTGCCAGGGGCGATTTCTGAGCCTAGAGCTAGGAATAATCCCTGAGCACTGCCAGGTATGACCCCCCCCCCCCAAAAAAAAAACAACCAAAAGAAAACAAAAAAACAAAACAAAAAAAGAAATAGAAGTAGTAGAGACTTTCTGTAGTTTTATCCAGTAATTATCCAGAGGAAGAGATTAATTAATAGATGAGGAAATTAAAAACTCAGAGGAGATATTGGGAGAAGAAACGGTGAGAGGTACTGGAATCCAGTGCTTATCAAAATGAATTGATAGTACATTTCCTTATGCAAAATACAAAGAAAAGGAATAGATTGTTGCTGAAAATGTGAAGGAGTTTCAATAAATTAAGTTTTTTCAGGAAAAGTTGAGTGGAATATATATCAATTAAGGTTTAAGACTAAGGGAGAAGAGTTGAAAATATGCAGAGAGAATATCCTGGCAATAGTCAGCAGGATAAAGTGGGGAAGAGGACATTATTATAATGAACAGGAGAGAACTTTTCTACTGTATTTTAATGTCATAATCAATGTATGTTTTCAAAACCTAAAAGATTATTCCAGGTAATATGATTGACAGTTTTAAAGTTTCAAAAAAATAGAATTTATATTAATTTAAAAATCAGCTTTATAATAATATGTAGAATCTAATCAATTTTTTCCCATTTAGAACATTTATGTTCTGTTCCATCTTCAGTAATTTGAGAAGCACTTTATTGTCTACATTTGCTAACACTTGGCCAGACTATGTATCTAAATTTTTAATAGAGTCATGTTTATGTAGAATTTTGTATCTACATAATGAACTTTGAATTGCCATTTGCTTTTGTGTAATTTCAAATATTATTGAATCATCTTCCAAAAGAATATCTGTACATATTTACACACATTTATTTTTAAACTATTCAACTAAATAAGATAAATTTGAGTGCAAAATAATGCAAGATCTTAGTAATCATAATGCAAATACATTATTCAAAACTTTAATATGTACTAAAGAAATATCTTGTGTCTTATTAAGTATATGATATGAATAAATAAAGTTAACTAGAGTAAAAATAAGGTAATCTTTAAAAAATATAGCCTTTAAAAGCCAAAATTTGCCTAGTTTTAAAGTTCATTTTGTAAATTTAATACTGAAACATTATGTGGGTTGTAATTTGGTATCTGTATGTGTGTACCAAAAAAGACAAAGTATTCTATGTGAGTAGTAAAATAAAATGCAACAGAAAATCAAGTACATTAATTTTTAATTTTCTTGGTGGACTGTATTTCAATTATTTATCATTTATTTATATTATGCATTATGTTTGATGGATACATGAAAATATAAAATTATATTTCTTTATATAATCTTACAAAACTCAGTTGATTTTCCTAACTTTTATATGGAAATATATTACTAAAAATATTATCTATTTCCCAAAATTATTTTATAACATTCAAAAATACCTGGTTTAAATAAACAAGATTTTATCTATTTTAAACATAAATGTCCGGGATGCTGTTATTTATGGATGAAGTTGTTCTCTTAATTCATATGAAAACCTCATGAGAAATCAGACCATCATCAAGAGATGCAAAGTCTCCTGAATCAATCTGTTTGGAAATTGATTTCCAGCCAAAATGTATTGCTTTTTTATTATTGTTTGGTGGTTTTTGTTAATTAAGTGTCATTAACTATCTAGTTCTTAATCAATTTCACTAATCAAAGTATAAAATTCATTGGTGGTGCTGCCAGAATGATAGTATTGTGTAGAGTACAGCTAACTCAGATTTGATCCTAAGTACCTAATGATCCTAAGTTAAGATTTGATCTTAGATCTAATAACCTTCTGAGCATTCCCAGGAGTGATCCCTAAGTGCAGAGCTAGGAGTAAGCCATGAGAATGCTCAATTTCCCCCAAAAAACTATTGGTATTTATTTTTTACCCTATTAATTCTACTTCTTAAATATAACTAAAAATTCTATCCATATTTTCCATTGACAATTCCAGTTCAGTATATACTATTTCATCACACCTATATCACAAAAGAACACTTATTTTAAAATCAGTATGGATTATTTGGGGAATGAAATAGAATACCATTAATATATTAATGAAATAGAATGCCATAAATTACATTGGGGGGGGGCACGGACATACCTAGCAGTGCTCAATGTTTACGTCTATCTTTCTTCTCAGAGATCATTCCTGATGGCTCTCAAACCTTAAGGGTGCAATGGATGGAACACCCAGTCCACTATACTTATTCTCTAGACCCTAAGTTGCATAGTTATTTAAAACATTTATTTTCCTGATTGGATTTGTGAGGTAGAAAGACTGCTGTGTCATTTTATGGATAAAAAATGGAATCGAGTTAATAGACTATGGCCATAAAAATATAAACTACTGAACCAGGGCTATAAAAATGGAATAGGAGAGAAGGTAGGAGAGGTGGGAAAACATATTTATTTTCCCTCAAAATAATTTTATATCATTACTATTATTCCTAAAATTAAAATGCCATACATCTTTGTTCATTAAAAATATTTTAACACCCATGTATGTTGACAACATGAATACCCTAATTATAGAATTATTATTGATATATTTTTATATTTTAAAAACATTCTTTTATGTAATGCATGTAGTGTTTTACTTAAAAATGTATTTTTAGCATTTTCCTTAATATTGTCAATGATGTATTAAAAATTCATCCCAAGATCCAGCATGATAGTAAGGGGATGTGGCAAATAAATCTCAATTAGATCTCAGTCACCACAAACAACTAAAAATGTGAAGACAGTATTCTAGAAAAAAGAAAGAAAGCATTTGGTATATTGCTAAAATAGGAAAATATTCTGCGGATCTTCTACTCTGATACTATTTCTTTTTTTATAATTATCTTTATTTAAACACCATAATTACAAATATGACTATAGTTGTATGATTACAGTCATGTAAAGAACACCCCCCCTTCACCAGTGCAACATTCCCACCACCAATTTCCCAAATATCCCTCCTCCCCATCCCCCCACACCTGTACTCGAGACAGGCTTTTTATTTCCCTCATTCATTCACATTGCTATGATAGTTTTCAGTTTAGTCATCTCTCCAACCGCACTAGTTACTCTATGTGATGAGCTTCATGTCATAACCTGCACCTACCAGCCCTTATCTCTCTTGTCTCTGAGATACTGTTAAAAATGTCTTTCATTTTACTTAAAACCCATAGATGAGTGAAACCATTCTGCGTCTTTCTCTCTCCCTCTGACTTACTTCACTCAGCATAATAGATTCCATGTACATCCATGTACAGGAAAATTTCATGGCTTCATCTCTCCTGACGGCTGCATAGTATTCCATTGTGTATATGTACCACAGTTTCTTTAGCTACTCATCTGTTGAAGGGCATCTTGGTTGTTTCCAGAGTCTGGCTATTGTAAATAGCGCTGCAATGAATATAGGTGTAAGGAAGGGATTTTTGTATTGTATTTTTGTGTTCCTCGGGTATATTCCTAGGAGTAGTATAGCTGGATCGTATGGAAGCTCAATTTCCAGTTTGCTCCATATCACTTTCCATAAAGGTTGTACTAGACGGCATTCCCACCAGCAGTGAAAAAGAGATCCTTTCTCTCCACATCCCCGCCAGCACTGCTTGTTTTCCTTTTTTGTGATGTGTGCCAATCTCAGTGGAGTGAGGTGGTACCTCATAATAGTTTTGATTTGCATCTCCCTGACGATTAGTGATGTTGAGCATCTTTTCATGTGCTTTTTGGCCATTTGCCTTTCTTCTTTTTCAAAGTGTCTGTTCATTTCTTCTCCCCATTTTATGATGGGGTTAGTTTTTTTTTTCTTGTATAGTTCTGTCAGTACCTTGTAAATTTTGGATATTAGTCCTTTATCTGATTAGTATTGGGTGAATAATTTCTCCCACTCAGTGGGTGGCCTTTTTATTCTGGGCACTATTTCCTTTGAGATGCAGAAGCTTCTCAGCTTAATATAGTCCAATCTGTTTATCTCTGCTTCCACTTGTTTGGAGAGTGCTGTCTACTCCTTAAAGATGCTTTAGTCTCATTTTCCTGGAGTGTTTCACCTATATGTTGTTCTATATACCTTATAGATTCAGATCTAATATCAAGGTCTTTAATCCATTTGGATTTTACCTCTGTATATGGTGTTAGCTGGGGGTCTATGTTTGCTTTTTTGCAAGTGGCTAACCAGTTATGCCAACACCACTTGTTGAATAGGCGTTCCTTGCTCCATTTAAGATTTCTTGCTCCTTTATCAAAAACTAGGTGGTTATATGTCTGAGGAACATTCTTTGAGTAATCAAGCCTATTCCACTGATCTGAGGGTCTGTCTTTATTCCAATACCATGCTGTTTTTATAACTATTGCTTTGTAATACAGCTTAAAATTGGGGAAAGTAATGCCTCCCACATTTCTTTTCTCAAGGAGTACTTTAGCTATTCGAGGTTGTCTATTGTTCCAAATGAATTTCAGAAGTGTTTGATCCACTTCTTTGAAGAATGTCATGGGTATCTTTAGAGGAATCGCGTTAAATCTGTACAATGCTTTTGGAAGTATTGCCATTTTAATGATGTTGATCCTGCCAATCCATGAGCAGGGTATGTGTTTCCATTTCCGCGTGTCCTCTCTTATTTCTTGGAGCAATGTTTTATAGTTCTTTGTATAGATCCTCCACATCTTTAGTCAGGTTGACTCCAAGATATTTGAGTTTGTGTGGCACGAATGTGAATGAGATTGTTCTCTTAATGTCCATTTCTTCCCTATCATTATTAATGTATGAAAAGACCATTAATTTTTGTGTGTTAATTTTGTAGTCTGTCCCTTTGCTATTTGAATCTATTATTTCTAGAAGCTTTTTGGTAGAGTCTTTAGGGTTTTCTAAGTAGAGTATCATGTCATCTGCTAACAGTGAGAGCTTGACTTCTTCCTTTTCTATCTGGATTCCCCTGATATCTTTTTCTTGCCTAATCGCTATAGCAAGAACTTTCTGTACTATATTGAATAGGAGTGGTGAGAGAGGACAGCCTTGTCTTGTACCAGAATTTAGAGAGAAGGCTTTTAGTTTTTCTCCATTGAGGATAATATTTGCCACTGGCTTGTGGTAGATGGCTTTAACTATATTGAGAAAGGTTTCTTTTATTCCTATCTTGCTGAGAGTTTTCATCAAGAATGGGTGTTGAACCTTATCAAATGCTTTTTCTGCATCTATTGATATAACCATGTGATTTTTATTTTTCTTATTGTTTATGTTGTGTGTTATGTTGATAGATTTACAGATGTTAAACCATCCTTGCATTCCTGGAATGAAACCTACTTGATCAAAGTGAATGAACTTCTTGATGAGGCACTGGATCCTGTTCACCAGGATTTTGTTGAGGATCTTTGCATCTGTGTTCATCAGGGATATTGGTCTGTAATTTTCTTTTTTGGCAGCACCTCTGTCTGGTTTTGGTATTAAGGTGATGTTGGCTTCATAAAAGCTATTTGGAAGTGTTCCTTTTTTTGATTTCATAAAAGAGCCTGGCCAGGATTGGTAGTAGTTCCTTTTGAAAGGTTTGAAAGAATTCATTCGTGAATCCAACAGGGCCTGGGCTTTTTGTTTTTGGGCAAATTTTTTATTACGGTTTTAATTTCCTCAATAGTTATGGGGGTGTTTAGATATGCTACATCTTCTTTATTCTACCATGGAAGTTTATATAAGTTCAAACATTTATCCATTTTGTCCAGGTTCTTATATTTAGTGGCGTAGAGTTTCTCAAAATATTCTCTGAATACCCTTTGAATCTCTGCAGTATCTGTTGTGATCTCCCCCTTTTCATTTCTAATACACATTATCAAGTTTCTCTCTCTCTCTCTCTCTTTTGCTCTGTGAGTTTTGCCAATGGTCTATCATTCTTGTTTATTTTTTCAAAGAACCAACTTCTGTTTTCGTTGTTCTTTCGGATTGTTTTTTGGGTTTCCATTTCATTGATTTCTGCTCTCAACTTTGTTATTTCCTTCTGTCTCCCTATTTTTAGTTTCTTTTGTTGATCATTTTCTAATTCTCTAAGCTGTGTCATCAAGCTATTCATGTATGCTCCTTCTTCCTTCCTGATGTGTTCTTGCAAAGCTATAAATTTTCCTCTCAGTCCCACATTTGCTGTATCCCATAGGTTCTGATAGTTTGTGTTTTCATTGTCGTTTGTTTCCAGGAAATTTTTGATTTCTTCTTTGATTTCATCTCGGACCCACTGGTTGTTCAGTAGTAGACTGTTTAATTTCCAGGTGTTACATTTTTTCTTCTGTGTCCCTTTGTAGTTCACATCTAACTTCAGAGCCTTGTGGTCAGCAAAGTTAGCCTGCAAAAGTTCTATTTTCTTGATTTTATGGAGGTATGTATTATGTGCCAGCATGTGGTCTATCCTGGAGAATGACCCATGTATGTTGGAAAAGAATGTGTATCCAGGTTTCTGAGGATGGACTGTCCTATATATATCTTTCTTCCATTTCTCTTTTCAGGTCTAGTATATTTTTGTTGGGTTTTCATTTGGTTGACCTATCAAGTGTTGACAAGCCTGTGTTGAGGTCTCCCACAATTATAGTGTTATTATTGATATTCTTTTTCAGATTTGTCAATAATTGTATTAAATACTTTGCTGGTCCCTCATTGGGTTCGTATATGTTTAGGAGAGTGATTTCATCCTGCTGTACATATCCCTTGATTAGTACATAATATCCATCTTTGTCCCTTACAACTTTTCTGAGTATAAATTTTGTTTCATCTGATATTAGTATGGCCACCCCCGCTTTTTTAAGGGTGTTGCTTGCTTGAATGATTTTCCTCCAGCCTTTGATTTTGAGTCTATGTTTATTCTGACTATTCAGGTGTGTTTCTTGTAGGCAGCAGAAGGTTGGCTTCAGTTTTTTTGATCCATTTTGCCACTCTGTGCCTCTTAACAGGTGCATTTAGTCCACTGATATTGAGAGAAATAATTGTCATGGGATTTATTGCCATCTTTGTGTAGAAGTTTGGTGTGTTTTTTGTTCTGTCTTGCCTTTAGAATAGATCTCTCAGGTTTTATTTTAAGGCTGGTTTTGAGTCTGTAAAGTTTTTGAGCTATTGTTTATCTGTGAAGCCATGTATACTTCCTTCAAACCTGAAAGTTAGTTTTGCTGGGTGCAGTATTCTTGGCGAAGCATTTATTTCATTGAGTTTTGTCACTATATCCCACCACTGCCTTCTGGTCTTGAGTGACAGATCTGCTGTAAATTTCAGGGATGCTCCCTGGAATGTAATTTCCCTTTTTGATCTTGCTGCTTGCAGTATTCTATCTCTATCTGTGGGATTCATCATTGTGACTAGGATGTGTCTTGGGGTGTTTCTCCTGGGGTCTTTTTTAGCTGGTACTCTTCGGGCATGCAGGATTTGGTCACATGTTTTCTCTAGCTCTGGTAGTTTCTTTGTGATGATGATGTTCTTGACTGTTGATTCTTCCTGGAGATTTTCTTCTTGGGTCTCTGGGACTTGAATGATTCTAAAGTTGTTTCTGTTGAGCTTATCAAAGACTTCTATTTTCATCTGCTCATATTCTTTGAGTAATTTTTCCATTGTCTGATCATTTGATTTAAGGCTTTTTTCCAATCTCTTCTGCTGTGAAAAGTTGTTATGCATCTCATCTTCCAGTGCACTAATTCTATCCTCAGCTGATTTTAACCTATTGGAAAGCTCATCCATTATGTTCTTCAATTCATCTACTAAGTTTTTCAGACCTGTTATTTGACCTGATATTTCAGTTTGGAGTTTTCTGATTTCTATCTTCATATTATCTTAATTTTTATTAGTGTTCTGTTCTATACTTTCTTTGATTTCTGTGAGCATCCTCCATATTTCTTCTTTAAACTCCATTTCTGAAAGACTGCTTAGGTGGTTGGCCATTGTTGGGTCATCAGAGTTTTCATCTTCATTCTCTATGGCTGAAGTTAGTCTGCATAGTTTCCCCATTGTCACACTTATGCTGTGGGTTTTTCTACGTGTTGTGGTGGTATTCATTGGCTCCTCTGCTTCGACCCCTTATAGGTGGGCTTAAGGGGGCCAGCAGAGTCAGCCTTATCCACAACTCCAGCCCAGAAACATTTACCTCAGCCAAGGAAAGCCGTCAGGGGATGAATGCCAGAGAAGATCAAAGTTCCCAGGTAGAAGCAAGCTGGAGGAAGCCCCCCAAAATGCCTGCTGAGTTTAAGGGGCCCAGCAGAGTCTGTCTTATCCACAACTCAGGCCCGGAAAGACACACCTCATCTAAGGCACTCCCTCAGAGGATTAATGGCGGAGAAGATCAAAGTTTCCAGGTTGAAGCTTTATCCACAACTCCGGCCCAGAAACACTCACCTCAGCTGAGGCAAGCTGTCAGGGGATGAATGTCAGAGAAGATCAAAGTTCCCAGGTTGAAGCAAGCTGGGGGAAGCCCCAAGATGTCTGCCAAGCTTAAGGGGCCCAGCAAAGTCTCACTATTTCTTTACATATAAAATATTTCCAAATCATTAAGAAATAAATATTAGTTCTCATTTGACTATTTAAGGGGTTTTTTAACTTTCTTGTAAAATATAAATTGTTATTTTAAATTAGAAAATAACTAGACTGCTCATGGATCGGGAGGACTAATGTCATTAAAATGGCAATATTTCCATCCAAAAGCATAGTACAGATTTAATGCAATACCTCTAAGGATACCTATGACATTCTTCAAAGAAGTTGATCAAACACTCCTGAAATTCATTTGGAACAATAAACACCTGCTAATAGCTATAGAAATCCTTGGGGAAAGGAATATGGGAAGCATCATTTTACCCAACTTTAAATTGTACTACAGAGCTATAGGAATTAAAACAGCATGGTATTGGAACAAGAAATTGCCTCAGATCACAGGAATAGACTAAGTATTAAGAGACTTTTCCCCAGACATATAATCAACTAATTTTTGATAAAGGATCAAGAAATGCAAAGTGGAGTAAGGAAAGCCTCTTCAACAAGTGGTATTGTCACAACTGGTTAGTCATTTTCAAAAAGAGCAAATTTAGACTTCCATCTAACACCAAGCACAAAAGTCAAATCCAAATGAATTAAAGACCTGGATATCAGACCGAAATCTTATAGTATATAGAATGACATGCAGGTAAAACACTCCATGACATTGAGACTGAAAGCATCTTCAAGGAGGAAACAGCACTCTCCAAACAAGTGGAAGCAGAGATAAACATATGGGAATATATTAAGCTAAGAAGCTTCTGCACCTCAAAGGTAATAGTGCCTGGGATACAAAAGCCACCCACAGAATGGGAGAAACTATTCACCCAATACCTATCAGATAAGAGGCTAATATAAAAAACATAGAAGGTACTGACAAAACCTAACAAAACCCATCCAATTTCACCAAAAAATGAGAAGAAGAAATGAGCAGACAGTTCCTTAAAGAAGAAATACAAATGGCCAAAAGATACATGAAAAAATGCTCCACATCACTAATGATCATCACTAATAAATCAAAATAACTATGAGGTAGCATCTTATGCTACAGAGACTGGCACACATCACAAAAATAATGGGAATGTTGGAAGAAACTCATACACTGCTGGTGGGAATGTTGGCTAGTTCAGCCTTTTTAGAAAACAATGTGGAGATTCCTCAAAAAACTGAAAATCAAGCTCCCATATGATTTAGCTATATTATTCCTAGGGATAAACCTTAGAAACACAAATATACAATTCAAAAATCCCTTCCTCACTCCTATATTCATTGCAGCTCTATTTACAATAGCCAGACTCTGGGAACAACCAAGATGCTCTTCAACAAATGAATGGTTAGAAAAACTGTGGTACATATACACAATGGAATATTATGCAGCCATCAGGAGAGATGAAGTCATGAAATTTTCCTATACATGGATGTACATGGAATCTATTATGTTGAGTGAAATAAGTCAGAGGGAGAGAGAGACACAGAATAATTTCACTAATTTATGGGTTTTAAGAAAAATAAAAGACATTATTGTAATAATGCCCAGACACAATAGAGATGAAGGCTGGAAGCACGGGCTCATGATATGAAGCTCACTACAAAGTGATGAGTGCAGTTAGAAAAATAACTGCACTGACAACTATAGTGACAATATAAATGAGTGCGAGAAGTAGAATGCTTGGATAAAGATTTATTTATTTAAATAAATTTTAAAAATAATTATAAAAACATATCACTAATTATTAATTGCTTTATTTTTTATTTAAACAGATTTTTCCAACCTAGGATGTTAAGCATATAGTTTCTTTTACACAATTCTGATCTATGCCTGTTTTTATTATTTGTGTGAGTGTTTGTCTGTGTGTATGTATGTGGTGCTAGAGAGTGAATCAGAGTTCTCATGCACACACACACACACACACACAGTTCACATTCTACAACTGAGCAATCTCCCAAATTTAACTTATTTTTTTATGTCCCACTTGCAATACCTTGATTTTGAAGAAAATTTAGCTTATAAAAGTAAAATTAAATATTATTTTAATTGTATTTCTTTGTCGTTGATTTTCTTTTCACACTACTTGGGGGTTGGGTTGAAAAAGAACCCAATGGTTCTAAGTATTTATTTCTGGCTCTAAACTCAGGGATAAATTTTTTAAAACTTCAGGGGCCATATGGAGTGCCAAGGATAAAATCAGGGTTGGTCACAAATAAGGCAGTTATACTACTGTACTTTCCGATTAATTTTAAGTCATTTAAAATTTTGGATTTTAATCCCTTAATCATTTCTGCTCAAACCCTAATAAAATAGTTCGACTTTATTGAAAATTGACAGAAGATATCATTAAATTAAAGTATTTGGTGCCCCAAATAATAATATTCGATAGTTCTGATAAACTGTAAGGGCATGTGACTTTTGCTGATTCAGACTAGCTTTGAATAATACATCTCAAAAGACAAAACCAAGTTATTAACCTGGTATATTTAATGAAGAGAATTGCTATACATACGAATGTGATAGTTTTGATAAGGTGTGGTTATTTTTTCTTTTTTTTACTAATATTCTATATATGTGTGCTGTTCTATTGCAGCCTAATGTTATTACTAATAGTAATCTATTACAATATATTACTAATAGTAATATATTTATATTAATATCTACCAATGTCTACATTGGAACAATAATTTTATTCTGCGACATATTTTAAGATAACTATTAATGCTTTTAAATGTCAAAATAACAAGACCAGAATAAAAATATACAGTAAACATATGAGCTTAATATTTTTTGGGGGGTTTTGGTTTTGGGGTCACACCCAGTGATGCTCAGGGATTACTCCTGGCTATGAGCTCAGAAATAGCTTCTGGCTTGGGAGACCATATGGGACACCGGAGGATCAAACTGGGGTCTGTCCTAGGTTTAAGGCAAACATCCTACATCCTGTGCCACCTCTCCTCCCCATGAGTTTATTATTTTATTTTAGTTAATTATATCTTGAAGAAAATAGACAATATCTTTCAGACAGATATGTCTGCTTCTACATCTTAATAAACTTTGAATGCCTTATTTCTTCATTAGCTGCTTTACTTCATGTTACATTTTGTAAAATGCAGACCTGCTTATTAACAAAGGGATATTTAAAAATTCAGCTATTCAATTTTTGTTTGTTTGTTTTTGTTTTGGGGCCACACCCAGTGACAGTTAGGGGTTACTCCTTGCTTTATGCTCATAAATTGCTCCTGGCTTGGGGGACCATATGGGATGCCAGGGGATCGAACCATGGTTCGTCCTAGGTTAGAGGTGTGCAAGGCAAACACTTTACAGCTATGCAACAGCTTCAGCCCCAGCTATTCAATTTTTATGACAATAAGACTCCTCCATTTTTTATTTTATAATTATTTTTACTTTTATAAGTCCAATCACTGTTTCAAGATGTGGTTTGGAGCATTGCTATAATTTTATAATTTTAATATAATCAGTATTATTGAACTTGAACTGTAAAATCAATATTTGTAATTCACTTTGGTCACAATAAAAATTATTTAAAAAAACTTTTATAGCAGCACATTCACAATAGCCAGGCTCTGTAAACAACCAAGATGTCCTTCAACAGATGAATGGCTAAAGAAACTGTGATACATATACACAATGGAATATTGTGCAGCCTTCAGGAGAGATGAAGTCATGAAATTTTCCTATACATGGATGTACATGGAATCTATCATGCTGAGTGAAATAAGTCAGAGGGAGAGAGTGAGACACAGAATAGTCTCACTCATCTATGGTTTTAAGAAAAATAAAAGTCATTTTTGCAACAATCCTCAGAGACAATGAGAGGAGGGCTGGAACTTCCAGCTCACTACAAAGAGTGGTGAGTGCAGGTATAGAAATAACTACACAGAGAACTACCACAATCATGAGAATGAATGAGGGAACTGGAAAGCCTGTCTGGAGTACAGGCGGGGGTTGGGTGGGAAGGAGGGAGATTTGGGACATTGGTGGTGGGAATGTTGCACTGGTGAAGGGGGTGTTCTTTACATGACTGAAACCTAATCACAATCATATATGTAATCAAGATGTTTAAATAAAGGAAAAAAAAGAAAAAAATCTTTTACGTATAAAATAAAACCATGAAGACAGACCCCACATTCAATGAATATTTGTTATTTCATCATTAACCCAAAGAAGAAAACTATTAGAAGATACTTAACCATGAGATAGGATTGATTAATTCTCTAGAATCAGGCATAGTTTCAACTCAAATTTGAATGACTACTGTAAGATTTCTTTTTTTTTTGATTTTTTGTTTATTTGTTTGTTTGTTTGGCCATACTCAGCAATGCTCAGGGGTTACTATAGGCTCTGCACTCAGAAATAACGTTGGCAGGCTCGGAGGATTGTATGGGTTGCTAGGGATTGAACTCGGTTTGACCACGTGCAAGGCAAGCACCCTACCCGTTGTGCCTATCTATCAATCTAGAGTCCCAGTTCACTGACATTTTATTTGGTTATAAAACCAAGTCACTGTGTGTCCATGTGAGTATATAAATTTTATCTATTCATTATCCACCCTTAATGTGTACATGATAATATAAGTGAAAATACTATAAATATTAATAGCAATATTAATATATATTAACATTTCTTCCTTGAATTAAAAATGTAATACATTTTATTTTTCAAAATATTGGGTATTATTCTGTAATTCATAGTGTAACAGCAAAGGTTTGTTTCATGTTATATTAAGAATGCATCATTTAGGGCTGGAGAGATAGCATGAAGATAAGGCATTTGCCTTGCATGCAGAAGGACAGTGGTTCGAATCCCGGCATCCCATATGGTCCCCCGAGCCTGCCAGGAGCGTAGAGCCAGGAGTAACCCCCGAGCGCTGCCAGGTGTGACCCACAAAAACAAACAAACAAACAAACAAACAAAAAGAAAGTATCACTTAGGGATTGGAGCTCATTCTTTGCATGCTGGAGTTTTGGGTTTGATCCACAGCACTGCATGATACCCAATAGCATTACTGCATGTCCTCAACCCTCACTTAATTGAGAGTTCTAAACACATAGCATGCTTATCTGGTAAAGTACTTACTCTTATAAATAAGCAGATTTCTATACTATACTCTATTCTATCTATTTTTATTGATTTTGATATATTTTGGTCAGGTACTCATTTAAATTACAAAAACTGTATACTTATTTTTTATAAAACCTGTTATTTCCTTTTTTCCCTGTTTAAATGAGAGTGACTTAATTAAAGCAAACAAAAGTTTACACAGCTTTTTCTTACAACCTGAAAAGCAAGTATACTTAAGCATACCCCATAAAGCCACATCCTCAATGCATTCTTATAGAGGAAGCACTTTTTCCCCACTTTTAATCGAAACAGGATACTTAGTCAGAGATTGAATAGTAGAAGCTACCAATCTATTAGCATTTGAAACCACAGTCTGTACCTATCATTTGTTGTTTTGTAAATGAACTAAAAATAAAAACTTGATGGGCTGTGTGAAATCCATAATTTCTGTTCTGGTCAATTAAAAAGTCGTGAGTTTGGAATGATTGCTGCTATTCATTGATTCTCTCAGGTGATTTAAAGAGAGCTTAGAGTACCTGTTATTTATTCATTTTATTTTTATTTTGGTCTTTTATATAATATCTCAAATTTATTAAGTATAGTTTCTTTAATTGCTTTTTGAAAGAATTCTTCATACTCTAACCGTGATATTTACCTATGGACTTAGCATCTGCATTCTACACTCTATCCTTAGTTATCATTTCTATTGTTTATCCTCAGAGAGACAGAGTTTCTGCTCTATTAACTGTTTTCTTTTACATTTCATTTTATTCTTTATTCACTTTGATTTACAGTACAGTTACTGGTAGGATTTGTATGGATACAATGTCCCAATACCATGTCCTCCACTGTGTCTAATTATTCCCTCCACCACCACTGATCCAGCACATGCCTCTTAATTACCCCCACACACATGCTAGACCCCATTCCACACCATAATTAAGCTCTGTAGACGAGATGTCTCTGTTGCTCTGTGCATATATTAGTTTATTATGTCTTTTTATATTTCACATATGAAAGATAATTCTACACTTGTCTTTTCCCCTCTGGCGAGTTTCACTCCTCATGAAACTCCAGATAATCCATGTGGCAGAAAATTGTATGATTTTTTTCTTATATAGCTGAGTAGTATTCCATTATGTATACATACCATAATTTTATTATCCAGACATCTCTACTATAGAACATTTAGGTTGTTTGTATATTTCAGTTATTGTGAATGGTGATGAAATGCAATAGTAATATAAAGTCTTTCATGAATAGAGGTTTTGTCCCTTGAGGTAGATAACAAGTAGTAAAATTTCTGGTTCTTATGAAGGTTAAATTACCCCATTTCTTGAATTTTGTGTCCAGAAAAACCCCAAGACCTGTATCAATAGCTTTCTTGAGCTTAGAACTGCTAATCAGAATCAAAGACTTACTATATCCAACTTGCATGAAACATCTTTTCATCTTTGCATTGATTCCTCTCCATGACTTTCCTCAGTTGAGACACACCATCATTTCAATTGCTCAACACCAAATTTCTTGAGATTCTCATGATCTTTTCTTTCTCTCATAGCTTACTTTCACTCAGGGAAATTAACATTTTTTAACATTTGGACTATTTTTAAGTATTACATTCTTTATTTTATTGCTCAAACTGCTCATAATTTGGCTATTAGGCATTTTATTCCTGGCTTCCTAATAGCCACCTAACATATTCCCATCATTGTGGCATTTCTTTGCTGCGTTCTTGCCATGTTATCTCTTTTGATTTCTTCCCCTTGCTTCTTGATCTTAAGGATGTCTCAAATTCAGTTTTCATAGCTCAGCTCTAAGTCCTAGATCTCAGTAAATTTCTTAGAATACCAGTTCTTTTTAGTGAAGAATATGATAGTGGGAATGAAGGACTTAGATACCAGGTGATCTAGTCAATTTAATTGGTTATTTTATTCTCTCTGGCTAAAAAGGTGGCAAGTCAAAATAGATTATGCAATGGTTGGGGCTGGGAAATAGTAAGAGAATAAAGAAGGTCTCAGAAACAACTCTTTTTAACCCACTTCTGTGCCTGAACAGAGACCCTGTCTTCTAACAGATACATCCTTCACATGATAATTGGATTATTTTCACTTTTTAGTTAATATGAATTAAGTGTGAACCTTAAAGAACCCTTTTTTAACCTTTTCAACCTCTTTACCCATTTTTCACATCCCCCATCTCTGACAATCCTATCTCTGTATCCTTGAACTATTTTGTAGTTTGTGTTTTGTCCGCATGCAAGTTAAATCAAATATTATTTGTCTTTTTGTGACATTTTATTTATCAGAATGATCAGAATGTCCTAGAAGCCCATTTATGTTGCCAGTGACCAGATGTCATTCATTTTTATCCTTGAATAGCATTATAGTGTATCTGTGGAGAGTATTTTAATCAATCTATTTATTCCTTTAGTGACATTTACGTTTTCATAATTGGCTATTTTAAATAATGCATCAATAACATGAGGATGCAGGTTTATTTTAAGTTAGTGTTTTCATTTTCTTTGAATAAATATCAAAAATAAAAGAGTTTAATCTAATGGGAGATCTATTTTAATTTTTTTGAGAAATCTTTATACTTGTTTTCATGTAGCCATGCCTATAAATACACTGAGCACATTATTTTGCTTGCTAATTTCACAGAAAGTGAAGACTACTCAATTTACTGTCCCCCTGCAGTTAATTCCCTTGGTCATGAGGGAGATGCAGCCCTTTCAGTAATTTTTTTTTTTGAATATGCTTATTTCTAGGGCCAATGCTATCATTTACTGTTGTTTGGGACTGAAAGAAAAGTACAGTACAGAGGGCAGGCACTTGCCTTGCAATTGGCCAATCTGAGTTCTAGAAGCCATGAGCACAACTGGGGTGACCCAAAAACAAACAAAAATCCCCAATATACTGTTATATGGATATGAGTAAAATTCCCTGCTCTAAAATGAATTTTAGCATATTATATTGTCTCTCACTTTCTTCTCCTTCTAAAGTCTCACATCTTCTTGGTTTTTTTCACCTTCATCTCTATATCACATTCATCTTCTCTTTCCTTATATACTTTTACCTACTTTAGCTCTACTTGCCTTTTGTTTTCAAGACTTAATTGTGAACATAAACACTTCAAGTGCCTTGGTCTAAAAATAATATCTCTTAAAACAATATAAATGTCTTTTTAGTCTCCTACTTTTCATAATCAAACTCCTCAGTGAAGCAGAATGTTTCCTTAGTTTACTTTCTTGTAACTGATCCAATCTCAATACTCCTGAAATCTGGCCTTTGCTCACAGAAACTCTCAGACACTACCAAGGGTCTCAAACTCGCGGCCCACGGGCCGTTTGTGTCCCTCTATACAACATTTTGTGGCCCTGCCCTAGAGGAATCTTTTTTTGTTTTGTTTTGTTTTAGTTGTTTGGGTCACACACACCCCCAATATTCAAGGCTTACTACTGACTTTGCACACAAGGATCACTCTGACTTTACCCCTGCAGCCCCCAGGTAAATTGAGTTTGAGACCCCTGTTTAGTCCTGCTCCTCAAAATAAATTGAAAAATATTTTACTTTAGTCTGTTGCATTTGATAGAGTTGTCTCTTCTTTTCTTAAATGTCTCCACTTTTTATGACATATCTACTTTTTCTGACATTTAAATTTAAATTTCCCATTGGATTTTCTCTTCCTATTTATTTGTATTTTTTAAGTATGATTAGATCTAGTGAAGCTCAGGGCTTATTCCTTTCTTTGTACTCAGGCATCACTCCTGGTAGTGTTCAGGGGACCATTGGGGTGCCAATGATTAAATCCTATTCAGCTGAATGCAAGGAAACTGTATTCCCTACTATCTCCCTTACTCCATTTCATCATTATTAATATTTATAGGGGTCTCCTCAGTGATGGTTGGGGCCACAGGATCCACTCTAGCATTACTGACCTTGGAGTACAGCTTGGTTCTGTCAAGTTTGGCCACTAGGGCCATACCTAAAAGTTCTTGAGGTTCTAAGGACTGTATGCTATCTGATTCATACTTTATGAATCTTAAAAGAAAAAATATTTAAATAAAATTATGTTCCAAGTGAATGGATTTGTAAATACAAAAGAAAAATGAATGCCAGTCTGATTGTAGAGAAGAAGGCATCAAATTTCGAGACTCTAAAATTATATCTGAAAAGTAGTTATTATCTACACTTTGAATTAGCTAAATACATAAAACTATAATTTTAGCTTTAGTCATCAGCATATAAAGAACTGTTTTGTTTTACCCACTTATCATGGGTTGCTTGAATTGACCAGACGGCTTGCAGGAAAGGACAATGACTTCAACATTCCATGATTACAAAAATAGATGTGACATTTTGACAGTTTGTGTTTTTTGTTCCTAAAAAAGGGGAACTTTAAAAGGTAAGAATCTGAGACAAATTTTTACAGAGACGTTTCAAGAGACAATTGCTATGGTCATTTTAGTAAGAGAAGCTATAATAGTTTCTAGGACTAATTAAACAAGGTACCAAATCTATGAAATCTTTTTAAAAAATCTAAATGTCTGTACTTCCCTTTACTCAGCTGTAGGCTAAAGTAGTAGTCAAGTATGAGACACCTGGAATGAATAAAAAGAGGAAAAACAACTAAGAAATGTTTGGGAGCTGCTTCCTCTGCCCCCCAACATAAATTATAGATGCTTAATAAAATGCCAAGACCTATCAGAGCTATAGGAAGAAAAACTGTGATAAGAATATGAAAGAAACAAAAGGGACTACAGAAATAGTACAGCAGGTAAAGTTTAGTAATGCACAGTCTAACAGGATTTGATTCCTGGAACATTTAATTCCGTGAGTCCCATCAGGAGTGATCCCTGAGCAGAGTCAGAAATAAACCCTAAGCACAGTTGGGTGTGGCCCAGATATTCATTGTCCCCTTCCCGCCCCCAGTATGAAAAAAGACCACCAAATTCAAAGTTCCTTTTCCTTGAAAATACCTAGTCACAGACTCATAAAGCCCTATGTTGGGCAGCTTGAAAAAGACCTATAAAATCAGCCTTGCAAAACAACCCCTGCTGATTCCTATTCAGAATCTCTGACATGTCCTAATGAGTTGCATGATTTCTTTCCTTTCCATAGTTCTCACTTCTCTATTGTACTTCTTAAAAAAGATACTTTGCTTCGCTATTCTCTCTCTCTCTCTCTCTCTCTCTCTCTCTCTCTCTCTCTCTCTCTCTCTCTCTCTCTCTCTCTGTGGTGTGTGTGTATGTGTGTGTGTGTCTAAGAATACACAATTAATCTAGAAAAGAACCTTTCTAATTGCTACTGATGCTTCCTTTTTCTTCGAAGAATATAATTTCATCTCAATTTGAAAACCACAGTTCCCCACAATTCAAATTTGATGATAGGGACTAGATTCTATGCTTCTATGCTGTGCAGATCAAGTTGATTTCTGGTGCAGTTGACAGCTGCCTTGCTGTCTTACTTACTCTTCCGCAAAGTCATGGTGAGCCAAACAGAGGGTAGTAGCACGATCTCATCATGGCTACCTCTTTCCACCCTGTAGCTCTCCACTCTATCAGCAGCAAGAAATGTATTTATGCCACTTGCAGATATAAAAAGATTTTGTCTTCTCTCTCGGATGCCCAGTCTATCTTATATTGCTCACTGTTAGAAAATCAAGTTTCCAGTTGTGAATAATCCTATGGAAAAAGGCTGATGAGGTAAGAAATTTAAGTCAGGCAAACAGCCAGAGTAAAAAAAGAAAGGCTTGTACATAACATATAATGAAGTTCAAGGGGATCTTTCAAAGTTGGTTGAATAATGAGATGATTATAACTTAACTGCAACTTCCCTGGTAGAATCTGAGCCAGAAACATTCAGTTAATCTCTTTCATTTTCCTAACTCTAAGAAAATGAGATAATAACAAATGTTTATTTTTGAGTTATAAATTTTGTGATAATATGTTATGTAGAAATAGATAAATGTGGTAGGCAAAACATTTTTATTCTTTTAATATTTAAATATCTCATCTCTCAATATATTAATTGATTGAATAAGATGGTGGGTTATTAATAATACAAGTGGTTTCTGTAATTGCCTTATAATTAGAAGACCATAATTTTACTTAAAAAATGATTTATTCTTATCTTGAACTTTAATGCTACTTGGAAAGTATAAATATTTTATCTACTTAAATATTCTACCAATTCTAACATTGAGATACATATTCTTTGATACATCAAAAAAGCCATCAACACTGTCAGATATTAAAACATTAATGTAAAAAAACAGTTTTGGGGCTGGAGAGATAGCATGGAGGTAGTGAGTTTGCTTTCATGCAGAAGGACAGTGGTTCGAATATCGGCATCCCATATGGTCCCCCAAGCCTGCCCGGAGCAATTCCTGAGCATAGAGCTGGAGTAACCCTGAGTGCTGTCGGGTGTGACCCAAAGCCCCGCCCCCCCAAAAAAAGTAGTTTCACACTTTTAAACAGTGTATTTACTTGAAAATAACAATGGGTTGGTTAATTCTAAAGATAATTATATTGTTTTGATATAGGCTAATTTAAATCCACATTTGGATTACTGTAAATTCATGAATTAAGGAGAATCACTTTAAATAATTAAAATTTAAAAACTGTTTGATAACTTAATAATTATATTTGTTTTAAGACTCTTGATTTACAATACTTTCTTTTTTCTTTTTTTTCTTTATTTAAACATCTTGATTACATATATGATTGTGATTAGGTTTCAGTCATGTAAAGAACACCCCCTTCACCAGTGCAACATTCCCACCACCAATGTCCCAAATCTCCCTCCATCACACCCCACCCCCACCTGTACTCCAGACAGGCTTTCCAGTTCTCTCATTCATTCACATGATTATGATAGTTCTCAGTGTAGTTATTTCTATAACAGCACTCACCACTCTTTGTAGTGAGCTTCATGATGTGAGCTAGAAGTTCCAGCCCTCCTCTCATTGTCTCTGAGGATTGTTGCAAAAATGACTTTTATTTTTCTTAAAACCCATAGATGAGTGAGACTATTTTGCGTCTCTCTCTTTCTCTCCTCTGACTTATTTCACTCAGCATGATAGATTCCATGTACATCCATGTATAGGAAAATTTCATGACTTCATCTCTCCTAATGGCTGCATAATATTCCATTGTGTATATGTACCACAGTTTCTTTAGCCTTTCATCTGTTGAAGGACATCTTGGTGGTTTCCAGAGCCTGGCTATTATGAATAGTGCTGCAATAAATATAGATGTGAGGAAGGGATTTTTGTATTGTATTTTTGTGTTCCTAGGGTATATCCCTAGGAGTAGAATAGCTGGGTTGAATGGGAGCTCAATTTCCAGATTTTGGAGGAATCTCCATATCGCTTTTCATAGAGGTTGGATTAGATGGCATTCCCACCAGCAGTGAATAAGAGTTCCTTTCTCTCCACATCCCCGCCAGCACTGATTGTTTTCATTCTTTGTGATGTATGCCAATCTCTGTGGTGTGAGATGGTATCTTATTGTTGTTTTGATTTGCATCTCTCTGATGATTAGTGATAAAGAGCATTTTTCATGTGCCTTTTGGCCATTTGTATTTCTTTTTTGTTCATTTCTTCTCCCCATTTTTTGATGGGATTAGATGTTTTTCCTTGTAAAGTTCTGTCAATGCCCTGTATATTTTGGATATTAGCCCCTTATCTGATGGATGTTGGGGGAATAGTTTCTCCCAATTGGGGGGGTGGCTCTTGTATCCTGGGCACTATTTCTTTTGAGGTGCAGAAGCTTCTCAGTATTCCCATCTGTTGATCTCTGTTTCCACTTGTTTGGAAAGTGCAGTTTCCTCCTTGAAGATGCCTTTAGTCTCAATGTCATGGAGTGTTTTACAGACATGTTGTTCTATATACCTTATGGTATCAAGTCTGATATCAAGGTCTTTAATCCATTAGTTCTTGCTATAGCAATCAGGCAAGAAAAAGATATCAAGGGAATCCAAGTTGGAAAGGAAGAAATCAAGCTCTCATTGTTTGCAGATGACATGATACTCTACTTAGAAAACCCTAAAGACTCTACAAAAAAGCTTCTAGAAACAATAGATTCATATAGCAAGGTGGCAGGCTACAAAATTAACACACAAAAATCAATGGCCTTTTTATACACAATAATTATAGATAAGAAAAGGAAGTCAAGAAGGCAATCCCATTCACATTAGTGCCACACAAACTCAAATATCTTGGAGTCAACTTGACCAAAGACATGAAGGACCTATACAAAGAAAACTAAAAGCCATGCTCCAAGAAATAAGAGAGGACACACGGAAATGAAAACACAAACACTGCTCATGGATTGGCAGGATTAACATCATTAAAATGGCAATACTCCCCAAAGCATTATACAGATTTAATGTGATCCCCTTAAAAATACCCATGACATTCTTCAAAAAAGTGGATCAAACACTTATGAAATTCATCTGGAACAATAAACACCCTTGAATAGCTAAAGCACTCCTAGGGAAAAAGAAAATGGGAGACATTACTTTCCCCAACTTTAAACTGTACTACAAAGCAATAGTTATCAAAACAGCATGGTATTGGAATAAAGACAGACCCTCAGATCAGTGGAATAGGATTGAGTTCTCAGACATTGTTCCCCAGACATACAATTACCTAATTTTTGACAAAGGAGCAAGAAATCTTAAGTGGAGCAGGGAAAACCTCTTCAACAAGTGGTGCTGGCAGAACTGGTTAGCCACTTGCAAAAAAGTGAACATAGACCCCCAGTTAACATCATGTACGAAGGTAAAATTCAAATGGATTTAAAATACTTTCAATTATACTTTCTTCCATACAATGCCCCATTATCACACCCTCCACCAGTATCTACTTTCCTCAACATTGTTTCAATAGATTTTCTTCCTAACCCTGCTGACTCACACGGCCTAAACTCAGGTTTAAAATAGTCCTCATGTTCCTTTGTCTTTTACTCATTGTTGTTGTTGTTTTTGTTGTTGTTGTTTTTGTTCCTGTTCTCTGTTTTTATATATCCCAGGTGTGAGCCATATCTATTTAAATCTGTCTTTTCTCTTTCTGATTGCATACCCTCTAGTATAATAGAAAAGTAGTAGAAAATTGTGTGATATTTTCTTTTTTTTTAATAAATTAAATTTCTTTATTTTACAGAATGTGGTTTACCAAGTTGGTCATAGTATGGTTATTTCTTGTACTCAGTGTTCCAAAACCAGCCCCACCATTTGTGTAATATTCCCTCCAAAATTGTCCTCAATTTCTCAAACTTTTTGAACCCTGCCCTTTAGTAGGTATGAATAATTTATGTAATATTGTTTGGTATGACTGAATTCTCAATAACAACTTCATGAAATTTGTGAAATTTGTTCAATCTCACATGGGGTGATTATATCATTGTCTGAAGGTTTAAGGAACTGGTTAGTGTTAGTTGGGCACAACATTGTTGATTTTCTTTGTTGGGTTTATGCTACTTCTATGATAATTTTACATCTAATTTGTTGTATACCTACTGGGGAGTCAGTATTAAAATTATGTTGGTTTCATGCAGCTGCATAACTCTGTCCAGGTCTTTGAGGATCTGTGGAGATAGACTGATGATCTCATCTGGCTGTAGCTGTGGCATATGAAGCTGGCTGCTGGGACTTCTGGAAGTACTGAGAATGGAAGTCAAGTGGAGGGCAGGGCCTGCTTGACCCAAAGAGTCTCTGGAATAAAAACTGGCATACCTGGAGGTTTTGGCATTAGGAGTATCTGCAGAGATTAGTGGAAATATGATGAAGCTGAGCTATTGATTTGGCAGCAGTTGTGGTGGATCTGTAAGTGTATCTCTCAGGACTTCAGCAATTTTTCTTTTTATAGCAGATTAATATTCTATTGTTATAAATTCCGCAGTTACTTTCCTAATTTTTTTCTAGGCAATAATGTGGGGTACAGGGAGTATTTTGGAGCTAAACAGTGTTATTTTAAATTTGCATATATATATTATTATGGGTATTGAGAAATACGTTGTTTATTTGTAAGTTCCTTGATTACTAACAGTGACTCATTATTAACAACCAAAGATTTATAGTAGTAACAGTCTTTTTGTTTTCTGTATCACTCTCTCAAATATTGTTGTACCTCATTTTGGTGTGAGTTTGATGTACCCCAAGCAAAGTCATATTCTCTTTTGAACTATTAAGTGAAATTATCCAATCCAAATGTGACTTAAAAAGTATTACATTTTACATATTTTCACAAAATAATTACACTTTGTGTTTTATGAAAACCCTATTCCTAACTTTCCTCAGTTTGTCTTCTATTAATTTGAATTGGGCATTGTTTATAGATTTCAAATGTTAATGAGTCTTACATGAATCTCCTGCCTTACAGATCCAAATTTATGCAATATTACATTGATCTTTTTTATCAGCCATTGTGTAAGTAACCTAATGTTCACAGTGCTACACTCTGAATAAAGCAGTTATAATTATATATTATATGTAATTGGGGTAATTAGTCACTGTTATAAAATAAGAGATTTACTTTTTGTTTTTATTTTTTAATTTGGTTTTTGTTTTTGGGTCACATTCGGTGACGCTCAGGGGTTACTTCTGGCTCTGCACTCAAAAATGCTCCTGGATCAGCTGCTTGCAAAGCAAAGGCCCTAAGTGTGCTATCTCTCTGACCCCCCTTTCTTAATTTGGGAGGCTTGTGTTTTGGGGTTTCACCTGGCTGTCTTTAGGAGCTACTCCTCATTCTTTTCTGGGGATCAATGGTGCTAGGGTGGCCACATGAAGGCAACAGATGTGTTCTCTGTATTATATCTCCAGACCAAGTAAGTTACATTGGCAACATTAAACAAAAAAGTCTAAAAATAAAGGTTTATAGAAATATAATCACTACTTGAAGTAAATGTGCATTTCTTGCTTGTAAAGAAAAATAGGAATAGTTAAGAGCTAATAGAAATTAATAGTAGAATGTAAATTTATCCTTTTGCCTAATAGTTTGCTCCTGATTACACATATTCTATAATGCTTCTATTTTAGAAAAAAGATGGCAACATTACTTTGTATTTTGTTTAAGTATGATGTGCACAGATTTGATCTACAAAAAACAAATAATTTCTTTTATGCAAAGAAATAAATTCATAATATCATTTTATAAAATTATAAGTAACATATTTTATGAATTATAAAGTATAATAATATATTTCTATCAAATTAATAGTTTATTACAAGTGCCCTCCAGCAGAGTTCAAGAGATGCTCTGATAATGTGTGAGTGGTCTGCATTGGCCAGGTCTTGTGCAGTCCAGACTATTTCGTGATCAAGCCTTGTGGTGGTCTGAGGCTACCAGGGCTACTCCAGTTGTGGGGTAGTAGTGAAATGAGTGTAGTTTGAGGGGTTGAACTCAGGGCCCTGTATAGATTGAATGTGTGCACCACCATTTGACCTATCTCCCAATCCCCAAAGTAATATATTTATTGGAACAATTTAGCCAATAAGAGATAATAATGATTAATAAATTTTGACTCTAACAATATTAATATAATTTTGATTTGACAAAAACACACAATATAGTGTATGCTAAGTATTAATTTAAACAAACTCATACTCATGTTTTAAGTTTATATTTGCTGCACAAATATGAAAGGGATATGTAATGTTCTCTTTCTTGATTTCAAGGTTGATTATCCATGAGTAGTGAAGAAATATAAAAGCAAATTAGCTTTCTTTGCCTTTTAAATATATTAATTTCCCATATAATGTTATTATTCTAAAATTTCAAAAAAAAAAACAAGTCTACAAAATTTGTGGCTTGAACATTTATATTAATGGGGAATTTTTAATGAAATTGTGGAATATTGGGCAGAAGTCAAAAGATAATCAACTTAACTTTGGAACTGTTTAAGTTTATTGTAACTTCTCCAATGAACTATATATATTTGTGTGTATGTTTATGTATATACATATATGCAAACTTGAGGTCAAATGAGAACATTTTTGGATGTATTTTAGAAGACTTATTCTTTTAAGATTTAGTGAAAGGGAATAGAATAATAAAAAACAAAAACAAAATGAAAACTGGAGATTAACAACCTTCGAGAGGAAAAAATGATTCTCCAATGAGGCTAAAACTGATCAAATAGTTAAGAAGTCAACAAAAATAAATGATTCTCAATGGTAAAGTTAGAAAAATAAAGGTTAAGAAGAATTTAGTATTTAATAGTTCACAGGAAAATTGCATCAGTATGTGAAGGAATGTGAAACTGGAGGACTTTCACTGACATTGGAAACTAGGTCATGAGAGGTGCTGGGATGAATCAGTTAACTGGAATTGTACAGACAAAAAATGTAAACAAAATTAGAATGTATAAAGACTAAATCTTCAAAGATTTTGTACAGGAAAGTCATTTTGAAGAAAATACAGGGTCTTAAAACTCTTCTTTTCATTGCTGCTGATGCTGGTATGACCAGGCATACATGGCTGTGGTGTCACACACAGTGTTTGTGCTTATTAGAGCTCATCAGACAAGTTGGTGTGTACACACCCTTGACCATAGTTCTCACCCAGGTTTGTACACTTTTAGATGCAATCCCTGTACATATGCTTTTACATACGCTGTCTATATCTTCTTGGCCCTTGGTTATGGTGTTTGCTATGAGTCACACTACACCACCTAGCTAGAGTGTAGCCCACAATCAATTGCATTCCTGATGATGGCTGTAGCAGCAGCAGCAGCATAGCTGCTAGACTTTAATAGATCTGCCACACTCACTGCTGGTGGACCTCATACTACTGAAGATGGAACTCTTAAGTGTGTTTGCAGGGAATGTGTAATACGGCAAAGAACTGAGTAGCTGAGCCCACATGTTCTATTTTTAAACAAAGGCTTAATTAGATATCATATAGCACTTTACAAATTTACAAAGGATAATGAAATAACTATTCTAACTCTCTGAAGAATCCAAGTAAAGTAGCAAAAGTTTGAGACACTGACCTATATCAACTTTTTTCAAATTAGTCAGATTGAGTATCCAAACTCAGGCTGTGTGATTCAGGAGCCATTGTGCTTAAGATCTGTGCCTTGAGGAAAAGTCTGGCCTTGCTGAGTGGAAAGTCACAACACTGGGCGACTACGTGAATGCAGAGAAAGCTCTGAGTATGCAGAGAGGAAAGAGGCAGTCAGAAGCAACAGAAATAAAGCGATATTGCTGGATTTGGAAGAAGGAGAATGTTTGATAGTACTCATTGGAATCTAACTGGAATTAAAAAAAAAGACTAGCATATGAAATGAGAGCCTGAGAGATACTCCAATTTTTTAAAATAAATATTATAAACAGAACATTATGGATAAGTAGTGTTTCCTTTAAAAATATATAATCAAAGGGCCTGAGAGATAGATTGTTGTTGCATGCAGCAAACCCTAGGGTCACCCTGAAACATTGAACTTGGTATAGCCTCCACAGCAAGGTGTGAGTCCAAGAATCTAATCAGATATTTGCCTCATACTTAGTGTGAACTAAGTTTTATATGTTATTCAGGCAAAAGTCATACAGGAAGTAAACATCTAAAGAAATAATCTACTCAGAATATTTACATTCCTATTTGCTACATGTAGTTAATTTTATAAAACCAGTTAAGATAAACATTCTGAATTTGAATATTTATTCACAGAAGATTATTTAAAGCTAAACTCACAATAAGTACTTCTTGTTCATTTCTTAGACCAATATTCTCTTTCTACCTGTTGCCATCTCTCTGCCTTACAAAATCAAATATTCCCTTGGTAAAGTTTTCTTCCAATTCCTTCAGGTTGCATAAGTCATTCAATATTCTGTTACAACTTGTTACATGGGATTTATATATATATATATATATATATATATATATATATATATATATATATATATATATATATATATATATATATACTTGGAACTGAATTGACTATTAAAATAATGATGCTTAAGTTTCAGGATAAACATCTGTTAAATCATTATAAAGACCCTTTCACATGTGCATGTAATTATATGTTTTTGTGAAATTGGTAAATGCAAGCTAATTTTTTCTTTTTTTTTTTCCTTTTTTCTTTTTTATGAGTACAGGCACACCTAGAAGTGCTTAGGGTTTTTTGTCTGCTATCTGCTCAGGAACCACTCTTAGTACTTAGGAGATCATATATGGTACTAGGGATTGAATTCCAGTGAGTGTCCTTTCCATTGTACTCTCTCAAACACATAAACACCTGTTTCTAAGTCAACATCAATTACAGAACTCACATCTACTTTCCTTCTACTGTCTACTTTGCATGTCTCTAGTGTCATAGATTGGGGAAACTGCAGTAATTTCTTGTATCTATCTCAGCTAAGATATATGTTAAGGGTGGTGTTAATGAACTATATTTAATTGTGTCAAAATTACTTCAAATGCAGTGTGTTATTGCTAACCTAGTCGTTCTATGCATTAATAGCTTCTCACTATCTCTAGGTTCACCCAGAACTTGAAACTCCTCCAAAACAGTTTAATAAATATATGGTATTATGGAGATATCTTTTGGTCAAATCCTGTGTATAGGAGTATTATGCACAGTCTTAGAGCCAAAGATCTCATTGGTCAAAACGTCCTTGGCACAGCCTGGATCCATCATTAAAGTAGGAAGAGTTAGTGGTCAATGTAGAACTTGTCAGTGATAAAGAGAACTAAGTTTTATTTCACAATTCTGCTATTTAAAAAAAACACCCTAATACTCTTTATTTTCCTATGATTTAATAATCTTTAACAAACTTTTATACCCCAATCTTTGTTTCAGCATCTGCTTCTGCATAATCTAATTTGTGGCAATCATCTTAAGAGTTAGGAAAAATTCAGTTAGATAATTTCTAGAAAATGGTAAGATCGTGACTCAGATACAGATACTGTTCATGAAAGTGAACATATGTTAATCTTACTTTACTTATGATAAAAGGCAAAAGCTACAATTGATTCAGAGTAAAAATGAGAAGAGTACAAATTAATATAGAAAAAGGATATGTGCAGCTGAAATACAAAATAAAGAACTATTTTTCCCTCATGGAGTGAAAATAAAACACTTAATTTTAGAAGGAAAGAAAAATTGATACAATAATCAGTTATTGAAAAAATACTTTAGAGGAATCAGGCTAGAAATCGTATCCTGGAAAAATATATAATTAAATATGTACAGTTACCACTTAAAAACACATTTTTAAGAATAGATTTCTTGTTGCCTAATCTTTTCATCTTACCTTCTCTTAAAATTTAAATGTAACAGGTGACATTTTTGTCAGAAAATTCTATTCAGTTTTCAGTACATATGCTTTTTTTTAAGTGCCTTTTAGAAATTCCAGAAAGAGGATAAAATAAAAAGAAAAATTCAAGAACCTCAAATGACTGTAATGATTCTTTATAACTAAAAAGTATAGACAGTATTTAACTTATGTTTTGATTTCTTTTTAAGCACAAATGTTTTCTAACAAAAACAGATATGAATAAAATATTGCAATGCAATTTTGTATATTATCTTTTTAATTTGGAATATGGGGACATCCAACTATGCTCGTCTTAATTCTGTTTCTGTGCTAAGGAATAATCATGGTGGTGCTGATAGAACCATATGTTATATAGAGGATCAAATGGGGATTTATTGCATGTAAGGCTAATACCTTAACCTTTGTGCTATCTTTCTGGTTCTGAATTTAATGCTTTTTAAGTATTAATAGTGATGTGGGATAATATAGCTCATTGGTGAGCTTATTTTTTTATGTGAGGCATTCATACATCATGTAGGTTTAAACATAGATTGATTTACATAATGACTAATAGATACATTATTTTTAATACCAAGGAAGGTCTAGAGATATAAAAATCATGCCTAATTAATTTTTAAACATCTTTATTTTTTTTTGCAACAGCACTAGAAATTTGCAAATGAGACATGTGGTTTCCAAGTCCAGTAATTAAAATACGATTTCTACAGCAATGAAATATTTTAGGAGTAATGAAAAGTTTTAAAAGATTAGAAAATTTGGAGACTTTAAAATTAAATTCTATAAGATTGGGAAATGTTCTTGCTAAGTATTAATAATTTATAATCGTAATGCTTTCCAATTCAAATGTTTCAAGTGTGACAATAGTTTTTAAATGATTGAAGTGAGTAATTTTAAATGATGTGTTTGATATTTTAAGGGTGCTATTTATTCCTCACAATCCAGTGATGTGTATGGGTGGTTATTTGTACAATTCTTCCACATTGAATGGAAGAATAGAATTCTTTGTACTCAGGAAGATGTTTGGAAGCCTGGTTTAAAGATACAAAATTGCTCTGGGGAAAACACTAAGAGAAAACAGACTGTATTGTTCTTCCTAGAAGAGCACAAAAGGCAATCAAACAAGTGAACTAGAATATGGTAATTACTGAGAATGTTGATGGTACCCTTAAGAAGATTAAACCACAGAAGATAAATGCTTTACTGGGGCCGAATTTTCTGAAAAACATATTAAAAGGAGTGGGGAGAAGGAAGACAAATTTCTGCTCACATTTTGCACAAAATGATCTATTTGTATGATTTACCAAATCATATTTCCTAACTTAGTTTGTAAAGCATAGAAATCATAATTGATTGCTAGGACAAAAACAAATTTAGATGGTTGCTATTTGGGGGAAGAAACAGGTAAAATGAAGATAATAAATTCTATTTCCAGAAGAGCTCCATCTATCCTGTCAGGATTTGAAGAAGCTTATGCATTCCATTTAGTTTGCAAGGCAGCTTTTAACAATGTAGATAAATAAGACTCAGGAGACAAATGCCCTTGATGGTAACTCCCTTTCTGTTATCATTCTTTCTGAAATTCTTTAGAGAAACTAAGGATAAGACCTAATTTTTGTACTCACTTTTTGCAACTTTAAAATGTAAATTTAAATGTGTTGCTTCTCAGTTGCTGACAACTGAATTAATACTCAGAATGTTAGTATTTGAATGGTATATGGAAAAAAGCAAAAAATACTCATGT
Organism: Suncus etruscus; assembly: GCF_024139225.1. NCBI lineage: Eukaryota > Metazoa > Chordata > Mammalia > Eulipotyphla > Soricidae > Suncus > Suncus etruscus. The sequence continues at coordinate 108,930,650 of NC_064848.1, forward strand.
TTTTTAAAAAAATAAATAACAACCTTGATTTTTTAACTAATTTTGTTTTGGAGCCATGTCCAGAGGCACGTGAGGATTACTTCTCGCTTCTTGCTGACTCAGATATATGGGACACTAATGATCAAATCTGATTCGACTGTGTGCAAGACAAACACCCTTACACTCCGTGCTATCACTCAGCGCCTATTTTTTTTCTTTTTCTTTTTTTCTTTTTTTTGGTTTTTGGGCCACACCCGGTGACGCTCAGGGGTTACTCCTGGCTATGCACTCAGAAGTCACTCCTGGCTTGGGGAACCATATGGGACGCCTGGGATCGAACCGCAGTTCGTCCTAAACTAGCACTGGCAAGGAAGCCTTCAGCTCCACCACGCCGGCCCCACCTATTTTTAAGTTAGTTACTTTAGGGGCCAGTGAAGTGGTGCTAGAGATAAGGTGTCTGCCTTGTAAGCGCTGCCAAGGAATGACAGCGGTTCGACCCCCTGGCGTCCCATATGGTCCCCACAAGCCAGAGGCAATTTCTTAGCGCTTAGCCAGGAGTAACCCCTGAGCACCAAAAGGGTGTGGCGCAAACCACCACCCCCCCCCCCCAATTCTAAAGTTAGTTACTTTAATGGCTAAACAATCATAGTAGAATTTATCCTGGTTATATCTAAGGTGGAAGATATTTGCCTTGTATTTGAAGAAAGCATGCATTGGCTTCAGATGACAGATTTTTCTTGTTGACTGACTATATTATTTATGAAAATATCAAGATGGTTTTTGCTGAGTTGTAAAATATTGTGACTATTTTAAATTGACCTGATTCTTCCTACTTTTGTTCCTACATTCTATTTTTCAGAAAACCAAAAATTTTTGTGTGACTGCTGCCTTCTTAGTTCTCACATTGAAATACTAATCCCAAGATTATAGGTATCAGGTTAGGGATCATTCCTAGAAATGCTTTGAGGAACATACATACATAGTCTTAGTTTGTTCAAGGCAAGATCTTTTTTTATAATATCTTTATCTAAACATCTTGATTACAAATATGATTGTGATTAGGTTTCACTCATGTAAAGAACATCCCCCTTCACCAGTGCAACATTCATTCCCACCACTAATGTCCAAAATCTCCCTTCATCCCACCCCACCCCCACCTGTACTCCAGATGGGCTTTCCAGTTCCCTCATTCATTCACATGGTTGTGGTAGTTCTCAGTGTAGTCATTTCTATAACTGCACTCACCACTCTTTGTAGTGAGCTTCATGAAGTTCCAGTCCTCCTCTCATTGTCTCAGGATTGTTGCAAAAATGACTTTTATTTTTCTTAAAACCCATAGATGATGGTGGGAATGTTGCACCGGTGAAGGGGGGTGCTCTTTACATGACTGTAATCATACAACTATAATCATGTTTGTAATCACGGTGTTAATGAAAAAAAAAAAGAATAAAACCTTAACAGATGGGAAAAAAAAGATAAAAAAAAAACAAAAACCCATAGATGAGTGAGACTATTCTGCAACTATCTCTCTCCCTCTGACTTATTTCACTCAGCATGATAGATTCCATGTACATGAAAATTTCATGACTTCATCTCTCCTGAAGGCTGCATAATATTCCATTGTGTATATGTACCACAGTTTCTTTAGCCATTCATCTGTTGAAGTGCATCTTGGTTGTTTCCAGAGCCTGGCTATTGTGAATAGTGCTGCAATAAATATAGGTGTGAGGAAGGGATTTTTGTATTGTATTCTTGTGTTTCTAGGTTATAATCCCTAGGAGTGGAATAGCTGGGTTGACTGGGAGCTCAATTTCCAGTTTTTGGAGGAATCTCCATATCGCTTTCCATAGAGGTTGGACTAGACGGCATTCCTACCAGCAGTGGATAAGAGTTCCTTTCTCTCCACATCCCTGCCAGCACTGATTGTTCTCGTTCTTTGTGCTGTAAGCCAATCTCTGTGGTGTGAGATGGTATCTCATCGTTGTTTTAATTTGCATCTCCCTGATGATAAGTGATGAGAAGCATTTTTTTCATGTGCCTTTTGGCCATTTGTATTTCTTCTTTGTCAAAGTGTTTGTTCATTTCTTCTCTCCATTTTTTGATGGGATTAGATGTTTTTTTCTTGTAAAGTTCTATCAGTGCACTGTATATTTTGGAGATTAGCCTCTTATATGATAGGTATTGGGTGAATAGTTTCTCCCACTCGGTGGGTGGCTCTTGTATCCTGGGCACTATTTCTTTTGAGGTACAGAAGCTTCTCAGCTTAATGTATTCCCATCTGTTTATCTCTGCTTCCACTTGTTTGGAAAGTGCAGTTTCCTCCTTGAAGATGCCTTTACTCTCAATGTCATGGAGTGCTTTACCGAGGTGTTCTATATACCTTATGGTATCAGGTCTGATATCAAGGTATTTAATCTATTTTAATTTTACCTTCGTACATGATGTTAACTAGGGGTCTATGTTCGCTATTTTGCAAGTGGCTAACCAGTTCTGCCAGCACCACTGTTGAAGAGGTTTTCCCTGCTCCACTTAGGATTTCTTGTTCCTTTGTCAAAAATTAGGTGCTTGTATGTCTGGGGAACATTGTCTGAGAACTCAAGCCTATTCCACTGATCTGAGGGTCTGTCTTTATTCCAATACCATGCTGTTTTGATAACGATTGCTTTGTAGTACAGTTTAAAGTTGGGGATAGTAATGTCTCCCATTTTCCTTTTCCCTAGGAGTGCTTTAGCTATTTGAGAGTGTTTTTTGTTCAGATGAACTTCATAAGTGTTTGATCCACTTCTTTGAATAATGTTATAGGTGTCTTTAGAGGGATCACATTAAATCTGTATAATGCTTTGGGGAGCATTCCCATTTTAATGATGTTAATACTGCCAATCCATGAGCAGGGTATGTGTTTCCATTTCCGCGTGTCCTCTTTTATTTCTTGGAGCAGGGCTTTATAATTTTCTTTGTATAGGTCCTTTACAACTTTGGTCAAGTTGACTCCAAGATATTTGAGTTTGTGTGGCACTAACATGAAAACCTAGAAGAAACGGATAAATTCCTGGACACTTAAAACCTTCCACAGTTAAGTAAGGAGGATGTCTCGTATCTAAACACCCCTATCACTATGGAGGAAATTGAAACTGTAATCAAACATCTTCCTAAAAAGAAAAGCCCAGGCCCAGATGGATTTACTAATGAATTCTTTCAAACCTTTCAAGTGGAGTTACTACCAATCCTATCCAGGGTCTTCCATGAAACTGAAAAAAACTGGAACACTCCAGCTTTTATGAAGCAAACATTACCTTTATAACAAAACCAAACAGAGATGCTGCCAAAAAAGAAAATTACAGACCAATATCCTTGATGAATTCAGATGCAAAGATCTTCAACAAAATCCTTGCAAGGATTTTGTGTCATCAAGAAGATCATATACTATGACCAAGTAGGTTTCATCCCAGGAATGCAATGATGGTTTAACATCCATAAATCTATCAACATAATACAAAACATCAATAATAAGAAAAATAAAAATCACATGATCATATCATTAGAAGTAGAGAAAGCATTTGATAAATTTCAACACCCATTCTTGATCAAAACTCCGAGCAAGATGGGAATGAAAGAAATCTTTCTCAATCTAGTTGAAGCCATCTACCACAAGCCAATGGCAAATATCCTCAATGGAGAAAAACTGAAAGCCTTACCTCTAAATTCTGGTACAAGACAAGGCTGTTTTCTCTCACCACTCCTCTTCAACATAGTACTGTAAGTACTTGCTATAGCAATTAGGCAAGAAAAAGATATCAAGGGAATCCAGATAGAAAAGGAAGAATATAAGCTCTCACTGTTTGCAGATGACATGATATTCTAATTAGAAAACCCTAAAGACTCTACCAAAAGCTTCTAGAAACAATAGTTGTATATAGCAAGGTGGCAGGCTATGAAATTAACACACAGAAATCAATGGTCTTTTTATACAACAATAATGATAGGGAAGAGATGGACGTTAAGAAGGCAATCTCATTCACATTAGTGCCACACAAGGCAAGATCTTAACCCCTATGCTATCTCTATGGCCCTTAACAAATATTATCTTAAACTACCCAATTCTTGAAGCCTACTAATTATATTTATAATGTGGCCAATGACATAAAATAAATGAAGAATGTAAATATACTCATCAATATGAGTATTTGCTTATTTTAGGTCCATATCTGGAAGTGCTCAAAGTCTCAGGATTTGGTGTCAAGTAATCTGAAAGTGCCAGGTATTAAACCTCCTCCTTTTTGTTGTCTCTTGGCTACTCTTATAAATATTTATAACAAAGTGAACTACTTTATTCATGCAGAAATAAAGCAGCTTTATTCTATTTCTACAATTCCATAACTTTAATTCAGTGGGATAATGTCCTTTCTGCCACAAGGATCTAAAATTAATATTAACCATAATATTAACCCTGACTTGACTACTATTTGATTATGGAAATGAAATCCTTATAGGCAATTCCCAAATCCAAATCTGAAATTAATGGCTGACTTCTTCCCTTCTGCGTGATGATTTCTTATTATTTCTCTATCACTTATACTATAAACAAAACCGAGTTGCTTATTCAAGAACTTCTTAAATTATCTTTTCCCCCTATACTGGCTACTGTGTTGAGCTCTAGATGTGCAGTGCAATGAAGTAGATAAATTGTTCTTTTTATTCAAAGAACTTATAGTCTTATGAGAGGGGGAAAGGCAATAACATTTTTTTTTTGTTTGTTTTTGGGCCACACCTGGTGGTGCTCAGGGATTACTCCTGGCTGTCTGCTCAGAAATAGCTCCTGGCAGGCACGGGGGACCATATGGGACAGTAGGATTCGAATCAACCACCTTGGGTCCTGGATCGGCTGCTTGCAAGGCAAACACCGCTGTGCTATCTCTCCGGGCCGGCAATAACATTTTTAATAAACAAATGTTAATAAATTCACAAATAAAAGAATGTAATTAAACCTCTATTGGAAAAGCTGGAAATTTGTTTTTGAATTCTGAAATTATCCCCATTCCAGGTTAGAAAAAAACAATGTTTCTAATCTCAATTGTACAATGCAACTGGGCTCTGAAAATCAATCAGGTTTTATAGAAGATTTGGGAATAAACTGAGTGTACCATCTGTAACAAATGATCTGTAATAAGTGTTGAATCTTAAAACCAATGTTACAAATGTCAACACGGAGGTGCTGTGTACAGAAGGAAAGGTTGTTTTTGCTAGAATAAAGCTACTGTAATCCAGGGCCAATTGCACCTTTGACCCTAGTCTAGAGACTATCTGTGGTGACTAATGGTATGTTTATCCTCTTTCTTAAGGAGAATGTACTCTCACCATGACGAACTGATGAAGATAGACACAATTACCCACCTTAAATTCAGGTGACTCAGTCTGTAATCACACTAATCTAGGATAAAGAACGTTTACTTAGGTAGCACTTTTTCAAAATCCAATTTAATTAATTATTGCAATAATTCCTCTGATCCTTTCTAAGAAGGAACTTTCCTGTGCATTTATCCTGTTAAATTATGGCTTTTTATCAAACTATACATTGAGTAGATTCCTTGGGAAAAACACAGTTATAAAAATGTCCCAACGGGGCCCGTGAGGTGGTGCTAGAGGTAAGGTGTCTGCCTTGCAAGTGCTAGTCAAGGAAGGACCTCAACCATAGTTCGATCCCCCGGCCTCCCATATGGTCCCCCAAGCCAGGGGCAATTTCTGAGCGCTTAGCCAGGAGTAACCCCTGAGCATCAAATGGGTGTGGCCCGAAAAAAAACAACCAAAAAAATAAACACACCCCCAAAAAAAGTCCCAAGATAAAATAAGCATATATAGGTCATGTCAGTTATACAGATATCTTTTTTTTATTATTATTTTCCCCAGCCCTCCCTCCCTCCAGTTATACAGATATCTATATATACTTATATACAAATATAGGTAAATATAAATACAAATGTTATTGTAAATGATTTTTAAGTATTTAAAAGCATTTGTGATTTATATTAATTTGTGAATTTAAGCCATCTAACATTAAACAAACTCATTAATGACCATTTAGAACAGTGCTCAGGAAATTGCTTTATTTTTTTTTTGTCTTGTTTTTTTGTTTTTTTTGGGCCACACCCATTTGATGTTCAGGGATTACTCCTGGCTAAGCGCTCAGAAATTGCCCCTGGCTTGAAAGACCAATGGGATGACGGGGGATCAAACCACTGTCCTTCCTTGGCTAGTGCTTGCAAGGCAGACACCTTACCTCTAGTGCCACCTTCCGGCCCCAAGAAATTGCTTTATTAATCCTCATCTATAAGATATCTCCGTAGGGTAATTTTAAGGGACATTTTTTTTGGGGGGGGGCCACACCCTGTGACGCTCAGGGGTTACTCCTGGCTATGCGCTCAGAAGTTGCTCCTGGCTTCTTGGGGGACCATATGGGGTGCCGGGGGATCGAACCGCGGTCCGTCCTAGGCTAGCGCAGGCAAGGCAGGCACCTTACCTCCAGCGCCACCGCCCGGCCCCAGGGACATTTCTTAATGATACTTTAATAATCACTTTACAGAACAAAACTGTTTGAATTTCTCAAACTACACAACTAAATCTAAACCACAGTTAGACACACACACATATAGACATATATAGATATAGATATAGATATAGATATAGATATAGATATAGATATATATCAAGTACCAAATTATATTTATGTTTGACTAAGTACAATAGAGTTACTTAAGTCTTGGATTCTTGTCTTTTCTTTTTTCTTTGTTTCTTTCTAGCACCAAATCAGTTTTCTAGATATAATGTCTTGTAGAAATTTGAATGTAAAAGCCAAAAAAAAGGCCAATATTTGGTAAGTCAAAAACTCAATTTCTGGTATATTTAAAAATAGAATATAAGGTATATAGAGAACCTTGGTTTGATACCTGACATTACATTTACTTCCTATTCACGGCCAAAATGATCCATGAACACAGAGCCAGGAAATGCCCTGAACACAGCTACATATGGCCTAAAATCAAACAACAACAAATATTGAATTTCATCATCTGTAAGTTTTCATTATGAAGCTCCCTGCTTATTACGTTGTCAGGACAGTGAATGTCACATTATAAGTGCTTTATATTGCTATTATCATTGTTTTAATGAATAACATTAATATATTTTGGTAAACATTACTTTCATTTAGAAACAAAATAAAACTAAAAAAGGTATAAAATATGTAAAACATGGAACTCATCAGAAAAGCATCACAGGTATAATAGCAGGTCCTAACTATGAATCTACCGAGGATTATAGAAAACAACATATGGCTAAAGATATATACATATAAGCTCTGTCAGGAGTCTTGTTTTACAATATTGTCATGCAATGATTAAGTCTTTTATACTCTATGCAAAAAATATGCAGAAAAAATTTTAAAATTGACCTAATAAAGATAAAGTATTTCTTCTAATCAATATTCAAATCTAAGATCTTTCAATATATAATATATAAAAATATATATTTTAAATTTCATCTTTGAGGCCCTATAAGTGGACATGAAATTCCACAGATGGTGTTATAGTAGTTATGGATGTTTCAAAAAATAGATGCTGGCACAAAAAAAGATATTTTATACTTCCTTTCTCTTCCTACCTTATTTTAGTTTCCTCTTTGAAATGTGAAAATGTCTAAAATTAAAATGGATAACTGAATGTTGGCTACATAGAAATATTAATGAACTAATGCCCCCAAATAATAGATGAAATATGGTGAAGTGGGAATCTAACTTAATGCTAAAAACATGTATCAAGCCCAAGTCTCTCACATTCAAAATAAACTGAAGAAGAAAATAAAAACAGAAGCCTGATATGGTAAGTTATATTAGACTTTATCACAATTAAAATGTATTTCTGGGTGAAGTACCGTAAGTGATAGATTTTAAGTTACTATATAAAATATTGATTTACCATGCTTATTCTAAATAGTGATTGAATAACTAATTATGCTATATAATGATGTCTACTTTAATTTTACTTATTTTGTTTAGGGAGATACCTGAAGTACTCATGGATTACTCCTGCAGTGCTCAGGGATCAAGTGCAGCACTTGGGCTCTAACTGAATCAGTCCATTCAAGAAAATTGCCTTATCCCCTGTGATATATTCTGCCCCAAATTCACTTTTTTTTTAATGTAAATCAATTGTATGCATTTGTGTGAAACTCTGTATTAATTAGATCTTACAAGATTCCTTTTAGGGTACGTAATTCTCTTTTGTGGAAGCTAATTTGCAGCTGTGTAAATTGTAGGTAACTGATAATAAGGCAAAATAGTTCTGATATATATATATTTCCAAACCGGAAAGATATATATATATATATATATATATATATATATATATATATATATATATATATATATATATATATATATATATATATATATCTATCCGGTTTGGATAAAGATTCATTTGACTCAACTCATCTTGAGGAAAATTAGTTTTGCATTCTTCTGACTTACATCTGCAGCTTTCTGGGGACCCCGGCCAGCAGGGTGAAGGGGATGAATGCCGCAACTTATTCGTGGGTTCACTGAAGCCGACCTGATCCGAAATATCTATGGGAAAAATCTGTAGAGGTTAGAAAGAAGGCCTAAGTTTTTTATCTGATCAAAGGCAATTTATTAAGCAAGCAAGCGCTTATATATATTTTTTACACAAGGGGAAGTATGTCTCAAAAACTATTGGTCATTTTAAACCATCTCTTATCCAATTATATTCCAAGCATAGGCACATAACCAAAAATGAATAAAGGTACTAAACATTAAACTTATGGGGCATACAAGCATTGGTCAATTCAAACAAGCTTTTTACCAATTATATGCTTACTACAGGTGTTTGGCCAAAAAGGGAAAAAGGATAGAGTGTGCCTTGTTAAGCACAGCCCAAAGGAGGTGGGAAAGGAAAAAAGGGGAAGGCATGGCTCAATGACTGATCCTAGCAATCTTTAGCTCAACCGGAATCAGAGACATATAAGGAAATATTATCTTGTCCCTGGCCTCATGGCCCTGTGGTTAGTACAAGGGGCTATGTTGTTGCAAGATTTCCTATTTGCTCATGGGCTAGGAACCTGCCGACAGTCACGTATGTAGCTCAGTGGAACTTTCCACAGAGATAGAGGCTAAGGTTGATAGCATCCATTCTGTGCAAGCTAGAGCAGTCTCCCACATACATCAATATTCCCAACTTATAAATGTATCTGCATTTTGAATTCTCCTCTGAAAACATTAAAACATCTGCTTTTTATAAATTTACTTTGAGTTAAATAAAAAACTCGACACCTGTGTATTTTTGTATATGTATGGAAATAAAAAATTATACTTTAAAAAAACATATTCACAAGGATATTGAAAGAAATTAGACATAAAGAAGTGGGTAGACTTAATTTTTAAGTTTGTCAGTTTCCAGTATTATTTTCCAATTAGGAGAGGTTCACATCCGAAAGCACTATTTCATAATCATTGCTTTATTGCTGAAGTATATATATATTTATTTATTTATTCACAATAAATTGTATCAAGTTTATGTTGCTGGTAGAAGTCCCTTTAGCTAACAATTTACTCTACTTTTCATCTGTAAATATTAAAAATACAGTGCTAAATGAACCACAACATAAATTTTTCTGTAGAAATGGTAAATAAATTACCACAGAAAATAAATTTCCCAAGGAAGAATATGTGTTGCAGATTTTGATAGCAACTGGTTGATTGCAATTTAAAAAAACATTTTAAATGTAATATATATAGTATATCATAGTTCTAATTAAAAAAAAGCTCTTCTCTATACCTCTGTAATAAAACAAGAACATGACCTATGTGTGCAGAGCAAGGACACTTGGGAAGATATTTTTAAAATACTTTAATCTCAGAGACAAAATTTAGTATCTACAATATTTTAGTAAAATACTTTCAGATGGATTAAATTTTTCCTTGAAATTTATTTAAAAATTAAGTTACTACTGAATATATCAGGGAGACAAAAATCTGAAGCTCGTATTTTTTCAGAATCTAAACTTTATTTTTGGTTGGAAATATTTTGCATGCAACCAACCCTAGTTCAATCCCTGGCACCACATATTGTTTCTTAATTATTTCAAAAGTCATTTGAGCAAAGATCCAGGAAAAGATCTTGAACATTTGCTGGATGTGGCCCATATCTTTCTTCAAATAAAAGAAACTTGGAAAAGGTTCAGGAGTAAATGATACTTTAAAATGTTCTTAGTAATGGCTTCATGTGGGGGTTTCCAGGCAGAGTGCTGATTGCTCTACCTGCAGAGTCTCCACCCGGCTGTGCTTCTCCTGAGGAAACTGAGGACCTGAAGGGAGCCCTGTCCTACTCTTCTCCGTCTTTCCTGAACTCTGGAAGCTCTCCTCAGAGCCCTGGGAAGCGAACCCCCAAAAAACTACATTCGGAAGCTAGCCAGCGAGCCAGTGAGTGAGTAAGAAATGGCTGCATGTGGGGGTTTCCAGGCAGAGTGCTGATTGCTCTACCTGCAGAGTCTCCACCCGGCTGTACTTCTTCTGAGGAAACTGAGGACCTGAAGGGAGCCCTGTCCTACACTTCTCTGTCTCTCATGAACTCTGGAAGCTCTCCTCAGAGCCCTGGGAAGCGAACTCCAAAAAAAAACTGAAGCTACCCAGCAAGTGAGTGAGTAAGAAATGGCTGGATGTGGGGGTTTCCAGGCAGAGTGCTGATTGCTCTACCTGCAGAGTCTCCACCCGGCTGTACTCCTTCTGAGGAAACTGAGGACCTGAAGGGAGCCCTGTCCTACTCTTCTCTGTCTTTCCTGAACTCTGGAAGCTCTCCTCAGAGCCCTGGGAAGCGAACCTCAAAGAAACTACATTCGGAAGCTAGCCAGCGAGCCAGTGAGTGAGTAAGAAATGGCTGCATGTGGGGGTTTCCAGGCAGAGTGCTGATTGCTCTACCTGCAGAGTCTCCACCCGGTTGTGCTCCTTCTGAGGAAACTGAGGACCTGAAGGGAGCACTGTCCTACTCTTCTCTGTCTTTCCTGAACTCTGGAAGCTCACCTCAGAGCCCTGGGAAGCAAACCCCCCCAAAACTGAAGCTACCCAGCAACTCTCCTCAGAGTCTTGGGAAGCGACCCCAAAAATACAGCATTCTGAAGCTGCCAAGCAAGCAAGTGAAAACTACGCCTGTCCAGTGGGGCCCGACTGTGAAAAACTGTGAGTGCTGCCTGTGTGTGTGTCTCTACTATCCTGCTGCGTGAACCTCCTGAGAGTGGGCTGAAAAGAGGCTCCAGAAGGCACTTAGCTCCACTTTGCTACGCAGCTGTGCGCTCTTTCTAAAAAAATAACACCATCACAAGAAGAAAAAAAAATACACTAAGAACTGTGTTGGATCACAGAAGCAAGAACTTCTCTCCAGACTGTCTTCTCTGCTGCGTGCTCGGGCCTAAGATTTGTTCCTGTGTGAGGCTTCATCCACGGAGGACTCCCCTACCTTGGAGGCAAGCAGGCCCATCCAGAAAGGACGGAGCCAGAGAAGTGTGCTGCCTGCATCATATAACCAATGAATACCACCACAACACGTAGAAAAACCCACGATACAAGTGTGACAATGGGGAAACAACACAGGCCAGCATCAGACATAGAGAATGAAGATGACAATTCTGATGACCAGTTAATGACCAACCAACTAATCAACCTCTCAGATAAGGACTTTAGAGTAGCAATATGGAAGATGCTCAAAGACCTCCAAAAAACCATGGATAGAGTGGAACAGAACACTAATAATAATCAAGAAAATATGAAGACAGAAATCACAAAACTCCAAACTGAAATAACATGTCAACTAACAGGCCTGAAAACATCAGTAAACAAAATGAATGACAAAATGGATAAGCTCTGGGACAGGGTATCAGAAGCTGAGAATAGACTTGGTGCTGTGGAAGATGAGATACATAACAATTCCATGCAGCAGGAGAGATTGGAAAAAAAACTTAAAGCAAATGAACAGACAATGGAAAAATTAGTCAAATAATGGGAACAGATGAAAATAGAAGTCTATGATAAGATCAACAGAAACAACTTAAGAATCATTGGAGTCCCAGAGACCCAGGAAGAAAATTTCCAGGAAGAATCAACGGTCAAGAACATCATTAAAGAGAAACTTCCAGAGCTAAAGAATATATGTGATCAAATCCTGCATGCTCAAAGAGTACCAACCAAAAGAGACCCAAGAAAAAACACCCCAAGACACATCCTAGTCACAATGACAAATCCCACAGATAGATACAGAATTCTGAAAACAGCAAGATCAAAAGGGGCAATTACATTCAAGCAAGCATCCTTGAGATTTACAGCAGACCTGTCACCAGAAACACTCAATGCCAGAAAGCAGTGGTGGGATATTGTGACAAGACTGAATGAAATGAATGCTTCACCTAGAATACTGTACCCAGAAAAACTCACTTTCCGGTTTGACGGAAGAATACATGGCTTCACAGACAAAAAACAGCTCAGCAACTTTATAGACTCAAAACCAGTCTTAAGAGAAAAACTGAAAGACCTAATTTAAAACAAGACTAACCAAAAGACACACCAAATTTCGATATAAAGATGGCATTAAATCCCAGGACAATTCTTTCTCTCAACGTCAATGGACTAATTGCACCAGTTAAGAGACACAGAGTGGCTAAATGGATCAAAAAACTCAATCCAACCTTCTGCTGCCTACAAGAAACGCACCTGAATAGTCAGAACAAACATAGACTCAAAATAAAAGGCTGGAGAAAAATTATCCAAGCAAACAACACCCATAAAAAAGCTGGAGTGGCCATACTAATATCAGATAATGCAAACTTTATACTCAGGAAGGTTGTAAGGGACAAAGATGGACATTTTATATTAATCAAGGGGTATGTAGAGCAGGAAGAAATAACTCTCCTAAACATATATGCACCAAATGAGGGGCCAGCAAAATATTTAAAACAACTGTTGACAAATCTGAAAAACAATATCAATAACAACACAATAATTGTGGGGGACCTCAACACTGCTTTGTCAACATTGGATAGGTCAACCAGACTGAAACCCAACAAGAATATACTAGACCTGAGGAGAGAAATGGAAGAAAGAGGCCTAGTGGATATATATAGGACACTCCATCCCCAGAAACCTGGATACACATTCTTCTCCAATGTACATGGGACATTCTCCAGGATAGACTACATGCTGGCACATAAAACATACCTCCATAAGATCAAGAGGATAGAAATTTTGCAGACTACCTTCGCTGACCACAAGGCTCTGAAATTATTTGTGAACTCCAAAGGGACTCAGAAGAAACACTTTAACACCTGGAAGTTAAACAACCTCATACTCAATAACCAGTGGGTCCGAGATGAAATCAAGGAGGAAATCAAAAGGTTCCTGGAAACAAATGACAATAAAGACACAAACTATCAGAACTTATGGGACACAGCAAAAGCAGTACTGAGAGGAAAATTTATAGCTTTGCAAGCACACATCAGGAAGGAAGAAGGAGCTTACCTGAGTAGCTTAATGACACAGCTAATAGAACTAGAAAGTACTCAACAAAAGGACCCAAAAATAGGAAGACAGAAGGAAATAACAAAGCTGAGAGCAGAAATCAACGAAGTGGAAACCCAAAAAACAGTCCGAAAGATCAACGAAAGCAGAAGTTGGTTCTTTGAAAAAATAAACAAGATTGATAGACCACTGGCAAACCTAAAAAAGAAAGAGAGAGAGAGAAACTTGATAACTCGTATCAGGAATGAAAAAGGAGAGATCACTACTGATAGGACAGAGATTCAAAGGGTAATTAGAAACTACTTTGAAAAACTCTACGCCACTATAAATGAGAACCTGGAAGAAATGGATAAATTCTTGGACTCTTATAATCTTCCACGGTTGAAAGAAGAGGATGTAGCATATCTAAACACCCCCATCACCATTGATAAAATAAAAATGGTAATCAAAAGTCTGCCCAAAAACAAAAGCCCAGGCCCAGATGGATTCACTAATGAATTCTTTCAAAGTTTCCAAGAGGAACTACTACCAATCCTGGCACGACTCTTTCATGAAATTGAACAAGTGGAAACACTCCCAAATAGCTTTTATGAAGCCAACATCACCTTGATACCTAAACCAGACAGAGATGCTACAAAAAAAGAAAATTACAGACCAATATCGCTGATGAATGCAGATGCAAAGATCCTCAACAAAATCCTGGCAAATAGGATTCAATACCTCATTAAGGAGATCATCCACTACGATCAAGTAGGTTTTATCCCAGGAATGCAAGGATGGTTTAACATCCGTATGTCTATCAACATAATACACAACATCAACAACAAGAAAAATAAAAACCACATGATCATATCAATAGATGCAGAGAAAGCATTTGATAATGTCCAACACCCATTCTTGATCAAAACTCTCAGCAAGATGGAAAAGGAAGGAACCTTTCTCAATATAGTTAAGGCAATCTACCACAAGCCAGTGGCAAATATTATCCTCAATGGAGAAAAACTAAAAACCTTCCCTCTAAATTCTGGCACAAGACAAGGCTGTCCTCTCTCACCAATCCTATTAAACATAGCACTGGAAGTACTTGCTATAGCGATTAGGCAAGAAAAAGATATCAAGGGAATCCAGATAGGAAAGGAAGAAGTCAAGCTCTCACTGTTTGCAGATGACATGATGCTCTACTTAGAAAACCATAAAGACTCTACCAAAAAGCTTCTAGAAACAATAAACTCATATAGCAAGGTGGCAGGCTACAAAAGCAATGCACAAAAATCAATGGCCTTTCTATACACCAATAGTAATAAGGAAGAAATGGACATTAAGAAAACAACCCCGGGGCCGGGTAGGTGGCGCTGGAGGTAAGGTGTCTGCCTTGCAAGCGCTAGCCAAGGAAGGACCGCGGTTCGATCCCCCGGCGTCCCATATGGTCCCCCCAAGCCAGGGGCGATTTCTGAGCACATAGCCAGGAGTAACCCCTGAGCGTCAAACGGGTGTGGCCCAAAAACCAAAAAAAAAAAAAAAAAAAGAAAAAAAAAAAAAAAGAAAACAACCCCATTCACAATAGTGCCACACAAACTCAAATATCTTGGAATCAACTTGACTAAAAATGTGAAGGACCTATACAAAGAAAACTATAAAACTCTGCTCCAAGAAATAAGGGAGGACACGCGGAAATGGAAACACATACCCTGCTCATGAATTGGCAGGATTAACATCATCAAAATGGCAATACTCCCCAAGGCATTATACAGATTCAACGCTATCCCTCTAAAGATACCCATGACATTCTTCAAAGAAGTGGATCAGGCACTTTTGAAATTTTTTTGGAACAATAAACACACTAGGATAGCTAAAGCAGTCATTCGGAAAAAGAATATGGGAGGAATTACTTTTCCCAACTTTAAACTTTACTACAAAGCAATAGTTATCAAAACAGCATGGTATTGAATAAGGACAGACCCTCAGATCAGTGGAATAAACTTGAATACTCAGAAAATGTTCCCCAGACATACAATCACCTAATTTTTGATAAAGGAGCAGGAAATCCTAAATGGAGCAAAGAAAGCCTCTTCAACAAGTGGTGTTGGCACAACTGGCTAGCCACTTGCAAAAAATTAAACTTAGACCCCCAGCTAACATCATGTACGAAGGTAAAATCCAAATGGATTAAAGACCTCGATATCAGACCCCAAACCATAAGATATATAGAACAACACATAGGCAAAACTCTCCAGGACATTGAGACTACAGGCATCTTCAAGGAGGAAACTGCACTCTCCAAGCAAGTGAAAGCAGAGATTAACCGATGGGAATATATTAAGTTGAGAAGCTTCTGCACCTCAAAGGAAATAGTGCCCAGGATACAAGAGCCACCCACTGAGTGGGAGAAACTATTCACCCAATACCCATCAGATAAGGGGCTAATCTCTAAAATATACAAGGCACTGACAGAAATTTATAAGAAAAAAACATCTAATCCCATCAAAAAATGGGGAGAAGAAATGAACAGACACTTTGACAAAGAAGAAATACAAATGGCCAAAAGACACATGAAGAAATGCTCCACATCACTAATCATCAGGGAGATGCAAATCAAAACAACAATGAGATACCACCTCACACCACAGAGAATGGCACACATCACAAAGAATGAGAACAAACAGTGTTGGCGGGGATGTGGAGAGAAAGGAACCCTTATCCACTGCTGGTGGGAATGCCGTCTAGTTCAACCTTTATGGAAAGCAATATGGAGATTCCTCCAAAAACTGGAAATCGAGCTCCCATACGATCCAGCTATACCACTCCTAGGAATATACCCTAAGAACACAAAAAGACAATACAAAAATCCCTTCCTTACACCTATATTCATTGCAGCACTATTTACCATAGCAAGACTCTGGAAACAACCAAGATGCCTTTCAACAGACGAATGGCTAAAGAAACTGTGGTACATATACACAATGGAATATTATGCAGCTGTCAGGAGACATGAAGTCATGAAATTTTCCTATACATGGATGTACACAGAATCTATTATGCTGAGTGAAATAAGTCAGAGAGAGAGAGAAAAACGCAGAATGGTCTCACTCATCTATGGGTTTTAAGAAAAATGAAAGACATTCTTGCAATAATAAATTTCAGACACAAAAGAGAAGAGCTGGAAGTTCCAGCTCACCTCAAGAAGCTCACCACAAAGAGTGATGAGTTTAGTTTTAGAAATAACTACATTTTGAACTGTCCTAATATTGAGAATGTATGAGGGAAATGCAGAGCCTGTTTAGAGTACAGGCAGGGGTCGGGTGGTGAGGAGGGAGATTTGGGACATGGGTGATGGGAATGTTGCACTGTTGATGGGTGGTGTTCCTTTTATGACTGAAACCCAAACACAATCATGTATGTAATCAAGGTGTTTAAATAAAAAAAATGTTCTTAGTAATATATGATTTCAGAATGCTACATCAGTCAAGATAGTTTGAGATATTGATTGATAAGGCAAATTAGAGACATTTGCCATGAGTTATTTTCTGTATCATAAACAAGATACGCAATAAAATATTTTCATTTTTGAAATTATTCCAAGATAAGTTTAATAGTTAGAATTCTCCAAAGAAACAGAGCTGATAGGATTTATATATTGCAACCATACATGATTACAAGAATAGCAAATAACAGCGAAAGTATGCAATATCTTGTAATGAGAATTATATTAAAGTAAGTTCTTTCAAAATATATTACATATATAATATTTTTATTATAGCAGTTTATGATAAACATGGGAAGGTAAAATGTGGGAGAGGTCACAGACTGTTTACCAGTCCCTCTATATCATATATCAATCATGAACTTAAGTATATTATTGGCTTATGCAATCATAAAGACCAAAAAAAAAAAAAAAAAAGCCAAGATCTATAATTGGCCATCTGGGCACTAGGAGACATAATGGTATCATTTTAGTCTGAAAGTCAGAATGTTGAAACTCAGGAAGATACAATGTTTTAATCTGATTCCAAAATTTGTAAAAAAAAAATTAATTTTCTCGGCCAAAGAGATAAATAAAAGATCTTGAGTTTGGAAGGTCAGAGCCCCCACCCCCAGACCCTCCCTTTGGAGTCGGGAGGGAAATGGGGAAAGCCTAGGAAAACCAATAAACTCCTCCAAGGAACCCACCTAGCTGGCTTGTCCAGCCATGTGGCCAGGAAAAGCCCTGGAGCACTGGAGGAAGGAGGTAGAGGGGTGCTGGAGTGATCCATGTCCCACACCCCTTCCTAGGCCGGGTTAAAGAGGCCATTGGCATGTCAGAGGGCTGCCAAACGCCATACTGGCCGAACCTCCTGGCTCCCAGGAAGGAAGGAGATCTTTCCCGAGCTAGAAGGCCGGAAGGTCAGAGCCCCCACCTCCAGATCCTCCCTTTGGAGCAGGGAGGGAAATGGGGAAAGCCTAGGAAAACCAATAAACTCCTCCAAGGAACCCACCTAGCTGGCTTGTCCAGCCATGTGGCCAGGAAAAGCCCTGGAGCACTGGAGGAAGGAGGTAGAGGGGTGCTGGGGTGATCCATGTCCCACACCCCTTCCTAGGCCGGGTTAAAGAGGCCATTGGCATGTCAGAGGGCTGCCAAACGCCATACTGGCCGAACCTCCTGGCTCCCAGGAAGGAAGGAGATCTTTCCCGAGCTAGAAGGCCGGAAGGTCAGAGCCCCCACCTCCAGACCCTCCCTTTGGAGCAGGGAGGGAAATTGGGAAAGCCTAGGAAAACCAATAAACTCCTCCAAGGGACCCACCTCGCTGGAAAAAAAAAGATCTTGAGTTTGAACCTCAGCCCTTCATGATTTTTCTAAACATTACCAGCAATATACCAATGTTTCTGTATATAAAAATTAAAAAGAGGTTTTTTTCCTCTTACTTGAGCAACAGCGAAACTTAAAAGCTTCTGCTATGGATGACTGGATAATGTTTATCATTAACAGAGAGAGAGAGAGAGAGAGAGAGAGAGAGAGAGAGAGAGAGAGAGAGAGAGAGAGAGATCTCCTTTCCTTAGTCTACCAATTCAAATGTGATTCCTCTTCAAAGATGCCTCATAATGGCACAAAGTATCCCACACTAAGACCTTGAAAAAAACTTATACATATCTTATCCACAGTAGGTTAGCAACACTTACAGATAGTAAAAGTGTGTTAAGACCTCTATAACTGTTGTTCAAATATGGCTTTTCCTAGAGACCCTAAAAGGAACTAAAAGGACCCTAGAATAAAGGACCCTAAAAGGATCCTACAATTTTCAATAATTCCCAAAGAGATTCCAAATCAGAGTTAACATTTAGAAATCAATAAGCTTTAAAGATTAGTGCTTGGAATTAGGTAGTATTCACTACTTACCCATCTACATTTGGTTTCTCAGGGTAATATGCATTAGCTCTTCCTCCAGAATATTTTGTATAGTGATTTCAATGTTTACACAAAATGAGGAATGAAATTACCACTTCAGTTTATAATTAATGTAAATAGAGTAGCTAAGCTATTTTTATATAAACAGTATTTTGGTTCAAAAGGACATTATATGTTAGTATAAAAAGTTTGAAAAAATAATATATTATAAATTTTATGTTATATAATATAGATAGTATTTTTGGTATACTTTATTTTTTATTAAATATGATTTTTATTTTAATCATAGTGGCTTACATATCATTGACAATAATATTTTAGGTACATATTAACATAAAATCAGGGGAATTCCCATCACCGAATTGTCCTCCCTCCACCTTTGTTCCCATCCTTCTTCCCATAACCTCTTCCCTTACCCACAGGGCTGCTAGAATAAGTGGTCTTCTCTGTGCCTAGCTTACTACTAAGTGGTCTTACATCTATTTGGTCTTGGTACCTCCCTTATTCCCCCCCCCCCCAATTGGGAGGCGGGACTAAATAGTTCAAGTTATGTGGTTTTGTTTGAAGAAGAGAAAAGTAATAACCTGGAGAAAAAAAAGAAAAAAATGAATCAGATACTCCGGAAATGGGAGGAGTCCTTCTAGAGGCTTTCATCCTTGGTTTGAGACGAAGGAGAAAAAGAAGGTGAAACATCACAACAGTATATAAAGAACTGTCAAATAAAATATCCAGTGAGCATACAAAAGAACAAACAAAACAAAACAAAAGGGTAAGCACCATATAAAAGCCATGGTATTGAGATAAAAAACTGTGGCAGAGCACATAAGAAAAGAAGAAAATAAATAAATATAAATGGAGACATCCACTTCAATAACCAAATCACAACAATAAAATCAACAAAAAATAGATACGTAAATAACAATAAAAATTGTTTTGTGCTTTTTTTTCCCTCCTGCAGATGCACAGTAAATATTGGGGTCATTCAAAAAGGAATTTCCTTTGGAGATACAGTGCTTCTCCACCCTTGAAGTATATTGTCATGGGATTAACTATAGACTCCTTTCAGGTTCATTTACTCTCCCCTCGGTGCTTTTGTGGTGTATGGAAGACTTCTGCTAAGAGCTTTCTGAGTTACTAATTTACTTCTGATGATAACTCAATTTGGTAGTTTGTAGTATACAAGTTCCACAGGCAAAGAAGTTTAAAAATTTACATGCACAGGACTAGAGAAAGTACAGCAGGACACTTAAATGCAGTGTCCAGGACTGAACCAGTTGCATAGAAAACTCCAGGAATAAAGTCTCAATATCACTGGGAATAGAAGAAATAGAAAGGAAGGAAGGGAGGGAGGAAGGAAGGAAGGAAGGAAGGAAGGAAGGAAGGAAGGAAGGAAGGAAGGAAGGAAGGAAGGACGAAGGAAGGAAGGAAGGAAGGAAGGAAGGAAAAAAAGAAGAAAGGAAGAAAGGAAGGAAGGAAGGAAGAAAGGAAGGAAGGGAGAGAGTGAGGGAGAAATGAAAAAGAAAGGAATGAAAAAATGAGAGGAAAAAAGGAAGAAAAGAAAGAAAGGAAGAAAGAAAGAAAGAAAGAAAGAAAGAAAAAAAGAAAGAAAGAAAAAAGAAAGAAAGAAAGAAAGAAAGAAAGAAAGAAAGAAAGAAAGAAAGAAAGAAAGAAAGAAAGAAAGAAAGAAAGAAAGAAAGGAAATAAAGAAAAAATAAAGAAAATGTATAAAGAAAACCACATTTGGTCTATTTGATTTTAGAAAATTGATATTCCCTATTCACCATTCAGCCTTATTGTATCATTGTATTTACAGGTTGTCTTCTCTTATTCTTTTCCTCCTTTGTCAAAACATTAAAAATAGAAATCTTGTGAAACATAGACATTTTACCATGTTTATTATTTTCCATTTCATAATTATGCAAAATAGTCATAAAATTTGTATTATTTACTATAAATATATTATCCTTCAGAGCAGATATGTAGACATATGTCTGTACACTGATGCATATGTACATATCTATTTTTCTGCTAAACTTCATTTTTATGAATTGAACTTAGCCACTTCTACCTGGCAGAATTAAGATTCTTAGCTTAAAAATTAAAGATCAGAATGTGTATCCATGGTGACTTCACAAAAGTGCCGACTTCTGGCAAAGTTACTCATAATTTTGTAATTTGCTTTCAAAAATTCATGTTAAAAGAGAAACAAGGTAACAAGAAATCCATGCAAAGCAATTCATATGTAAAGAAACCTAAAAAAATATAACTAAATACTTAGTTGTTTTCCATATACAGTAACTTTACAGAAATAACTATGTTCTTTGTCCTCAAAGGGCTAATATTTTTAGTTCCAAAAATTGAATCCAACATTTTTCAGCTTGCAAGAATAAACTTGAATATTCAGAGTAAACAGAGGTTGAAGTCAAAGGTTGGAGGACTCTTCTTCAAGCAAACAACTCACTTAAAAAGGCCAGGGTGGCCAAAATAATATCAGATGACAGAGACTTTATAAGGTTATAAGGAAAAGAGACGGGCATTTCTTAATAATTAAGAGTGTGTATATCAGGAATAAATCACACACATAAACATATACGCTAGCCTATTGAGGGGGCTTACAAAATACATAAAACAGTTCCTAACAGGCTTGAAGAAAGACATCAATAACCACACAGTATTAGTGGAAAACTTCAACACAACCTTGTTGGCCTTGACAGATAAACCGAGCTAAAATTTAACAATTCATACTGGCTTTGAAGGAAGAAATGGAAGAGAGTTCCTTAGTATGTATGTATGTATGTATGCATGTATGTATGTATGTATATATATCTTTATGTATATATACATATATTTATCTTTATACCCAGAAGCTGGATACACATTTTTCTCTAAAGCACATGAGGCATTCTCCAAAACAGACCACATGATGAGTCATAAAATATAGCTCCATAAAGTTAAGAAGAAAGAAATTGTATTTTCTCAAATTATGATGCAATAAAAATAGAAGTGAACAGTAAACAGAAATTTTAATAACTTTAACTCCATGAAATTAAACAGCTCACTACTGAATAACCATTGGGTCAGAGACCAAATCAAAGAGGAAATCAAAAGATTTTTGGAAAAAAATGAGAGCAAAACATAAATTATCAAAATTTGTACACGCAAAAGAGTATTGAGAGGTAAACTTAGAATTTTGCAAGCATTTATCATGAAGCAAGAAAGGACTATACAAATAACAATGGAACTCCTTAAAAAATTACAAACAACAAAATGAAACAAAAATAGGCAGGAGAAAAGATATAATAAAACTTAGACCAACCATTAATGTATTGGACAGACAAAAACAATCAAAAAGATAAATGGAAGCAAGAGTTAGTTTTTTGAAAAAACTTGATTAATAAACAATTAGAAGGATTCACATGAAAGAGAGAGAGAGAAAGAATTTAAATAAACTAAACCAGAAATGAAAAGGAGGATGCCACTACAGATACTACAGAAATTCAAAGGGTAATCAGGAATTATTTTAAAATATTTTATGCCACAAAACAAGAGCCTGGAAGAAAATGATAAACTTTTGGACTTCTATTAACCTCCCTGGTTGAACAAAAATGAATATCTAAAATCTGAACAGACCTATCACTATTGAGGAAATTAAAATGGTAATCAAAAGGCTTTCCAAAACAAAGGCCTTAAGCCCAGATAGTTTCATGAGTGAAATCCTTTAAATCTTTGAAGATGACATATTACCTTGTAGTCAACTAAAGAGGTGAAAGAATTATACAAAGAATACCAAAAAAACACTGCTTCAAGATATAAGATAGCATAAGGAAATGGAGACATATACCCTAATTATGGTTTGAAAGGTCTACATTATTAAAATGGCAGTATTTCCCAAAGTACTGTACAGATTTAACTCAACCCTATAAGAATACCAATGACATTTTTCAAAAAATTACATCAAACACTCTTCAAATTCATTTGAGACAATAAGTATCCTTGAGTAGTTAAAGCAATATCTGGGGAAAAAGATAGGAGGCATCATTTTCCACAACTTTAAACTGTACTATAAAGCAGTATTCATTAAACAAGTATGGTATTGGAATAAAGGCAAACCATCCTATCAATGTAGTAGACTTGAGTATTCTAAGACTGACTTTCAGGTATATGATCAATTAGTGTTTGATAAAGGAAAACCTCTTAAACAAGTGATGCCAGGAAAACTGACCAACTACATGAAAAAAGAGTGAACTCAGACCTCTCTTTAACACCACGTATGAAGGTCAAATCCAAACGAATTAAAGACTTTTATATAAGAAATGATACGATAAGTTACATAGAGGAAAACTTAAAAATAACACTTCATGACATTGAAAGTAAAGGAATGATCAAGGACAAAACACAATTGGCGAAACAAGTGGAAGCAAAGACAGACAAATCGAAGTACTTCTGAGAAGCTTCTGCACTTCAAAGGAATCAGAGATTTGAATACAAAGACTACCCAAAGAAAAAGAGAAACTATTCACCCTCATGGAAAAAGTTAGTATCTAAGATATACAAAGTACTGATAAATCTTAGCAAGAAAATAAATCTAACCCCATCCCCAAATAGGGAGAAGAAATGAATAGACATTACCTAAAATAAAAAGTAAAGATGGGGGGGGGGCGGAGCTGTGGCACAAGGCATAAGGCATCTGCCTTGCCTGTGCTAGCCTAGGATGGACCACGGTTGGATTCCCCAGTGTCCCATATGGTCCCCCAAGCCAGGAGCGATTTCTGAGTGCATAGCCAGGAGTAACTCCTGAGTGTGACTGGGTGTGGCTCCAAAACAAACAAACAAAAACAAAAAAGAAAGAAATACAGATAGCCAAAATGCACATAAAAAAATCCTCCACATCACTATTCATCAGGGAAATACAAATAAAAATAACAATGAGATAATAATCTTACAGATTTACCCCACAGAGACAGTCACACATGAGAAAGTCAAAAACATCCAGTGCTGGTGTGGATGCTGGGAAAAAGGGATTCTCATTCACTGCTGGTGGAAATGTGGACCGGTCCAGCCTTATTGGAAAACAAAATGAATATTCCTCAAAAGACTGAAAATTGAGCTTATATATGATCTAGCAATACCACTCCTAATGATATATCCTAGGAACACAAAAACACCATGCAAAAAAGCCCTCGATATTGTTCTGTTTTCTGCAGTGCTATTTACAATAGCCAGATTTTAGGACAACTCAAGGATCTGAGAGCAGATGAGTAGATAAAGAATCAGTGTATATCTACACAGTAGAATACTACATAGCTGTTAGGAAAATGAAGTCAAATAATTTCCTTATATATGGATGGTTATATAGAATATTATGCCAAGTGAAATGAGTCAGAGGGAAATGGATAGGCACAGAATAATCACTCTCATTTGAGGGTTATATGAAAATACAAAATATTATGGTAATAATGATGTTCAGGAGAAAAATTCCATGGCAGGAAGCTTGTGACAAAGAGCTGGGAGTACACTTAGAGTGGAGAAGGGTCCACTATGATAATAATAGTTGGAATGGTCATTCTCAGCAAAAATGGGGTGCTGAAAGGAGCTTAAGTGATATGCACATTTCTCCTAATTAACAATAGTACAAAAGACAGTGTCAAATAGAGGCGAAACGTAGAGAGTGAAAAATAAAATGTCAGTCTAAGAAAGGAAGAGGAAAGAGTGAGAGGGAAACTGAGGAAATTTGTGACAGGAAATGTTCAGTAAAGACTGGTGTACACTGTATGACTGAAAGTAAATCAGGAATATTTTTTGCAACCATGGTTACAAAATTAACTAGAGTAATTACTTAAAATTAAAAATAATTAATGAATATGATTTTTTATTGTTGGAGTTTAGGGGAAGAGAGAATCAGGAGCATAGTTTAAGTTTCAAAGTTGATCAAATCTTTCACTTACTATTTACGTTTAGAAATATTCAAAGCTAAGGAGAGAATCCAGGCAGGAATAACCACCAAAGGAGTTAAGGACAGCAATAGAGTAGATGAAAAGAGAAATAACTATCAAGAGAAGAGAAAGTTTTTGTGATGAATAATATAAATTCTTTCTTGACAGACTCATAATTTTAATAAAATTAATAAATAAGGAATAATGCATTCCCTTTTTTTACTTACTGGGTTTAAATGTTTGAATAGTTATTACTTTTGAGGCTCATTTCCCCATACATGACCAGTGTCAATTCTTTCATCTGGTTATTGTGCCTTTTTTAATGTTTTAATTTTTCTTTGAGCATTTCCTTATTGTTCTCATATTGCACTCATGAGGAGTACTAATATTTTTAGCAGTGAGTGGATAATAATATTTATATTTATGCATAATACATGCATTCATATATGTACATATAGGTATAACTATACGTATATATAGGTATAATCTATTTCTCTAAATTCATGTGTTACTGATATCTTTAATCTCTAATATTCATTCATTCTACTTTTCTACTTCTCATCTTGGTACTTCTTTACTTTTTTGCCATAGTACCTGCATGAAAACCTATTTTCCTCAATTAAGATGTGATGATCTTCACTAGTCCCATTCTTGCCATGGAAGCCCTCATGCCACTAACACCTTTAGCTGGACCACCATCCTATACAACATCTTTCTTTATTCAGGCTCACATATTCAATGCCACTACAGATGGCTCCATAAAGGTCCCTCCATTGACCCCCCTCCTTTATGTTTAACCACTCCTCACTACCACAATTTATTTAGCTCAGACTTAAAAAGAAGTTTTTGCGTATAATTGTAGAAGAATTTCATTTTGATTACTTTACTTTCTAGCCATAAAACAGGAATTGATAATGTCTCTTATTAAATGGTCTTCCATTTAACTATTTTATTACTATACTATTTTATTAATGTAACTATTTTATACGATTTTTTCTACAATGGAAATTACTGAGAATATCAAGTAATCTAGGCACACTGCATCTTACTTTTTAAAATTGCTTTAGGAAAAGAAATGTGCCTTGAATAAAGATATTTTGGTTTAAGATCCTATTTTGCTGAGATTCTGTTCCCAGGACCTTGGTTTTATTTAAAATGAAAACATCATTTTTTTAAAAAAATCATGGTGTCAAATTCATTTTCTCATCAGAGACTGGGACACATTGTTTCCTGCATTTGGATCATGCTGCCCTAGGATATGAAATTTATTCTCTGATCATTCAGGTCTTAAATTTTATGGGACATGACATTTAAATAGAAAGTTTGCTTTACCTTCTTCCTCTGGTTATTAAAAGCTTTAAATTAGCAAAAAAGAGAATTATTTCATTCTTCACTTGACAAACTTTTCTTATTTAGTGTTCTCTCAGAGACCCACTAATATTCTCCTCACATAGCCACAAGTTACATGTATAGTATATATCTCTAGAATATAATACAAGTTTAATAGGCATTCATTTAATTTGTGGTTGAGTTGGTAGTGATGAAAATTGAAAATGACTTTTTAAAATAGCATTTGATTAGGAATTGCTATTTTAGTTTCACAAATATAGCGCACTGGTTAGAATTCTATTATATTTTGGTCATATTTGAAAGTTGTAATGAGACGATGTCAAGATTCAAAGCACTATAGGAAAAAATTTTAAGCATCTTAGCCTTCTAGAAATATTGAGCATAACTCAATATTTGAGTAGACTCAAAATCATTTTCCATAAAGACAAAATTTAAATTCAAAAGTTTTTCCAAAACACTAATTATGCGGAATTACAAAAAGCTGAAAATATATTTCTTCTCTGACTATATTTCTCTACCTCCTACCTCTTATTTACATTTTCACATTTGTATTCATATTTAGAGCTTCTTTTCCTCGTATATCCAATTTGACATATCCTTGATTATTTGTGATATACCCCAGAGCATAATTTTAGTTTTTATTCCCACTAACAAGAACTTATCTTCTCCTTCAAATTTCCAGTGAAAAGAGAAAAGGAGACATGGTCGATGAGGGGGATATATCATTGAATCCTGTGACATATACCTGTGATGGAGAAATATCATTTGGTTTGTATTCATAAGAATTGTATAGGGCAGTTTTCTTTAGGAAGAGAGTGGCCTAAATAAGAATGAATAGTTCTATTATGTCAGGCTGACAGCAACTACCACAGAAACTGAATTTGCAAGCAAGATATACATTGATATGATAAATATGTGGGAGGTTTAGACTTTCTAATCACTTTCTAATAGAGTCAATTATTATTATTATAAGTTTGATTCTTCATATATACAATATGTAAAAATTGTTTCAGTTCACTCAAGCATAGATAGCAGCTTGCAATCTGTAGAGTATTGCAATATGTTTCTGTTCAGAGATAAGATTACCTAATGAAGATTTATAGATTCTATTTTTTTAGGTTTTGCGGAATAGGTTTTTGGGACGCCTGGATGTTCCTGGATGATTCTCAGGGGCTATTCCTGGCTCTGCATTTAGGAATGTCTCCTGGTAGTGGTAGAAATGCTGGGAATTGAAGCGGAGTATGCTACTTGCATGGCAAACATCTTAACCATTGTACTATTGCTGGTCTTTATATTTTAAATTTATAGTAAAATAATTCCTGCTACATATGATTTGTAATAATAATATAAATAATGATTTTTTCTTAAAATAGCTCTTCCCTATTTGCGTATTATGGTTTCTGTACAAGGTCAATAAATATTATTTATGTTTTTAGTTCCAGACTCACAATTGCAGTCCTGTTTTGTCCCCTCTGCACAGGGAGTGGGCTAGACAAACTGTATTTGAGGGATCATGCTGGGATCAAACTAAGGACTCCACATGCAAATTCTGTATGCCAGTTTATTGAGAATTCAGTCTTTAATATTTATTATTATTTATAAAGTATATAAAAGCAAAATTTCTTTGTAATTCTGTGATAAATATCTCTCAAGTAATTCAGGTCTTGGATGGAGGGAGGGAGGAGAGAAGAAGAACAAAAGAGAAAGATTGAAGCACTAGATTTACATAGAACACAGTTTCCTTTTTGTAAGAGGAAACACTTGTTTTAATAACAATTATTTCTTAAGGGTTTTAAATATATTCAATATAATATAAGACATATTCCATATAATTAGTACATCAAATTAAAATATAAAATTAACAACAAATTAGGAGTCCTCTTCTAACCTGTGTACTCCATAAAACATCAATCACACTTTTTTTGTCTCTGTCTTTGCTTGCCTATTTTGACTCTGGAAAAACCCATGTTCTCTCTTGACACATTAAATGTTATATGTTAAAGAGACTCAAATATTATAAAGAAAAAAATTTACTTTTCTGAGTGGATATTATGTTGCTGGTTTTTAATGTTGATTGTTTGGATCACATCTGGCAGGGCTCAGGTATGATTCTGGCTCTGAACTCCGAATTCACTCCTGTAGTACCTGGGGGAACTATGTGATGCTATATATTGTATTAGGTTTGGCCACAGAAGAGGCAAGAGCTATAGAGAAATAATTTGACACAGACTATGCATACCTAGAAATTCCCTTTAATTATTATTAGTCAACTATCAGTACTATACTTCCTTCTCATCCATGCATTTATACCAATTGTAAGTCTAATTGAAAATAACTCACTAAAATGCAGAGCCATTTTAATATAGTTATTATACTGGCCTTGAAAACCAGAAATGGAGAACATCTCTCTAAGACAGCAAGGAAAAAGCATCAGCACCAAAAAATGATAATCTATTTTAAACTATTTCTTGAATTTCTCAAACTTTGTTCATAGATATCACAGATTTATTTTAATTTTCACAACAAATTTTAGATAAAATTATCATGAATTCTTCACATTATTCCTCTGGGCATATTTTGCACAATTTTTGAAGGTTTTACCCAACTTAAACTAACACATGTACATTAATCTGACATTATATCTAGTATCTATAATATATTTATGCACGTAAACAAAATATATCCAATTAATTAGTTTTCCCCCGCCTATAGGGATGTATATGTTAGTGTTAATACTGCACAATACATTTAAGTACATTATACACTAATTTTGTTACTATGGGTCAGTAATGATTATTATAACATGTAAGAGTAAGTTTTCAAGTGAAGGATTAGATAATAACTAATATATGAACATATATTTGCTTTTGAGTAAAGCAATATTTCAAAATTTATTTTTACATTTTAAAAATAATATTTTTATTTAAGTACCAAATTACAAACATGATTATAGTAATGTTTTTAGTCATAAAAAGAACATTCAACTTAACCAGTGTAATATTTCCACCATCAATGCCTCCCTACTCCCTCCTCCCCTAACCCCTGCCTGTATTAGAGACAGGCATTCTACTTATTTCACTCATAGCATGATGACATTGCCATACTAGTTGTTAGTGTAGTTATTTCTCTAACTGCATTCACCACTCTTTGTGGTGAGCTTCATATCATGAGCTGGTTCTCCGGCCCTCATCTTTATCATCTCTGGGCATTACTACAATGTATTTTATTTTTCTTAAAGCCCATAGATGAGTGAGACTGTTCTATGTCTCTCTCTCCCTCTGACTTATTTCAGTCAGATTAATAGTTTCTATGTCCATACATGTATAGGAAAATTTCATGACTTCATCTCTCCTGTCGGCTACATAATATTCCATTGTGTATATGTACCACAATTTCTTTAGCCATTCATCTGTTGAAGGGCATCTGGGTTGTTTCCAGATTTGGGAAACCTATTGCTACAATGAATATAGGTGTAAAGAAAGCATTTTGTATTGTGCTTTTGTGTTCCTAGGGTATATACGTAGGAATGGTATAGCTGGATCATATGGAAGCTTAATGTCCAGTTTTTTGAAGAATCTCCATATTGTTTTCCATAGGGCTGAACTAGATGGCATTCTCACCAGCAGTTAATGAGAGTCCCTTTCTCCTCACATCCCTGCCAGCACTGTTCTTGTTCTTTGTGATGGGTGCCAGTCTCTGTGGCTTGAGATGATACATCATTTTTATTTTGTTTTGCATCTCTCTGATGATTAGTCATGCGGAATATATTTTATATGCCTTTTGAATTATGAAATAGTGACTAAGATACAAAAGCCTCCCCCACAGGATGGGAGAAACTATTTACTCAATACTCATGAGATAAGAAACTAATATCTAAGATATACAAGATACTGTCAGAACTTAACAAGAAAAAACATCTAACCCCATCTCAGTTGCTCCTGGCTATGGGCTCAGAAATCTCTACTGGCTCTGGGGAGCACATGGTATGCTGATGATTGAACCTAAGTCCTTCTGTATTGGCCATGTGCAAGGCCAACATCCTACTGTGTGCTGTCACTTTGCCTCATGGCTAAACATTATTTTTAAATATATATTGTTGTTTGGAATTGTGTTTAAATTTTTTTCAGTGTTTGATTGTGTCAGTCAATATGGCCTATAAATCGAGAAACTATTGGAATTCATCCTAAGTATGCACAGATATCATGAATTATTTAATGTAAATAAAAAAGTTTTATATAAGTATTTTATATATTATTCACTCAATAAGTCTAAGTAGCTGATTAAATAATTATTTATTTTGATCCTTTACATTATTTTATATTAACATTTTCTTTTATGTAAATTACTATAAAGATTATGTAATATATAGTTGATGTAGCTAATCATAATGCACCTTTCCAGGTATTTGGGAGTGAAATTATTAAAGTATCAAAAAAAGAAAATATAAACAGAAAAGAGCTAGGAAAAAAAGAATAAACAAAAGAAAGGAAAGAAGGTAGAAAAAAGAGTACAGCAACAAGAAAATTTGTGAATATTATTGCATCTCACAATGAGGTCTTTGAATCATTGTCACATTTAACACACTCTTACTGCTAATTGCTAATTCTGTTATTTTTGTTTCTGAACATTAGGTGTTTTCATATACCATTGACATCTAGTAGGCGTTTTTCTATGGGGATGACATTATTAAAAAATGAAGGTGTCCGAGAATTTCAGCATTATTGCTGATACTATGACTTTTGGTCAGTGTATTTGGCTGCTAGGACTTCCTGAAGTACAAGGTCTGTGTGTGTGTGTGTCTGTGTGTCTGTGTGTGTGTGTGTGTGTCTGTGTGTCTGTGTGTGTCGGGGTGATGGGGATAAAGGTGTCCACAGTCACTCAAAAAATTCCTAATGATGTCAGCCCAAATACTGGCATACCTAGAGTTTTGTTCAAGTTAGTGTTTCTCTAGAGGGCTCTATAAGAGAGGTAAAGTTGGACCATTGGTGAAGTGGTGATTGTGGGTAATGGGTGCAGCACATGTAGCTTCAATAGGGGGAGGCAGGGCTGGGACTTTTACCTTTCCTTCAGAGATTACCAGCTTTCAGCTTTGTGGTCAATGTACAGATAATTTTTCATGGTTTGGTAAATATCTCTTTTGAGAACTGCTTGAGTCTATATGGAGCTGACCAATTGCAGACATGACAACTACTTTTTTTTTTTTGTGGTTTTTGGGTCACACCCGGCAGTGCTCAGGGGTTATTCCTGGCTCCAGGCTCAGAAATTGCTCCTGGCAGGCACGGGGGACCATATGGGGCGCCGGGATTTGAACCGATGACCTCCTGCATGAAAGGCAAATGCCTTACCTCCATGCTATCTCTCCAGCCCCATGACAACTACTTTTATGGGCATAGTTTTAGTTCAATAAAATTTGTTTATAATAGAAAAATAGACAATGCAATTTGTCTTGTAAGTGACTACGGTCTATTTTGCAACTCCTCGACCCTTTCCTGACATATTAATGTAAGCACAGATAATTCATAAGTAAAGAAACATTCTAGTTTGTCCCACAAAAAGCCTCATAAAGAGGCACAGCAAGGTATATTTGAGTAGTTGTGCTTTTGTGCACTGTTTCCCTATCCTAGCTTACTTTAGTTTTGTTTTGTTTTTGGTTTTTTGGGGGTCACACTTCTGGCTCTGCGCTCAGAAATCGCCGCTGTCAAGCTTGGGGGACCAATATGAATTGTCAGGAATTGAACCATGCTATCACTCATGCTATCACTCTGGCCCCTCTTGCTTACATTTTAATTCCTACACCTATACAATTGTATTTGTTTTTATAAATAATGTTTTGAATAAACATTTGCCACTTAAAATATTTTTCAACTATAAATGTGATTTTTCTGTTTATTTTACTTGTGATGTTTTGGTTCAAGGTTTTAAATCAACATAGATAGTTCC
Organism: Suncus etruscus; assembly: GCF_024139225.1. Lineage (NCBI taxonomy): Eukaryota > Metazoa > Chordata > Mammalia > Eulipotyphla > Soricidae > Suncus > Suncus etruscus. The sequence goes on from NC_064848.1 coordinate 108,962,799, forward strand.
ATTAGATTTGGAGACTAAAAATTATTCTACTCTTCATCTACTCTTTGATTTCTGGCATTCAAATGATATGTATGATGGACTGCCTAATAATGTCTTATAGATTCCTGTTAACTTTTTTACTCTTCTTCAGTCTTTTTTTCACTGTGTTTAGATAATTTCTAATCTGTTGTCTTCAAATTACTCATTCTTTTTTCAGTTATCTCAAACTTGCTGCTGATCTAGGTAAGTTTTATATTAATATATATTTTAGCTTATATATAGCCTTTACTTTTGTTAAATCTTTTTTTTTATTAATAATATAATTTTTATTTTGATCATAGTGGCTTACATATTGTTGACTTTTCAGTCATGTTATGTCACTTTCATTTAATTATATGGAAAGATTTTGATAGCTACAAATTATAATATCTAATGCCTGTCTGAAATAACTGTATTTTTGAATATGGGTCATTATTCCTATTTCTATGTTCATCTAATAATTTTTGGTTGAACAAATGAACGAGTAACCTCTAATGTGGTCAAGCTTAAGAATAATTTTCTCATAGTATGTGATAACTAATTTTTTTTTTGTTTGGTTGGTTGGTTTTGGGGACACATCCGGCAGCACTCAGGAATTACTCTTGGCTCTGTGCTCAGAAATAGCTCCTGGCAGGCATGGGATGCTAGAGATTGAACCTGGGTCCTACCCGGGTTCTTCACAGGGTGTATGCATGCAAAGCAAACAATGCCCTACCGCTCTGGCCCCATGATAACTACTTTCTATTCAGTACTTACTGATACAGTAGGAAAAAATAGCAACATTCTAATTCCCTAAAAACATTTACTAGGGACTGTAGTGATTGCACAGTGATAGAGGATTTGTCTTGCAATAGTCCTTGCCAGGTTCAATCTCCAGTATCTCATAGGTCCCCAGAGGCTGCCAGGAGTAATTCCGGAGTGCAAAGCCAGGAGTACATTTTTGCACAGCCAGCTCCCAAAACAAACAAAAAGAGTATTCACTAAAACTGTGTAGTTAGTGAAAAACTAAAAATATTCTAACTTATACTCATGTTTAGTGTTCAGTCATTTTGTAACTCCATTGTTTCTTTGACTTCTCATGAAATTGCTAGTTTCTCTGCTAATTCATAGATGTTTTTTAGATGAGCCGTAAGACCTGAAAGATTTCTGTTTTCTCTCTCTCTCTCTCTCTCTCTCTCTCTCTCTCTCTTTTTTTTTTTTTTTTTTTTGGTTTTTTTTCGGCCACATCCATTTGATGCTCAGGGGTTACTCCTGGCTAAGTGCTCAGAAATTGCCCCTGGCTTGGGGGACCATATGGGACGCCGGGTGATCGAATCGCGTTCCTTCCTTGGCTAGCGCTTGCAAGGCAGAGACACCTTACCTCTAGCGCCACCTCTCCGGCCCCTGTTATCTGTTTTATAAACTATGTGTAGGATGGTGTTATGTGATCATTTGGTGTAGGAAGCTCATATTTCAGGAACATCAGTACTATATTTACAAGAGCCATTTCTAGGTTCTGTGTCTTTTTATGAAAGGCTCCTTGGAGTTCTATGAACACAGTTTAGTGATCAACTGGGGAACTGGATAGTGTCAGCAGCTCATCTGTGACTATTTTATTTAGAAAACTACCATATTCCTGTTTTTCAGCCACTCTGTTCGTCTGAATTGCTCAGACTCCATTTTGAGTTTTTATACCTTTTGGTTTCTCTCTCCATTCTGTACTGGAGAGGTGGGAATGATGAAGGCTCCAGGAAGAAAATCATGAACTCAGAGTTCTTAGTTAGTGAAAGAATTGACTTATAAGAATAGTTTGTTCTCAAATTTTTATCTGCCTTTGATCATTTTCCAATGTACTCAAAGAGTTGCTTTTCATATTCTTCTCTAGAATTTATGATTATTCTTTGTAGGGGAAATTACCTGGTCTCTTCGTGCTGCTTTTACCAAAAGTCCTAACTTTACTTGTGAATACTTTTTATCTACATTTTAAAGCAGAAAATGGTTCGTGAAAGTAATAGATTTAAAAATAGATTATTGTATTCATAAATATATCAAGTTTTTTCCTTTATATGTAAGCTAAAAAGCATTATCATTGTGTGTTTTCTTTGATCTTTTTCTTGACAACTTTTTTATCTATTCACTATAAACTTTCATGTTTTGTTTTATTAAAATCGGTATTTTATGAATCATAAAAATATAGTCCATGAAATTTTCATTAAAGAACTAAAAGTATACATTTAAGATTATAGCTTCTATATTTGATTTTATTCTATTAACTTATTTTTGCATCATTATAAGTTAATGTTTCATTCATATGTTAATAATTAGATAATTATTTCATATTATTGCCAGATAAAAGAGGTTGGATCTTTGTGATGAATGTTTCTAATGTCCATGTAATTGTTTTGTGGGTATTTTTTTCTCTTGATTATGGGTATAGCCTAGAGCTTGTTTATAATTAACAGAAAATAGCAAATATTGGAATTATTCAAATTTAATCACATAAGATGTGGAACTGGACTCTGTCTTGCTGTTCTTGACAAAAACTGTGAAAATATAAATTGCTGATATTGACTAATTCAGATATGAAGGAACTGAGGTTAGCCTCTGGGACTTGAACTTCAGCTTTCCATGTACCAGAAAATAAGTACTAAAGCATTCAATCCTGTGGTTTTAAGGAACCATTTCTGACATATTACTAGATCCTATTCCAGTTTAGTCCAGATTAGGCATGAATACTATGTAATATTTTTATTACAATCTCATGACTCTAAGCAAAGGATATACGTAAACCATAATTAAACTATAAAATATGCTGATTTAAACTGAAATTTATTAATTTGTTACTTAGGTATAGATGATCATTTATCAGTGGCATTTGGACATCCTATTCATTCTTATACATTTATTTGGTACAACCTAGAGTTTTCTAATGTAGAAGATACATTTAAAATGATGTATCAAGGGGCCGGGCGGTGGCGCTGGAGGTAAGGTGCCTGCCTTGCCTGTGCTAGCCTAGGACGGACCGCGGTTCGATCCCCCGGCGTCCCATATGGTCCCCCAAGAAGCCAGGAGCAACTTCTGAGCGCATAGCCAGGAGTAACCCCTGAGCCTCACAGGGTGTGGCCCAAAAAAACCAAAAAAAAAAATGATGTATCAAATATAAAATACATTATAGAAATAAACAAATATTTTCAAAATTGAAAAGCATTGAATAATAAAAATTTAAAAATAAATCCTCCAGGGTATAATCTCAATTAAAAAACAATAAATGTTTAAGACAGGGCTGGACCCTTTCATCCTGAGTTTTATTATCATTTTCACAGTTGTTTCTGAATTATAACAAGGTTTTTTTAATTTGGATTCATAAGTTTCACAATAGATTCTTAAAAAAATTTTATTGAAACCACTGTAACTGACAAACTTCTTTATAGTTGGTTTTCAAATATACAATGTATTGGGGTCAATCCCACTACCATTTTCGACCTCCATTAATGATCCCAGAGTCCATCCCATTCCACCATCTCCTGATCCCAGTCAGCCAGCATAACAGTTTCAAGTTTTGATATCTAAAAATGTGGTTCTCATGATTTTATTGTTGCTGATTCTGGCTTGGATATTTAGTTCTGTTCCTTCTTAACATTACCAATGTACCTGAGAGCTCTTGACTCCTGTCCTTCATCCTTTTATATTTGTGAGTCTCCCCATGAACTCAATTTCTTTTCTTCTCCTTGATTTATTATGGGGCCTAGGGTATTCTCAACAATTGCCATTTAAATCATTGCATTTTTATCATGGAGTTATTCTAAATATAAGAGCATAAAAATTACATGTATTATTGAGCCCTTATCTGAACGGTATCCTTGGATATTTAATTATTCCAGCGAAATTACAATTCTTTAACTTTTTCATATTTGGTTGATTTAGATGAAGAAATTCATCTGCCTATTACAGGCTTATTGTTAAGGAATCTTAACCATTTGAATCATTCTGGCATCTTTACATACCTCCTTTTTTTCTATCTCAAATTATTATAAAATGTTTCTTCTTTATAATGTCAAGCTACAAAATTTCTTTTTAAAAACAAATAACTTTAAAGCTTAAATTCTGCTCAACTTAAAGATAGAGCAGAATTTTCTAAAGAAAGTGTAAAGTTGTTTAAAAATAAGCTAAAGATTAATTATTTAGTTTTTAGAGATGTGGTATGGTGTCCATATGGAAGTTATTCATAATTTCTGTTATTTGAATAAGACATCCTTAATCAAAAGAAATTTATACTATCACATATGTTACCTTCAGAGACAGTGCCTCTTCTCAAATAAAAATGGTTAAAAAGTGTTAGGGAGGGGCAGGGCGGTGGTGCTAAAGGTAAGATGCCTGCCTTGCCTGCGCTAGCCTTGGACGGACCACGGTTCGATCCCCCGGTGTCCCATATGGTCCCCTAAGCCAGGAGCAACTTCTGAGCACATAGCCAGGAGTAACCCCTGAGTGTTACCGGGTGTGGCCCAAAAACCAAAAAAAAAAAAAGTGTTAGGGAGCCGGAGTTGTTAGAGCCCACATGACCAGGTCCAGGAAGCAACTGCCTGTTGAGAATGCTCCAGAACTAGGGCAAAGAACTTGGCATGAACTAGGGCTCAGCTTGGCATAAACCTGACGCCTCTTTAGGTAACTGTCAGATATTGTGCCTCACAGAGATGTTATTAGTATCTGGCCATTTCCTAGTCCAGGCATTCTTATCATCCTATCTGATTTTCCTCTCCTTGGGTTGGACAACTGTATCTTTGTTTCTGCTTCTTATTCCCTTTAGGATTAGCTACTCCCTTCCTACCCTTACTCCCCCTTTTGATTAACTTCTGCAGAACTATCTATGTGTGCATGATCACTTAGGTCATGACCAGTAGGATATAAAATTTTTAAGTTGCACAATAAACTAACTGTTGACCCTCAGGCCAGATTAGTGAGTATATCAGTAGGTACTCCATATCAGGCTACTGATATTCAGTCAGCAGTTTGTCTCATCATGTTTATTCTAAGCACCCGGATCCCCCAAGCTGTACGACAGCTATGAGGTGTCAATAAGTATTAGAATAATTAATTTTCAGAATTTAAAAACAAACAATAAAAGCTAGTTTTAGCTTAAAGATAAAACTTTGACATTTATTTTCCAAAGACCATTTGACTCTCTTGAGAGCCCCAAATATATTACAAAAGGACATCAGGTGAAATAGTATTAATGCGTGTTTATGGCATGAGATTTGTGGCCCAAGAGGTAGAACAGGTTGGTCATAAGAATGAAACAAGGTTGGTTGGGGAGCCACGATTGAAAAAATGTTGAGAAATTCTGGCAGATGATATCTAAATTCCATTTCAAAATTTCAGCTACAGAGCATATCATTTAAATAAGAGCAGGTTTAGATAATACGCTAGGGAACATCCTTATTTCAATTATAGTAAGAACAAGGAAGATTTCAGATCTGCCTCATATTTGATATCACAAATGCTGTTGTGCCACCTAGTGGTTTATCCTGATATTTATTTTTTTACAAAATAATTTTAATCTAATATATAAAATATGTATTATTTAATTCATTTTACTACATATTTAAATGAATAGTCATATTATCATTAAGTTCATATTATTGTGCTATTTTTTGGTAGTACATAATAAAATGTTACTTATAAATGATAACATTAAACTGGTACAATATAAAAACTGGTACAATATAAAAATTAAGAAATTTTTTGGGGGTGACACATCTGATTGCGCTCAGGGGTTATACCTGGCTCTGAGCTCAGAAATCGCTCCTGGCAGGCTCGGGGGACCATATAAGCTACCAGAAATTGAACCCGGGTCTGTCCAGGTTGGCCTTGTGCAAGGCAAACTCCCTACCACTTTGCTATCTCTCTGACTTTTTTTTGGAAAAAGTCTCTGCTCATTTACATTACCTAAGAAATAAAAAATAAGAAGTTTCATATTACCAAAAATAAAAAATAGAAAAATAAAATCTACTTTGATAGATACAAAATTTTGTATATGTTGATGATACATAATATAATGTTGAATAAAACTTGTGAGATTAAACAACCAGTTCAAAGGAAAAGTGACAAGGCATAGCTCTATGTCATGGTACACATCTTTCTCTATGCACCTGTTGAAGGATACTTGGATCATTTCTAGATATTGGTTTTATAAATAGCATTGAAATTCAAAACTGTGCAAATTTATTTTAGAATGAATATCTTTGTGTTCTTTGGATAAATGATGTAGGAGTGGAATTGCCAGCTTGCATATTAATTCTACTTTTAGTTTGTTTTAGAAATCTTTTTATCATAGATGCTGAGCCCTTATACAATATCAATTTCACAATGAATGAAGTTTTCTTTTTCCTCATGTGCCCTCCACAAATAAGTTTCCAGTCTTTTTGACATTAATCATTATTGCTGATAAAAGATGATTGCCATTTTTATTTACATTTACCCTCATAATTAGTGATAAAGAACATTTTACATGTTTCTAATGGTATCTGGATGTCGTTGGAAAAATGATATCATCACTTCTCTTAATTTTTTTTTGTTTTGTTTTCAGACCACACCCGTTTGATGCTCAGGAGTTACTCCTGGCTAAGCTCTCAGAAATTGCCCCTGGTTTGGGGGGACCATATGGACGCCAGGCGATCGAACCGCGGTCCTTTCTTGGCTAGTGCTTGCAAGGCAGACACCTTACCTCTAGCGCCACCTCGCTGGCCCCCTCTTGATTTTTTTTTTTTTGATGATTTTTTTTCACTATTGTGTCCTGGTCTTGTGTCATATCAACAGCAGTGTGGGAAAGGGGCCACTGGAGTTAGCAGTTAGCGTCCACCACTACCCGAGAATGAAAGAAAACCTGGGAAAGAGGTTTTCCCCTTATCCCAATCCTTTTTCCACAAAGCCTTGTCCTATAGTTACAGTGCAATGGGTTTAGCAACAGAAAAATGGGGTTATGTTAGCTGGAGAGAAAGAGGTTTCATCATGAAATTTGACTGAGGTCTCTTTTCACTTCCAAAGAAGCAAGCCCAAACTTAATTCTGCAATCAATGCCTTGACGTAGCACTTCCTACGAAGGGCAAAAATGAGCCCATTGGCCTGGTGATCCTGTGTCTGTTGACTTTTTGTGAGTACTTTATATCTTGGATAGTAGCTCTTTTCAGTCGGTGGTGATGCAATATTTTCTCCCATTTAATAGCATGGTTTTATTTTATCCATCATTTATTTTGTATTTAAATTAAAAATTGTATTTATTAAGTTCAATGAATATAGATAATAGTGAAGAAAAACTATACTATGGATAATCAGTTGTAAAAAATTCTCAAATAATGAACTTGGAGACACTAAGCTGAGAATGCTTAATGAGCTTTTAAAAATGTTCACACAGATTGTCAATAAAGCACAAGAAAGTATGAGAGAGAAAATCAGAAAACTATAAAATAGTAGAATTGAATAGTATGATAGGCAGAATAAAACATCAATGAAAGTTTTCAGTAAGTGTAATAATGCATACAGATAATTTTGGTAAGCTTCAAGATTGTAGGAAATCTCTTGAAAATAACCTAAGATGAAGAAAACTTTTAAAATAAATTACCAATATACCAAAGAGTTATGTGATGAGTTCAGAAAATAAATACAGGAATCTGAGGTTTCTGAAGGATAAAAAATAAGACTAAAGAAAAACTAGTTAAAAAATTATAGTTATTATTCTAAATTTGAAGAGAGAATGCACGTAAACTGAGGGGCATTGTTTTTGTTTTGTTTGGTTTGTATATTTGTTTTGGGCCACACTCAGTGATCTTTGGAGTTGCTCCTGGCTATTAGCTCAGAACCAAGTTTTGTCTGGATCAGCTGTGTGCAAGGCAAATGCCCTACCACTGCACTATCGCTTCAGCCCCATAGAGTTTTAACCAAAGTAGAATCACTCCAAATAAAACTAGACACATTATAACAAAAGTAACAAAAGTCAAAGATAGATGCGGAAAAGATAGGTAATATTGAAAGTAACAAGGTAAAAAATAAATTATATAAAATATTTTGCATGTGATTTATATTAGATCTGCCAAATAAGACTGTATGGGCCAGTAACTTTCATCTTACATGAAAGTTTTAAGATGATCGTTAATGGTAACATTTAGACTTATTACCTTGTATTCAAATATATATGTATAGCAATATATTATGCAAATTTCCTTTGTATTTTTCTATATACAACGCTGCATAGCTTTTTGGGATAACTTGTAAGAGTTTAAAGTAATATTCTAGATTTAAGATGGAGTTATTTCACATAATCAAATATTTGTATCATTTGAATTATTATGTACTAGTTTGGTCTGGGGGATTCTAAGTTTAGAATCCTTGAGAATTCTGAGAGAATCTCAAGATTCAAAGAACTTGGCATGCCACTTTCCTGCCTTATTTTGCCTAAGAACTTTAGTCCTACAAACAAACATGGGAGATGTAGATATTTGCAAAAATTTTAGAGGCATACTAGAATCACAATGACCACTGAAGCGAAGTTTTGTTTGGACAGATTTGTCCACTAAAATAGTACTTTTGAAAACAGACATTCAATTCAATAAATAAATGTAGGCACCTAATTTATTTTCACACAGAGACATGTATAATTAAAAAATTCAAAAAATAGCGTTATTGAATGAGTATTTGCTAAAGGCTTATAAAAACATATAATATAAAAACCATATAATGTATTGCTATATTATGTTTTATTAAGGGCTGGGTTGCAAACAATTTAAAATTACTCAATATAGCCACTAGATAGCACTGTAAGTCTTTGCATTACTAACAAGTAAAGCAAACTAATTTTAAAATGATTTGATTAATACAGTAATAGTGTTAAGTAAATTTTCCTAAAGGAAAAAATATGTGGTAAAAAGTTGACACTATGGTGTATATTACTTGAATTGTTCTACTTTGGTTGGGAATTCTTGAATACCTACTAAAGAAATTCGGTTTAATTTTGTGAAATTGAACATCAGAAAGTAAATTTTAAGTGTACCTTATAGTAGCAATTAATTAAATATAAAAGTATATATTTTATTGTTTGTTATAATCAGCAGTGGTCTCATAAAATTTATATTGTAATTCTTCCATAAATATACACAATATAATATTTTAGCCAATTTCTTATTTAAAAAATGTGAATATGGGACTGGAGAGATAGCATGGAGGTAAGGCATTTGCCTTTCATGCAGAAGGTTGGTGATTCAAATCCCTGCATTCCATATGGTCCCCTGAGCCTGCCAGGAGCAACTTCTGAGCATAGAGCCAGGAGGAACCCCTGCGCACTGCTGGGTGTGACCCAAAACCAAAAACAAAACAAAAAAAAAGTGAATATGCTCATTTTTGTAAGGTCTCAATTGATAAACATATGAAAACATACATTGTAGATGTTTAGATCTTTTTTATTCAATGGCAGAGTTTAGGTTCTCAAAATCAAAATATAAGATAAAAAATGGAAAAGGATTACTGTTGAAATGATATAAAGTTATCAGGCATTACAAATCCTTAGAATCATTTGACAGATGAAATTTAATGGTATTAAAGAAAAACACATGTTTCTCTAGACAACTAAAGCAATTATATAAAGAAATAAATAAAAGCAGAGTACCAGCACCAGTACTAGAGAAGTGAATGGATAATTTCATCCAACAAAGAAATCTGTGTATGATATAATTGGATCTAGAAACTATGGAATTATTTTAGTATATACCCTGGTACAATAACATCTGAGTGGTGTGTTTACTTATCGACTGAACCTGGCAAATTTTTATCTTCCATTTTTATTGATACCATGATTTATGGTACAATTAATTGTTAATGATAGTTTCTTACGTTCCAAAACTACATCCACCACCAATATGTTTGCTTTCTTCCACCAAAGTCCCAGTCATCCCCACCCTGTAAAATTGAGTATTCTTCTCCAGTACACATGCTGGATAGACCACATGCTGGCTCACAAAACATTATTTTACAGTATTATGAAGATAGGAATTTTATAAATTTTCCTCTTAGGACATGTATGTTTTAAAAATGCAAATTAATCATCAACTAAAATGGGAAAGAAATTTGAAACACTTAGAAGTGGGCCTTCCCCCTGCTACATTAAATTCTGCTCCTTGGAAAATTCTCCTTGGGTTTAAAAAGCAACAATTAAATTTCAGTATTTTGACACTACTACAAAGTCTTTATGAGATGAAATTATTCATCAACAATAAGGGAAAGTCTAAATTTAACACAGAGAACTTTAATTTATAGTTTGAATAACTATGTTACAGGTCAGTAAATGATTTAGTTAGTAGCTTGTTAAGTCATATTATTAAAGGAACTCAGACCAATAAAAGGTCGTATGAAATAAAAAATAAATCTTTACAGTATATTTTTAATGAGAAAAGCTGTTTCAAAATAGATTTATTTCTTTAACTCTATTATAGAACTTTTTGTACAAATTTTCCAAGAACTTGAGTTAATAGCATGACCTCTCATTACTATATCTGAGATCACTTACACAAAATCCATAGTGTTGCCAGACTTGAGGTCCATCTCTATTACCAGATTGGCTTTCAGTCTAAATCATATAGGGGCATGCACCCAGCAGCACCATGTGGCAATTCTTAAGGTGGTCTGTGTTACATCCCAGATGCCAAGGATGAAAGCACTCTACAAGGTTTAAGCCGGAAATTTTTTTGTTTGTTTGTTTGTTTGTTTGTTTTTGGGCCACACCGGCGGTGCTCAGGGGTTACTCCTGGCTGTCTGCTCAGAAATAGCTCCTGGCAGGCACGGGGGACCATATGGGACACCGGGATTCGAACAAACCACTTTTGGTCCTGGATCAGCTGCTTGCAAGGTAAACCCCGCTGTGCTATCTCTCCGGGCCCAAGTCGGAAATTCTTTATTAGCTCCACAGCAACTGCGCTTTACACAAGGAAAGCAAAGTGCAGCCTTGAAAGCAGTTCTTCAGGTCCTTTTAATGTGTGGGGTACATCCTCACAGAGAATATATACACAAGTAGAAAAGTGGGCTCAATAACGAAGAATAGGGTTAGAGTTACAAGGACAATAAGTGGCTAGTTCTTAGTAAAACTTCAACAGATATTTATTTTCAGAAAGAGGCTCCTGTCTCTGGGTTTGACTAGTTAGGGAGTTCCTACAATAAAACAATAAGTCATGACAAGAGCTAATCTCTGTGGCAATAAAGCAAGCAATTATTGGCAAAGCCAATATTTGTGTTCAGCAGTCAGGTTTCCTAGCTGAGTGGGGAGAGGGTCTCTAAAAACAAAACCCACCAACAAACTCCACAACCATAGGTCAGCAATAGTACTCATTTTTCTGAGCTAAAGTTTCACAGTCTATCTGGATTCCCTTCCTTGTGATCCCCACGTCCACCTGGAGAATGTCACTACTAAGGGAATTGGGTTCTTTCCTGGCTATCCCAAAGGGCTGCCTCTGCTCTTCCTTTTATCTCAGTGGCCAAAAATCATAATTCCTAATCACAGAATAAGCAGCTCATAAAGGGACCCCATCATGAATTAGAAGCTATCACTGGCCCTCCACTGTGCCCTGATATAAACTTTTTTCATGATTTCTATCTTCCTATCACCCATAGGTACACTACTTCTTGACTCTTCTCTCTGTAGGCTCCTATGGCACTTTGTTTTATAAAACTAACCCAGTGATGCTTTTGTTTTCCTGGGAGATCACCCAGAAGCCAGAGCTCCTGGACCCTGTGGTAGTGCAGCCTGCACCAGACTTGATGACTTCTTGTGCCATGGGTAGCACAGCATGTAGTATGAAGAAGGCAATAGAGACCACAAACTCAGCCCAATCATGAGTCATATTGTAATGTCCTGGGATCTGAACAAGGAAGGATGCAAGGTTTCCGCAAGACTATTAACATACCAGGTAGTCTATTGGGGAATAGCACAAAGGAGCAGTATGAAGGTACCCCTAGACAAAAAGCTAGAACTTCATGATATTTGAGTTTGTGTGACACTAATGTGGATGCGGTTGTTTTCTTTTCTTTTCTTTTCTTTTCTTTTCTTTTCTTTTCTTTGGGGGGGGGGGGTTTGGGCCACACCCGGCAGTGCTCAGGGGATACTCCTAGCTGTCTGCTCAGAAATAGCTCCTGGCAGGCACGGGGGACCATATGGGACACCGGGATTCGAACCAACCATCTTTGGTCCTGGATCGGCTGCTTGCAAGGCAAACACCGCTGTGCTATCTCTCCGGGCCCCGGTTGTTTTCTTAATGTCCATTTCTTCCCTATCATTATTGATGTATAAAAAGGCCATTTTTGTATGTTAATTTTGTAGCCTGCCACACTGCTATATGAATCTATTATTTCTAGAAGCTTTTTGGTAGAGTCTTTAGGATTTTCTAAATGTAGTATCATATCATCTGCAAACAGTGAAAGCTTGACTTCTTCCTTTCCTATCTGGATTCCCTTGATATCTCTTTTTGCATAATAACTATAGCAAGTACTTCCAGTAATATGTTAAATATGAGTGGTGAGAGAGTACAGCTTTGTCTTGTACCAGAATTTAGAGGGACAGCTTTTAGTTTTTCTCCATTTAAGATAGTATTTGCCATTGGCTTGTGGTAGATACCTTAACTCTATTGAGTAAGATTCCTTTCATTCCAATCTTGCTGAGAGTTTTTATCAAGAATGGTGTTGGACCTTATCAAATGCTTTCTCTGCATCTATTGATATGATCATGTGATTTTTATTTTTCTTATTGATATTGTGTTTTATGCTGATGATTTATGGATGTTAAGCCATCATTGCATTCTTTGAACATAGTGAATGATCTTCTTGATAAGGCATTGAATCCTATTTGCCAGGATTTTGTTGAGGACCTTTGCACCTGTGTTCATCAGGGAGATTGGTCTAATTTTTACTTTTGGCAGCATCTCTGTCTGGTTTTGGTATCAAGGTAATGTTGGCTTCATAAAAGCTACTTGGAAGTGTTCCCGTTTTTTCAATTTCATGAAAGAGCCTGGCCAGTATATATAGTATTTTCTCTTGAAAGGTTTGAAAGAATTCATTAGTGAATTTATCTGGGCCTGGGCTTTTGTTTTTGGGCAGGCATTTGATTACCATTTTAATTTCCTCAATAGTGATGGGGGTGTTTAGATATGCTACATCCTCCTTATTCAACCATGGAAGGTTATAAGAGTCCAAGAATTTATCAGATTCTTCCAGGTTCTCATGAATTGAATTGAATCTGCAGTATTTGCAGTGATCTCCCCTTTTTATTTCTGATATGTGTTGTCAAGTTTCTCTTTGTGAGTTTTTTTAATGGTCTGTCAATCTTGTTTATTTTTTTCAAAGAACCAAGTTCTGCTTTTGTTGATATTTCAGATTGGTTTTTTTGGGTTTCCACTTCATTGATTTCTGCTCTAAGCTTTGTTATTTTCTTCTATCTCCTTATTTTTGGTTCCTTTTGTTGATCATTTTCTAATTCTACAAGCTGTGTCATTAAGCTATTCAGGTATGCCCCTTCTCCCTTCCTGATGTGTGTTTGCAAAGCTATAAATTTTCCTCTCAGTACCTTTTTGCTGTGTCCCACAGATTGATAGTTTGTGTCTTAATTGTCATTTGTTTCCAGAAAATTTTTGATTTCCTCTTTGATTTTATCTCAGACCCACTGGTTGTTCAGTAGTAGGCTGTTTAATTTCCAGTTGTTAAAGTATTTCTCTGTACAAAACTATAAAACCCTGTTCCAAAAAATAAGAGAGGACACTAGGAAATGGACACACATACCCCACTCATGGATTGGCATGATTAACATCATTGAAATGTCAATACTCCCCAAAGCATTGTACAGATTTAATGCGATCCTTCTAAAGATACCCATGACATTCTTCAAAGAAGTGGATCAAACAATTCTGAAATTCATTTGGAACAATAAACATCCTCAAATAGCAAAAGCAATTCTTGGGATAAGGAATATAGGAGGCATTATGTTCCCCAACTTTAAACTGTATTACAAAGCAATAGTTATCAAAACAGCATGGTATTGGAATAAAGCCAACCCTCAGATTAGTGAAATAGGCTTGAGAACTCAGAGAATGTTCCCCAGGTATACAATCACCTAATTTTGACAAAGAAGCAAAAATCTAAATGGAGCAAGGAAAGCCTCTTCAAGTGGTGTTGGCACAACTGGTTAGCCACTTGTAAAAAAGCGATTGCAGGCCCCCCTAACTAACACCATGTACGAAGGTAAAATCGAAGTAAACTAAAGACCTTAATATCATACCTGAAACCATAAGATATATAGAACAATACATAGGTAAAATACTCCATGACATCAAGACTAAAGATATCTTTAAGGAGGAAACAGTACTTTCCAAACAAGTGGAAGCACAGATAAACAGATGGGAATATAGTAAACTGAGAAGCTTCTGCACCTCAGAGGAAATAGTGCCCAGAATACAAGAGCCATCCACTAAGTCGGAGAAACTATTCATCCAATACCCATATCCAAAATATAAAAGGCACTGATAGAACTTTACAAGAAAAAAAAAATCTAACCCCATCAAAAAATGGTGAGAAGAAATGAACACTTAGTCAAAGAAGAAATACAAATGGCCAAAAGGCACAGGAAAAAATGTTCTACACCACTAATCATCAGGGAGATGCAAATCAAAACAACTATGAGAAACTATCTCACACCACAGAGATTGGTGCATAACACAAAGATTGAGATCAAACAGAGATGGCGGGGATGCGGAGAGAAAGGAACTCTTATCCACTGCTGGTGGAAATGCTGTCTAGTCCAACCTTTATAGAAAGTGATATGGAGATTCCTCCAAAAACTAGAAATTGAGCTCCCATACGATCCAGCTATACCACTTCTACGGATATACCTGGGCTTAGGAATACAAAAATACAATACAAAAATCTCTTTCTCACACCTATATTCAATGCAGTGCTATTTACAATAGCCAGACTCTGGAAACAACCAAGATGCCCTTCAACAGATGAATGGCTAAAGAACTGTGGTACATATACACATATGTGGTACATATGCAGCCTTCAGGAGAGACTAGTCATGAAATTTTCCTGTACATGGATGTACATGGAATCTATTATGCTGAGAGAAATAAGCCAGAGGGAGAGAGATAGATGATGAATAGTCTCACTCATCTATGGGTTTTAAGAAAAATAAAAGATATTTTGCAATAATTCTCAGAGACAAATGAGAGGAGGGCTGGAAGGTCCAGCTCACAACATGAAGCTCATCACCAAGAGTGATGAGTGCAGCTAGAGAAATAACTACATTGAGAACTATCATAACTATGTGACTGAATGAGGGAAGTAGAAAGCCTGTCTAGAATACAGGAGGGAATGGTGTGGGGAGAAGGGATATTGGTGACATTGGTGATGGGAATGTTGCACTGGTCAATGGGGGTGTTCTTTACATGACTGTAACCCAACTACAATCGTATTTGTGATCAAGGTGTTTAAATAAATATATTAATAAAAAAGGTTATAATGCATTGTTAAAAAGAAGCTAGAACTTCCCTATCACCCTTACCTATATAATCCTAACCAAGACCTTGTGTGTGGGTCATTTCCTTTTAGAGATGACCCTGACTGGTCAGTTTTGGGGCTGTTGGTAGATGGATTATAGTTTTGTTCTGCTCTACTCCAATGGTATGTGGTCTCCTTCAACTCTGTACCCTAACAATATATGCATTACTGGAACTAATGGGTTAGTGCCACAACCGCCCTCTCACACCCTAATCAGCCTTGTTCAGAATCTGAGACAACTCATAGATCTTCTGGTTCAAAGTATTATCCAGCACTTCCTCTATCTGTGTAACACAATAACCATCTTGAGCTAGAGTTCATTTATATTAGAGTGGGACCCAGAGCTGATATCTTTTGCACCCAGAGCTTCTTTGCTCATCCAAAGCAGTTAATTTTACACCCATACACAGGAGTCAAGCCCTGTGGCTACTAAGCACAGTGGTGTTTCTTTACTGGAAACATTTGTTGCTAAGTTTTCTGTCACCAGTTTGACCTTGATATAACACTGGACACTACGGAGGGACCCACTTCATCAGTAAGGGACATCTAAGTCAAACAAGGCCTTTTGAATCTGTGCTGCATGTTTCGGGCCATGAGTGCAAGAAAGAATACTCCCGTCCCCCTATTGAATAGTGAATATGGACTCTGGGGACACCCAGGCATCTGCTTATTTTTACAGGTAAGGATGCTACTTCCAGAACCACCCTTTAAGAGTGCATTGGGAAGCATTAGATCCTGAGACCCTAACGAAGGACAAAATTATTTCCCTCTGGCCTGAGTACCCTCTGGATAGTGTTAAGTGGCAGAAACAGGGAAGAGTTAAATTTGCTATTTTGCAAACTTATTGGAAAAATGGTTAAAAATTCCCTAAGGACAGTTACTCTGCAAACTGCACCTGCCATTCCTAGACTTACAGAGGTACTGGTACTGCCTCCCTCTGAGTTGGCCCAGCAGCCAGCATTTGTCTCTGCTTGGTTGCCAAGCAACTGCTAAGGTGCCTGCTAGCCCGTGGCCTCTCCCTACTTGGAGACAGCTGAGTGGTCTGGTCTTGATGCACTCACTGGCCCGTCTCCTTTAGAGCTGACTGGACAGCTCTGGAGACATCTCTCAGAACTTCCCTCATACTCCACTGTACTTCGTTCTGCTGGGAATGGGGACAGCTGTACCTGGTAGCTCTTGTTTTTCTAGTAGCTGCTCTTCTAGACCTGATGGGTTGCTGATAGATCTTCCCATGGAGATGACTTCTCCAGTTTGAGTTCTGGTGGTTACTTCCCTACCTGCAGCCTCTCCACTTGTGTCGTGCTCCCTCCATGGAATGGGGGCCAGGTAGAGTCCCAGGCTTCACCCTTTCAACTGCTGCACAGAAGCCCTTTCCCAGAGCTTTTGACAGGAGCCTCTACCGTGCTGCCCTCCAAGAAGCTCCTTGTCTGCTAAGAAAATGTTGATTGGTCTAACTCAGAAGTAGAAAAACTGAACATGGTAATGTCGAATTGTCTTAGGACTGCCATTAACTTGCCACTTGGTATCCAAAAATCTCTTCATTTGCTCCCCTCTGAAACAGATTGGGAGTAGTGTGAGGGTCTGGAAACACAGCGTAGTCTCACTGCTCTTGCATCCGAATGATTGTTCAATTACATTTTAAAGCATTCAAGTACTATTTGGAGATTATAAAAATTAAAGTATTAGCTTTCACTTTCAAAGCTTACTCTTTCAATTTGTATACTGAAGTCTTAAAATTTATCTCTAAATTAATTTTTATTATGGCCTAATATGTAAATCATATGCTACATTAAAAGGATACCATACTTAAAAAGTTTGTAAATTCTTAGTTATGTTCCAGTATGCCAGTTTCCCAATCTGTATGTGTCAGCTCCCTTCTATAACCTTAAGATAGCTATGTCCCAGTCCTCAAAATTTGTTAATATGTTTCACTGCATGGCAAGTAAGAATAAGGGCAACAGATATAATTTAAATTAGAATCAATCAATTAATCTAATTAAATTAGAGTTAATAATTAGAATTAATAATTAGAATTGATTATTAATGGTTAATTAGAATTAGAGTTAATAACTGATCAACTGATTGAAAAATAAGCACATTATTTTAGATTAACCAGGTGACCAAAGTAGTTCACAAACTTCAAAGTTAGTTTAGTATGGGGGCTTCCAATTAGTGCATATAGGGCTCAGGGCCCAACCCAGAAGATTCTTTACCAAGGGTGGTGAACAAGTTCGACACAAAGAGCCAAAATTTTAAACTGTGAGAGTCAGAGAGCCACACCACGCAGTGACCTGCCAAAACAGACAAACACTCACACAAAAGCATCTAATTTTAACAATAATATATTCAACACATATTGCATTTTGCCATTTTGAGTGAGGGTCAAAATCCTGCAGCGATGGTGAGGGTGTGCTGTGTCTTCCATACTAAGAACTAACTGCAAGATGTGACCCAACATGTGCCACACGGTCCCCCTCTCGCTGGCCCGTGCAGTTGTCTCCAAGGGATGGGAGATAGGATGACGCAGCCTGGGGCGGGACTGCGCGCTTGGAGAGCTCTCCTCAGAAGCAGCAGAACAAAATCCAAATTTGGCAAAGAGCCACAGCATACAAAAGAATGATAAGAGACAAAGAGCCGCATTCATTTTGGCCAGAAGCCGCATGCGGCTCGAGAGCTGCGTGTTCACCACCCTGTAATCTTTACATTCCCTGGTGATTTTCAGCCTACACAAGGTCAGTGGTTCAATGCAAGGACTCCTGAGGCTATGGTAAGGAATTACCTGATTAACCTGGCCACTCTAGAGTATTCAAGACCACACCTGGTAATTCCTAGGATGCCTGTGTTGCCAAGAATTGATCTGAGTTGGCTGAACTCATGACATGTGCATGAGTTCACAGAACACTGACTTCACAAAGGTGTTGTAAGGAAGAGAGAGCAACAGAAGAAAAGTAGAGAAAGGGCATTGAAAACGGAATAAGAGATCCCAGATCGTGGAAGAGAGGTGACCTTTAGTATTTGAAAATGGCAGGCATCAGATTTATTTCAGACACTTGGGAAGGAACAAATGCAAACGTTCTAATTTTAGCGAGACACATTTTGGAATTTTTAACCACAAACCTAAAAATACTTCATGTTATATTTAAGCAATTAAGTTCTAACAACATCATGATAACAATAAATAATGCACTATTATACCCTTATTTCCCCTCTCACCGAACAGCAAGTTACTGAATCCATTAGCACATCAAAATTGCTTTACATGGAATTTACTGAGTCGGGGAAATTCTGACAATGTTTTATTTCTAAAAAGACTTTCTCTTCCTCAAAGCTTAAATTTACCCAGTGCAATTTTTTTAAGCAGAACTTTGCATAATATAAATAATTTAACATCACAATTCTAAAAATCTGCTCTTGATAATGGGATTACGAAATGTATATAATGTCTTTTATCTACTTGATGGCTTCTCTGGGGTCAATTGCCAAAAACAAGTATTTGGCAGCTTTTTAGGAACATTAACATGAAGTCTACTAAAATCACTAGGTCAAATGGATATTTGAGTGTCAAATCCTGTGAAACATGGGATAATGTTTTCTTTAGAAAATAAATTGTAAATAAATTTTGGTCTTGTTATGTTTGTAGTTACCTAAACTTACATTTCCCTTTCTTCTGGTGAAAAACTGAGTAGAAAATGCAAGTCATTATGAACTTTTAGACAAAGCCCTAAGGAAATTGCACTTAGATAAGATACACAACTGACTGAAGAAATGGGAAACTAAATTGCACCTATCCTTATCCTCCTGCACCTGTGAAGGTGTGGGAAACAGTTTGAAATATTTGTGTTTATCTACTTTAACTGTCAAAGTTTTCCATGGAAGAGTGTTCATAAAGTACATACTATGAGGTGGAAGATATATTTGACATATGCTTGAAATATTGACATCTGTCAGTAATATGAATCGATATAAGTAAAACATGAAAGTACTTCAATCATGATATGATTATTTTATTATCCTCTAGAAGAAGCTGAATGTTAAACATATTATCAGAACTAAAACCAGAAAATATCCTGTAGAATTAAAATAAGACAACTATGAAAATGCAGTCAAGTATTTTTAACAGTATTATTATTTACATGAAAATCACTTTATATTCCTTTTACATCTTTATGTTACTGTGCTTTCTTTTGAAAAAAATTTATTCAGGTAACAATGGTTTACAACCATAAATAGTTTATATTATAGGGGGATTTTCAACAAATATTATTTTTCAAATTAATTTTTATATACAATAATATTAATTAATACTAATTCCTTAAGGTAGAACTTTATATTACAAATTTTGGTCCTACATTAGAGGAATTGTAATTTTTATGGGTTGTGAAAGTTTATATTTCTTTATAAAATACTTTCTTTTATAATGTTCAAAATAAATTTAATAAGGATTAAAAAGAGCAAGTGTTTTCTCACTTGCTAGCATTATATATGTCATTTTTGTGTATTACTTTAGTCAAAACAACTGAATAATAAGATACATTTTTAAAACTTTTAAGAGTATAATTTAGAAAGTTTTTAAGTCAGATTAGTTAATTTAAAGAATGTTATTTAATTTTATTCTACAAGTTTAATCTTACAATATTACAGTATATATAATTCCTTTCGATATTAAAGACTAAATAAGGGGCCGGGTAGGTGGCGCTGGAGGTAAGGTGTCTGCCTTGCAAGCGCTAGCCAAGGAAGGACCGCGGTTCGATCCCCCGGCGTCCCATATGGTCCCCCCAAGCCAGGGGCGATTTCTGAGCACATAGCCAGGAGTAACCCCTGAGCGTCAAGCGGGTGTGGCCCAAAAACCAAAAAAAAAAAAAAGACTAAATAAAATATTATCTAAATATTATCTAAAATATAATGTGACTAAAAAGCTATGAGGTATTTAAGAATTACGATCTCTAGCCATACAGTTAATAACTCTATTATTTATTGGACTAAAGTTTATCTTATGAATATATTTGTAATAAGACTTATAGTATCCATGAAGTAAGTGCAGCTATTTAGAGTACATTATGCAATGCACTATGAGTTCCTACAAAACAATTAACCTTGAATAGTCAATAAACAGATAAAACTGGCTATATATCTTGAAATAACTGCTTTTTAAAGAAAGCAATAGAATACATCTATCAAGAAGGGGAAGAGAATTTAAAAGAATATATCAAGTTTGAAGAGTAACAAATTGAAAGTTGCAATACATATTAAAAATCATATCACAAACAGCTCAAATCTTTCCATTTTTGAAATGTAACAAGTTTAATTTAGGATGATGACAAATATGTAATGGATAACAGAATTTGGACAAAAAATTTAAATCTGTAATTTTTCTTTTATTCTTCTATCAAAATACTATAAAGCAATATCCTTGAGTATTAAAAAATTCTCTAAATACAATAAGGATGGATCTTCGTGGTATACTGAATAAAAGAACAAGAGATAGTTCAGCATTTAAAGGCATCTACTTTGCATTTTAGTACTTAATCTGAGTATACTATGTACTGGCACTGTTTTAAGTAAAGTTTCATGATAATAAAGATTCTGGGACAAATTCAATTATACTAGAAGTAGGAGTGTGTGTGCCTGTGGAGAGAACCAAGTAATTTAGCAATCCTAGAGTACATCTGGTGATGTTGCCGTCATGAAAGGAACATACCTTAAACCTTGCACCATCTATCCAGCCTTACTTACACATACTTTAAGTAAAGTATACAAAAGTAAACTATTCTGCTTATAAGTGTTCATGGAAAAATTGATATTATGAATCTTATCTTCTAGACCCCCCCCCAACACAAATAATTTTCAGGAAAAATAAGTGTACTTTCTACTCAAGAATCCATTTTAGAAGCTGGAGTGATAGCACAGTGGGGATGGCATTTATTTTGCACGTGGCTGACCCAGGTTGGATTTCCAGCATCCCATACTGTCCTCTGAGCCTGCCAACTGTAACCCCTGAGAACCACCAAGTGCGACCCAAAAACAAAATCAAACCAAACAAAAACACAAACAAAATAGACACAGAGTTGAAACTTTGACTTTAATATTGAGTGTAAGAGTCACTCAATATTACTTAATATATTTTCTAACAAGCAAAATAGTGGTATCATTTATTATTAAATATGCTCACAATGTTGAAAATGAAGCAATTTTTAGTGGAATACGCATGTGTTTAGAATGCCATCTATTTTAAAAGACATTCAAATTTGTTTGTGCTGTATAGCTGCCTCTGGGGAAAAGAAAAATGTGAGAAGAATCATTAGGAAGAAGAATGTGTGAAATATGATGAGGAAGAGGAATATGAATGTGCATTTTTTGCATTCAAATACCTGTTTTTAATTTTTTGTTTTAAATTTAAATCTCAAAATATATCACTGCGACTAGAAGGAGTATTCTCAGCACATTCATTGTTACCTGCTCTCTAAATTGTGACAGTGATCAAAATGCCTGTGCAGAACTCCTGACAAATGGAAAAATAATTCTGTCACTATGTCTGAGTTATTTTGTCAGACTGGTTTAGATGTTAAGCCTTCTGGGGGAGGAACTGATTTCTTTCTGGGTGAAGTTGACAGCATATACTACAGCATTTACAGAAAAATAGTTGCAGAATCATGGTAGGAAAAACAACCCCCTCAAACCCAGATTACAACTCCAAAAAAAAAGTATTTAATTAATAAATAATTCCATTGTTAGTGTCTGTATGACTTTCCAGATCAGCTTGCATTTAAAAGACATTTCCTGATATACATATTTTAGGATCAACATCCATATGAAGCAAATAATATTATTCACAGAAATTCTAGTGGCTTATAAAAAAATCGTTCTCTTCAGTTATATTAATCATTGGTTCTTCCAATATGCTTGAACAAACAAGAGCACCTGATTGCAAATTAACTGCTTCTAAAGATGGTTTATGAATATTAGCATATCAGCAAACCATATGGTAAATTAGACTTATCCCTGGTATTTTACCAGAGGAAGCCAAAATAATTAGAAATTACTGTCAATAACTGCTGTTGCACATAGCTACAGACTCACTGAAATAAAACTGTTTTTAGAAATGTCTGTTCTATAGGTATATAACAAAAGACAGGCTATAAACTAGTTGATTGTTTGAAACAGACACATGCAAAATGTACTAACAGGCTGAATTTAAATTAGTTTGTTTGCAATCTGTTTTTCCTATATATTTGACATGGGAAGTTTTGTTTATTTGTCAAAGTATAGCATCCTATCCTGCCTTGATCAGAAAGATAGATAATACTTCCTTTTTTTGTTTGTTTGGGGTTTTTTTTGCATTTTTTCTTTATTTAAACATCTTGATTACAAATATGATTGTGGTTAGGTTTCAGTCATGTAAAGAACACCCCCCTTCACCAGTGAAACATTCCCATTACCAATGTCCCAAATATCCCTCCATCCCACCCCACCCCCACCTGTACTCTAGACAGGCTTTCCAGTTCCCTCATTCATTCACATGATTATGATAGTTCTCAGTGTAGTTATTTCTATATCTGCACTCAACACTCTTTGTGGTGAGCTTCATGAAGTGAGCTGGAAGTTCCAGCCCTCCTCTCATTGTCTCTGAGGATTGTTGCAAAGATGACTTTTATTTTTCTTAAAACCCATAGATGAGTGAGACTATTCTGCGTCTCTCTCTCTCTCCCTCTGACTTATTTCACTCAGCATGATAGACTCCATGTACATCCATATATAGAAAAATTTCATGACTTCATCTCTCCTGATGGCTGCATAATATTCCATTGTGTATATGTACCACAGTTTCTTTAGCCATTCGTCTGTTGAAGGGCATCTTGGTTGTTTCCAGAGCCTGGCTATTGTGAATAGTGCTGCAATAAATATAGGTGTGCGGAAGGGGTTTTTGTATTGTATTCTTGTGTTCCTAGGGTATATTCCTAGGAGTGGAATAACTGGGTCGAATGGGAGCTCAATTTCCAGTTTTTGGAGGAATCTCCATATTGCTTTTCATAGAGATTGGACTAGACAGCATTCCCACCAGCAGTGGATAAGAGTTCCTTTCTCTCCACATCCCCTCCAGCACTGATTGTTTTCATTCTTTGTGATGTGTGCCAATCTCAGTGGTGTGAGATGGTATCTCATCGTTGTTTTGATTTGCATCTCCCTGATGATCAGTGATGTGGAGCATTTTTTCATGTTCCTTTTGGCCATATAGGAGACAGCCATTAGAAGATGAGAGAGAGCAACAGAGTTCAAAGTTAGCGGAAAGTGTTTTAGAATTTGCATGCAGGAGATTCAGATTCAATCCTTGGCATCGCATAGACTACCAAACTCCACTTGGATTGAATCCTGAGCACAAACTCATGAATAGCACCTGAGCATAGTGTGTGACCCTAAATCAAAAGCAAACAATAAAGCAATCATTAAGCAGCAATTAAGATTCTTTTTGCCCAGTGATGTATTCTATTATATCCATTTTGATGCAACCATGCAATTTGATCTAATATAGATGGAAATGAAGGTTATCACATTAAACAAAGTAAAAAGAAATGCTAGAAGACTCACTCATCTGTGGAAAGTTGAGAAAGAAAAACAAGTAACAAACAATCTTTGATTTGGAATTAGAAACCTTACTAACAAACAGGTCTGAATGTGCTTAAGAGTCTGTTTTACTATCAACTCCAATATGCTCCTACTGCTTTTGCTTTATGGGTCACTATTTGAATAAAAATAGCTAAGAGTTGTCATATCTCAGTAAGTGAATACTACTCAAAAAACATGGCATATATGTACAAAGCATCTCTCATTAAAGCACTCATATATTTTTTTGTGCTTAGTGACTTTTACACATTATTTGATTCATCTCATCACAGCCATTCATTTTGATTAAGGGCAACTAGTGCAACATAGATAATAAACTGATCCAAATGCCTGAATTTTACACCATACTTATGTAACAGTATTTATTTGTAAATATAATACATATAATTTATATATAAACATATATATTATATAATATGTATGATATTATGTATTATAATATAATATAATTAATATGATATGATATAATATAATATAATATAACATAACATAACATAACGTAACGTAACGTAACGTAACATAACATACATAACATAACAAAACATAACATAACATAATATAATTAATATAATATATATATTATATATAATATATATTATATATTATATTAATTATATTATATATATAATTATATTATATATAATTATATTATATTATTATATTATATATAATGTGACCCAAAAAATAAAAGAAAGTAAATTTACCCTGATATCTGAAAATGATAAATGTTTATTTTCTTTTAGTAGGTTTTCATCTTTTCAAATTATATTTATACATTATATAATTATGTATTATAATTATATATTATATTCATATATAAACATCACATATTATATTTATATATAATATGATATGATATGATATGATATGATATGATATAATTATATTAATTATATTATATAATATGATATGATATAATATAATATGATATGATATGATATAATTATATTAATTATATTATATAATATGATCATATTAATTATATTATTATATTATATTATATTATATCATATCATATTATATATATAAATATAATATGTGATATTTATATATGAATATAATATATAATTATAATACATAATTATATAATGTATATATATAATTTGAAAAGATGAAAACCTACTAAAAGAAAATAAACATTTATCATTTTCAGATATCAGGGAAAATTTACATTCTTTTATTTTTTGGGTCACATTGCCAGAACTGCACAGAGCTTACTTTCAGTGTGGCTGAAAGGATCATATGTGGTGCCAAAGACTGATTCAATATAGGTTGGCTTCATACAAGGCAACTACTTTATCCACTGTACTACCTCTCCAGTTCCAAGGAAGACTTTACTTTAGAATAAAATATACAAAATTTTTATAATGTTAAATTATGGTTATCAAAGTTGAATGTCTTTCCCACCTCCTGCAGAGTTTATTAATTGGGTTTGTATGTTGCAGTGTGGAGTGAAATCTGGGGCACTGAATCTTTGAATCTATTTAATTTCTTATCACCTAATGATGTGACTGACTATGAGATCAAATTTTAAGTAGCAAGCATGAATTAAAATTTGAGTTGAGAGGCCAGAGAAATAGCATGGGAGTAGGACATTTGTCTTGCATGCAGAAGGATGGTGGTTCCAATCCCGGAATTCCATATGGTCTCCTGATCCTGCCAGGAGCAATTTCTGGGCATAAAGCCAGGAGTAACCCCTGAGAGCTGCTGAGTGTGACCCCCTGAAAAAATTTTGAGCTGAGATTTGAAGATTGTTGATAGTTGCTAAAAAAAATATCTAAAGAGAATAAAGAGAACAGTGCTATCAGTCATAAAATCAAGAAATGTGGAGATTTATGGATTCTGTAAAATGTTTAGTTTATGGTGTAATTAGTTTACAGAAAAAGATGATTCATTACAATGGAACCACACTAATTTATACTCTACCAAAGTCCTGCTCGAGGTGAACAGGTCTGAAGCAGAGTCCTGTGAGAATCAAGAAAACTGGACAGAAAATAGAGAGAAAGCCATGATTTTCAGGGGACTGACTCATGGACAAAGAGCCCTGACTGTCTTTTCCATTAGATATTTATTGTTCAAAATTAATGGTCATAGAAATAAAAGTAGATAACAAACAAAACATGAGGGGGTTTTCAACTTCAATAAGGGAATGTGAGGAATGAAGCAGTTTTAGGTAGTAAGTTCTGGATATTTTCTTCATCTGGGTAAGTATAATAGATAGTAGGCTTTATACAAGGGCTCCCACTCTAGGACATTCTCTGATTAGCATAGGCATTTCCATAACTTGTGTTAGGAGCCCTTCTGTTTATTATCGGTACCTTTTCATGGAATTCCAGATATTAAGATTAGGCTTGGGTTTTTTGGCACTACTTATATTTCTAACTTGGAGCTTCCTACTAGAGTTAGAAAACTGTTCTAGGCTTCGTCAACATGTGTACATGTGGCACACAGGTCAGTAACAACAAATTTGATTTCTGTGATTCTTCTCTGATTATAAATGAGTTCTGAAGGTAGACTTCATCACAGACACCTGGTTGTATTCCTTAAAATTCTGAATTGTTTCCTGGAAAGCATTTAGAAAGGAAAGTCAGCTGCCTAGGGGCTCATCAGTTTACCACAGGCTGTACCACAGGCTCTATTTATTTTACCTCTCAAGTGATTTAATGCTTATGAATACCACCATGTGGTGCCTTATAAGAAGGGGGTTCTTGTGTTTTTGCCACGTAGTGTGAAAGATGTTTACTTTGCACTCCAAGATTTGCAAACTATCTTGAGAACACATGCTCATTTTCTAGTAATTTTTTATATACACAAGAAAAGCTACCCTAAGAAATTGATTTTGTAATTTTTAAAAAATTTTAAACAGAGTTTATAAAAACACCAAGCAAATCATACAATACTCCCTTCTCTTCCACCCTCCATATATTTATGTATATTATATAAAAAAAGAGCTATAAGATGATAAAACTAGACACACCCACATAGAGTTACTGATCTCCCGGGACCACATATAATTTATGTTTTCTATGTTTTAAATAAATGTAGGACTAAGTAAATGTTTTTCATTTTAATCTATAGTTGACAGAAGAAATAAAAAGGACATGAAAAGGGAATCTGAGAAGGCATAGATGTCCTTTGGAAGAAAAAGTCAAAGCAGGAAGGGAAGAAAAATAATCTTAAGATTTACTCTTCACGAATGGCTAAAGAAACTGTGGTACATATACACAATGGAATATTATGCAGCTGTCAGGAGAGATGAAGTCATGAAATTTTCCTATACATGGATGTACACAGAATCTATTATGCTGAGTGAAATAAGTCAGAGAGAGAGAGAAAAATGCAGAATGGTCTCACTCATCTATGGGTTTTAAGAAAAATGATAGACATTCTTGCAATAATAATTTTCAGACACAAAGAGAAAAAAGCTGGAAGTTACAGCTCACCTCATGAAGCTCACCACAAAGAGTGATGAGTTTAGTTAGAGAAATAACTACATTTTGAACTGTCCTAATAATGAGAATGTATGAGGGAAATGGAAAGCCTGTCTGGAGTACAGGCGGGGGTTGGGTGGGGAAGAGGGAGATTTTGGACATTGGTGATGGGAACGTTGCACTGGTGATGGGGGGTGTTCTTTACATGACTGAAACCCAAACACAATCATGTATGTAATCAAGGTGTTTAAATAAAATTAAAAAAAAGATTTACTCTTCAGGAAAGTCTCTAATAATATCATCATACACTCATATTTTGATGGGGTTATTGTTTTTTTATTATTGATTTCTGTGAATGCTTTGTTTACCCTAACTACTAATTCTTTACCTGATGTAGGTATGTAAATATTTTCTCCAAGGCAGTAGATCCTTTTTATTTTAACTTTTGCAGTGCAAAACATTTTGTTTGATTTAGTTTTGTTTATTTTCACTTTTGTTGCTTTTACCAATGGAGTCAGATCATTAGTCAACTTTGAGATCTATATTCATAAAAATTCTGATGATGTTTTCATAAATGAATTTTATAGATCCTGTTCTGATCAAAAAGTTTTTTATTTCATGTTCACTTTTATATATGAGGACAGATACTGATGCAATGTGTGTGTGTTTTATTTTTTTCATCCTTTTTCTGAACATCCTTTTTCTGTAAAAGGATGACTTTTTTCAATAAATGATATTGGGAAACTGGTTATATAATTGGATGCACCTAAAGTACCCAATACCCTTGTCATAGATTACCTGTCTATATAATTGAGGATTCATTTCTAGGATTTCAACTCCATTTAATAGGTCTGACAGTCTATTATTATTTCACTTTTATACTAATTAGAATAGCTTTAGAGTATATCTTAAAATCATTGAACATGATCAACCAACTTTTATTTTTTCTAGATCTTATTTTGCCAATGGGGAGGTTTAAGATTTCATACAAATTTTACTAGCACTTATTCTAGTCCTTGAAGCCTGTCATTGGAATTTGTGCAAGACTGCTTCTATTTATTTCATACGTGCTTTATAGTTTTTAATACATAACCATATTACTCCTTTGTTATGTTTATATTTATTTTATGTTATGGATACTATTCTAGAAGGAGTTTCCTTTTCATCCTATATCTCACTTATATGTGGTATATAGAAAGAATGGATGAGTGAAAGCATGGCTCGAAAATGGGGATGCATAGGTCAACCTTCACCCCAAAAACAAAGGGAAAGGAGGGAAAAAATCAGGACAGGAAGCAATAGAAACAGAGATCAAGGAAATCTAAATATATTGATTGTATAGAAGTGTGGTATAATTTTCTTTAACTTCTAATTCATTGTTGATATATAGAAATGCAACAGATGTTTATGTGTTAAGTATGTATGTTGCAAATTTTGTTTTATTGATATAGTTTTAGAGTTTTCTATTTGAATTATGTCTTTATAAATATTAAAAGTTAAGCTTTTTCCATTAGACTGCATCTGATTTATTTTTTCTTGCTAATGGTTGTAGTAAGTCCTTCCAAAATTATGCTGCAAATAGTGGAGAAAGTGGACATTATTGCTTTGTGTCTGATCTCAGAGGAAAGGCTTTCAATTTTTAGCCATTGAGTTTGCTGTCTTGGGTTTGTTGAATATAAGCATTATTATTTAGATGTATTTTCCTTCTATCCCTGATATGTTGAGTTTTTCTTTTCATGAATGGATGTTGAATGCTTTCTAAAGTTATATTTGCATTTATTGATTTGATCATATTGTTTTTATCTTTATTTTGTTAATATGATGCTTACTTGCATATGATAAATTAACTTTGCATCTCTGTAATGTATTCCATTTGATCATATTTGCTTACATTTTATCCAGAATCTCTATATTAGTTAATATGGGAAATTGGCTTAATTTTTAGTTGCATATCTTTCTGATTTTGGTATTAGTTTTTAAGTTTTTATTATAAAAATTCACTTTTAAAAAATATTTTGGAAGTTAGAAAACTTAGGAAGTTTAGGTAATACCTTCTGTGGAATTTTGGTAGAACTCATTGATAAACTTGTATGGACCCGACATATCTTTTAAGAAAGATTGGGGAAGATTCTTTTTAGTTTTTCTTTTTATATTTGTCTCAACACTCAGGAATGACTCTTCGCAGACTCAGGCCCAGAACCATATGGAATGCTAAGAATCAAACCCAGGTCCACATGTTCTAGGAAAATGCCCTGCCTGCTGTACTATAACTCACCCCCCAGAACATTCTTAATTCTTGATTACATTTCCTTTCTTGTAGTCTGTTTAGATATTTACTTCCTCTTAATTCAGTCTTAGGAGGGTGAATATTTTAAAAATATGGGGTCAGAGCAATAACAAAGTGGTAGGGCATTTGCTTTGCATGTGGCAGGCCGGATATGGACCAGGGTTTGATTCTGGCATCTCATATGGTCTCCTGAGCCTGCCTGGAGCAATTTCTGAGTGCAGACTCAAGAGTAATTCCTGAGCACAGCTGGGTGTGGAGGCTTCTCTCTTCACGGCAATGTGCATACAAGCACTGCTGGTGGGTCAGGAAAGGGTCCACTCACACAATTCTATTTTCTTGGTGAAAATATCTGAGAACTCATTTACGAAGAAATCTGGTATCGTGGGTGGTCTACAGATACCTGTGCCTCTCTCCACAGGAATATGGGCCTTGGAAAAGCATGCATGGAGCAGGTTGTCCGGACTGTATGGGGCAGGACTAGTGGGAGAGCGACCAGAGTGCCTGGAAGAAAAGACAAGTGGAAGGAGATACCTCCCAACTTCTCATTTTTCAGAATGTGTTTAGCTATCCTGGGTCTTTTATGGTTCCAAATGAATTTTATAAATGGGTATTCCCCTGATTCAATGTGAATATGTACCCAAAATACTACAGTGAAAGATATGTAAGCCATTATGAAAAAAAAATTGTGTTTTTAATCAGAAATTTTCTTTGACTTACATGTATTATTATATCAATTATATTATATGTTATGTTATGTCACTATATTATGTTATATTAGTTTACCTCATTATGTTAATCAATTTTGTCCTTTAAATGAATTCTTACTTTAAAAAAAAAAACAAAAACAAAAAAAAACAACTTTAGTTTGCTCTGAAGAAAAAAAAATAAAATAAATAAAAGATAAGATAAGGCCTCCCAAATCTTACCACAGGCTGTGTTCTTTACACTGGCTGTATAGAAAGAGGAGGTACAGTAAAGGCACCCCATATACACCTCAACACAGGCCCCTTGCCGGGTATGTATTGTGAATTGGGGGATAAAAAAAAAAAAAAGAAAAGAAAAGACAAGTGGAGGTAGGCTGTTTAAGGGAAGTTTCTATCTCACCATTTTCTTTTGCAATAATGTCTACTCTACTAGATTCAGTATCAGCACATCATCATCCAGGAAAACTGTCCTGATAATTTAGGCTGCATGAGGTCACTCAGTCTATAGGCTTTAAACGTCTGTAAAATTAATGATTGGATTTTACTATTATCATTGTGATTGTGTGCCAAATGATTTAACGATTGTTTATATGCTTGTTTTTTTAATAGACTGTGAGCTTATTAAGGTAAAATACTGTGTTCTTTTCTTCATATCATAGCACCTAGCACATTGCTGTTTTCTAAGTAAGTAATCAACATATATTTATTCATAAATTAATAAACAAGTGTATTTCACTTTTTCATAATAAAATCACCATGCAACTGCTGATGAAGACCTGCACTTTGTAGTAGAATGACTGTCAAAAAACAGTTGCAGTCTACCAACAGTTGTGCAAAACCAATAAATCTTTCTGAAGTCCACACATTTTGAAAGTCCTAAAGTGACTATTATTTAGCAGCTTGAGATCAACTGGTTTTTAATATATTCTTTAATTTAATTGATATCTTGACTGTAAGACAATATATTTCTTAAATCTATTGGTTAACTTGGTTCTGATCTGATCTGAGAAACTTTATCCATAAATTTGGAAAGAATAACGTAATTAGTTGCTTGATTTCAGACATTGCTCCACTCTTTCATGAACTGTCTATGAAATATAATGGAGTCATGGCTTTGCTAACTCAAGGAATAGTCTGAGAAAAGTATCACAAAATGTAACAATCCATGGCCTTTTGCCATGTCTTAATATTTTTTAATCTTGCTAGGGGAGAGTGCGAACGCAGTCCCCCACTACCACAAATTATGCAGTCGAGTTTCCCACATTTTGGGAAATTGCAGGAGTCAGCACATGTGGAGTGCAATGGACAAGCCCCGCCCTGGGGAAACCACTTTCATGATCATGGTATCTTCCCTGCCAGGTAATTATTCCATGTCTTAATTGTAAATGGGCATAACAAAATTAATGTAAGCTAGCCTGAATAAGTTCTCCATTTTTTTTGTTTCTTCCAGTAAAACTTTAACTGCATGGTACCTATTTCCTTTTTTTTTTTTTTTTTGGAGGTGGGGGTCACACACAGCAGCACAGAGGGGTTACTCCTGGCTCTGCTCTCAGAAATAGCTCCTGGCAGGCTTGAGGTATCATATGGGATGCCCAGAGGGAATCGAATTGGGATCCGTCCTTTGTTGGCTGCGTACATGGCAAATATCCTACTGCTGTGCTATCGCTCCAGCCCCCAGGAGCTGTTTCTAATGATGCTGTAGGTATTTTCAAAGATTCTGTACTAGATTATTCTTCTATTTGAGTCACAATTAGAAGATTTATTCATCCATATGAACAAATTTTCATCCATATTTCATCATCACTGAAATACCAAATATAAACCATACTTTATCAGTGATTCCATCATGCTATTTATTTTGATTCCATTAAGAGAATGTTAGGAAGACAAAGGTAGGATTAAATTTCTTCATTGGAAAAAGATTAAGGAAATATTTTAGAAATTAGTTGTTTTCCAATAGTATGCTTCTCTGCTTTAAGGGGAGTAATAGTTTGCTTCCTCACTAATTATAAGGGGCTTATTTTTATCTGGATTCACACTAATGATACAATTATATGCTAATTTTTCAACTTATCACTGGTTTGGAAATAATATTTTTGCAATTATTTTCTAATAAAATAGAATTTTTTCTTTTAACTGTAGCAGTTTTTATTTTAAAATAATTTATTTCAGATATCATGTTTTTCAAAAACGGTAACTTGTAGGGTTTCATGTATAAAACATTCTACACCACACTTTATATCGTGTGTCCACACCCCTCTACAATTGTACCAGTAAACTCTATTGCCCTACTATAGCCCGCAGTTAGAAAGCAACTTCAGTAGCCTTCTACTGAAAATCAATTCTCAGTTTCTATTACCTTTTCTGCTGCAGAGAACAAAAATTAAATACATTTTAGTACCCTGCAAGCATTTCATAATCTGAGAGCCACGGAAGTTCTCAATAGACTGATGTACATGTTTTGATTGCAGAAGCTGGGTTTGAGCCTGGCATAACTTGTTCCCCCAAGGATCACTAGTAGCAACCCTGAGCTTCAAGTTGGAAGTAGCTCCTGAATACTTCTTGGTATGCACCTCCCCACACTTTCAATTTAAAGATATAAAGGTAAATATATACAAAAGTAGAAAATAAATTTTGGAAAAAGTGATTTCTATTGATATCAGAATGCAATTTATAGTCCAAGTTTAGGCATTTACTTCATAGGTTACCTTGATCAGCATTTTTAAATGATGTCATATTAAGCTATCTTAAGTGGAATGTATTTGCTTCCTTAACAATTTCTTAAAGTGGATGTAGCAAATAATATGTTTTAGGATGAAAATGTGTTTTAAGATACTTTTACATTTATTCAATAATTCTTCATTGATTTATTCAATTTTATTTTTCTGGATTCAGTAATTAAAATATTTTTCACTTTTGATACACTGTTTCTATTACCAGGTGAGCTTTTCATAAATTGCTCTCATATTATAAGATGTATGTACATATGATCCATGAATGTCACTCAATGATGAAATGTTCTTTAGGTCTATCTTCAAGAAAACCCTATATTTTTGTGGTTGAGCTATACTTTCACACATGTAAACTTTACAAAATCGATACATATAAAATTTAGAAGGTCCTAGATTGACAGCATCATGTGCTATATTTTTAAATATGTATTTTATATCTGGGCATCACCTAGGAGGTTTCTTTGTTTGTTTTTGTTTATTAGGTCACAACTGGCGACGCTCAGGAGTTACTTTTGGCTATATGCTCCAAAATCGCTCCTGGCTTGGAGGACTATATGTGATGCCAGGGGATCAAACCGTAGTCCATCCCAGGTTATCGAGTGTAAGGCAAGTGCCCTACCATTTGTGCCACTGCTCTGGCCCCTCCTTGGAGTTTTTAAACAATGACTATTAGGCATTATATACATATTATATGTTCTTTTTTTATTGCTTCACTTTTTCTTTTTAATATAATTTTTATTTTAATCATAGTGGCTTACATATCTTTCACAGTAATATTTTAGGTACATATTAACATTGAATCAGGGGGATTCCCATCACCAAATTGTCCTCCCTCCACCCCCGTTGCCATCCTGCCTCCATATCCCCACCCTCCCTCTCCCCCCACCACCACCCCACCCCACCCCCCGCTGCTAGAATGAGTGGTCCCCTCTGTGTCTAGCTGTCAGAGACAGGCAGAGATCAAACCCTGATATGGAATTCAGCAGGACAAACCAGTCTGTGTGGCAAGAATACATAGCCTACCAGGGGTCTTCAAACTTTTTAAACAGGGGCCAGCTCACTGTCCTTCAGACTGTTGGAGGGCCAGATTATAGTAAAAACAAAAATTATGAACAAATTTCTATGAACACTGCATATATATCTTATTTAGAAGTGAAGAAACAAAATGAGAATAAATACAATATGTGGCCCGCGGGCCGTAGTTTGAGGACCATTGGAAGGCATTGACTAGCCCAGAGCCCTAAGAAATGTCACAGTTTCCTATCAGGCATACATTCCAGGAAGCTTGAGATATCTTTGAAGCTTTACTATCTTAAGGTGAAAATTGGTTCCTGTGTAAAGACAATATGTAAAGTTTAATTACAGGGATGCACCCTGTAAAGACTATCTGTAATGCTGGAAGTTCCATTTTGGTTCTTCTCCACCCCCTGTTTTAATCATGCTTAAAAGAGCCTGTACCCATCAATAAAGCGAGACCTTGATAAGACACTTTACTTGGTCTTCCTCTCTTCTCCTCCTCCCCCCCATTCTTTTTACAGGCTGGAACCCCTCTATACACCCACGGAATAGCAGAGTCCTGCAGGACGGGACATCTAGCTTACTACTTAGTGATCATACAACTATTTGGTCTTGGTACCCTCCATTATTTCCCCCTCTTTTTGGGAGGCGGGACTAGATAGTTCAAGTTATGTAGTTTTGTTTGAAGAAGAGAAAAGCAACAAAATGGGGTAAAAATCAAATATGCCGAAAATGGGCAGAGTCCTTCTAGAGGCTCTTATCCTCGGTTTGAGAGACAAAGGGAAAAAGAATACTTTTAAGTATATATAAAGCATTTAACATATACATTTAAAGTTATTTTTTGAGAATTTTTGTTCTAGAGTTAATGGATAATTCATTTAAGTGATTAAGTATGAACTAAAACACGGTTCTGAATACACAAGCATGTATCCATCACTAGTAATTTCACTGCATAAATACATGTTTTAAATTTTGCTAAAAGATCCTGGATATTCAACTATATAATTCCTAACAAACCAGAACTATCTTATTATTGAATATAAAGCATAGTGTGAAAGAAATTTCAATAACTATGAAAATTACCATTGTATTATTTTACAGTAATAAACAATATTTCTGCAGAAATATTATAGTTAGCAATGAAAGTTTATTTTATAATACTACAAGTTTGTAACATAATAAACTACATAAAATCATTCATCATAAAGTTAAAATATTCATGAATTATTCCATTTGGTAATTTTATATACTAGAGTAGTTAGTGCAAATATAAATTTTATTAATAAATAAGGAAATGTGAAGCCCTATTTTTCTCTTTAAACTTGCAAATATTCAACCCAAAATGAAAAAGACAAGCATGTGGGCATGCTTCTACCATGCTCAATACTGTCTACGTGAAAAGCAATTCAAAGTTTTTAGCATATTTTTCTCATTATACCATGCAGGAATTTTATTACAAAAATCAATTTAATCAGAATCATTTATTGGTTGCAAAATTCCTGCTTGTTTATGCCAATAATCTTATTCTACTTTGAAGAGTGAAAATTATTGAAGCCTAGTTTACTGTACTTTTGGATTAGGATTGAGCTAACTCTGAGCAATGTGGTACTGTCTGCAAAAGCCTCACTTCATAATAAAAAATTAAATGAATTTGGAAAATCTGTTTCTACTTTTAACTCAGCTAATACTAGAAAATTACCCTAAAACTGTAGCTACTTATCTAGTCTTTTTTTCCAGAAACTCCATTTATTTATTAACATATTCTAAACAAGTATATCACAAGTTTCATTCAATTCTGTCTTCAGCCTTGAAAACTTCATTTTAAAACACAAGTTCATACTACTTTAGCATTTATTTCTCCATATTTTCTTCTTGTGAAACATAGCTAAGGTTCTGTTAAGGCTGTATCTACTCTTACAGCAGTAAGACCCTATAAAATTAATTTTGTTTTATTAGATTCATTGTGATATTTCTGAGAATTAAACACAGCATATCCTAGATGTTAGCTTCAAGCTATCTACCCTTGACCACTTCCCAAAATTCTCCTTCAAGCCCAATTCATAAACCTTAGAACAACATGGAAAACTTCAATTCATCGATTTTAGCAATTTTTATTACTAGTTCCTTTATCAAGTTCCTATTTTTTTTTTGCCATTTTATTAAGTTTAAATTCTCTGAACAAGTATATTACTTCGTTGTATTCAGCATCCACATTTTAGCCCTCATTTATGTCATGACATTTATTTGTAAAGCTAAAACTGTTAAATCTAATTTTTCTCTCCTCAATGCTTATGATTGTGTGATTGCACAGGATTGGAGAGAAACAGTATAAAAAAGCAACAGCACTTAATATTTTTCTATTAAAATAAACTTGGTGTTTACTGCTGTCAGATGTACATTTATGATGCTCCAATTCTTTCACTTGTTCCATTCTTTTTGCAATTTTCTAAGATCTTTTTAGACATTCTTTTCTTGATTTAATTATTCTTATTTCACTGAGGAATCTGAAAAACAAGAATAGAAATTTTCTAAGATCCAAATAATTTTTACCTACCTATCAACATTTGAAGTGAAAGTCTTTTATTCTTTCCTTTTACTAAAACTGAATTGCATACTTTAGCCTTGCAGTCAAACACCTTATTTAATAAAAATTTTCCCCATGAATCATCAAAATCATGTCTGTAAATAGACAGGGGAAAAGGATACTGTACTATAAAATGAGATTCAAACTCTTTTGTCTTTGAAATGCTTTCACATCGAAATTTCACATTTGAAATACTTCGGGACTAATTACTAAGGAAATGCATTATGGTTGTTATATTGACTAGACACTAAGAACATCTGATATCAGACATATGTCACTGCAACTATAAATTAAGACAACTTTACCATGATAAATTTACAGTGATTATTCATGACTTCTTCCTCTATGAGTAAAGTATGATTTTTAATTCCCTTCAAGTTGTCATCTAGTACAGCTTAAAATACATGCATTTATGGCTATGAATAAGCTCTGAAAGTAAAGTTACAGTGAGAAACTTTAAATAAAGTATTTCAAAAAGAGATGTCTTCTACTTAAAACATAAAACAATTTAAAAAACAACCACATCTCTCTCTACTGTTATTTTAGAGACCAGCATGTTAAAAGGGTTATCAATGGATGACACCTATGCCTATTTTTTTTTAAATTCAAGCCAAAATCCACTTTAACAAGGGCTAGAAATTAAGGTGTTTGTCTTACATGCATCTGACCCCTCTGATTCCCAACACCACATGATTCCCAGTATAAGCCTATGTGCCACCTGATGTGGCCCCAAATGAAAATGAAAATTAAAAAAATTCGCTTTAATTGATATTTTAAAATCCTGTTCGAATTCCTTCATATCAGTAAATTATATTTTAGTTTACTTTATGTAGCAATAGAATTTTAATAAAGGTATCACCTTTCACTTAGTAACTTATTTAAAGTTTTTTTTCAGAAAAAAAGCAGTCAGTTTTTATCCTTTATTGTTAACTATTAATTTTGGATTTATTAAAAATACTTTTATATATATGAAAACATGTACCATTAATGATCATATCCAGGTTAATGAATGTAAAAATCATTTGAAACAGAAAATTTGCAATTTACATTTAAATATTTTTGAGATACAGATTCCTATACAAAATGCTGATATATTCCTAATATGTTATGTAACAGACATGTCAAAATTTGCAGGTACAAAATGTAATTTCTCATCTTGTCCAAACAAATATATTTCTCCTATAATTTTTGCCTATTCCGTTGATGAGAATTTATTTATACCCTAATTATTATAGCTATAATTATCCTTCCTTATTTTCTATTCTGCTTTCAACTCGTTAGTAAATCTCTTAAATTTGCATTCAGATAATATCTATAATAATTCACTGCTACCATCATTGTTAACAACATAAATAATCCGATAGATGATTGAAATAGCGATTTAACTTACTCTCCTGCTAACATCCTAATCTAATATCCATCTCAATTCAAGTAAGTGTTTACTGATAAATAAATGTTATATTATTTCTTTCTTATGCACAAAATTGTCTAGGGTTTCCTATTTTATTTAGATGAAAAAATAAAAATCTATACTATTTTACAAGATCTGCATGATATTTCTCATTTCTGTTTTGACTTAGTCTTTTATCTTCTTATTCTCTATTTTTCTACAGCTATTTTAATGTTTCTGTTGTTCTTAAAATATACTGTGGTACTTACTTCAGAGAATTTGCAAATGTATGTATCTCCATTCTCAGGACTATTATTTCTTGAGATATTCAATGATCATTTATTCAGCTTAAAAATTTCACTCAGCAGTCCTCTTGATGACCATAATCATAATCACTTTATCTTTGTACCTAATTTTTTTATCTCGTTATTTTTATTTACTTAGTTCATTCAATGTTACTACCCACTAGATTGAAGCCTTCACAGAAGCCTTCACAAAAGTGAGGCTTGTTTTCAGGATTGGTATTCACTGGAGACAAAGTGAGAGGACAGTGGGTAGGGTGCTATCCTTGCATCAGCCAGTCTGAGTTTCTATTCCTAAAACCCCATATGATTCATGGATCCTACCAAGAATGATTCCTGAGCACAGAACTAGAGTAAATACTGAACATAGATATATGGGTCAAAACATGCTGAGAGAAATGAGTCATAAAGAGAACAATAAACAAAGAATAATCTTAATTGTCTGTGAAATATAAGGAAAATAAAAGACAGTGGGAGGGATAAGATTCAGAAACATTAGAAATGGGGATTAGGAGGATCAGTCCATGTAGGAAGCTTGCCACAAAGATCAGAGAATGCAGTTCTAGTACAGAAGAGATTACTATGAAAGTGATGTATGCATGGCACCCCTTCATTAATAGTGTAAATCACAGTGCTGAGAAAGAGAGAGGGAGGGAGGGAGAGAGGGAGGGAGAAAGAGAGAGAGGTAAAATATATGCCTTAGAAGGAGATGGGGGAGGGTGGATAGGAGGGAAGAGGGCATTAGGGAGAGTGAGAGGGAAAATGTTGAAATTGTTGAAATTGGTAGCAAAAAATGTGTACTGTGAAGGTTGTTGTACATTGTATAACTTCAACTCAATCATGAACAACTTTATTCATGAATAAACTATAGTATGAACAACAATGTAACCATGGTGTTTAAATAAAAAATCAAAAAAATAAAACAAACAAAAGAAATAATTCATTGCTTTGTTTCCAAAATACACAACATTTTTCTAACACATAATAGGTGCTCAGTTAATTTTGACTCACTGAAGAAAAGCAATGAAGTAAATATTCCCAAAAAATATATGGTAACATAGGTTTTATTCTATCAGATATAGTCTCATACATTTTTAGACTTATTTTATTGATTTTGACTTCCTTTTTCAAATTCTAATAACTAGTTTAATTATGTATTATTCTTTCAGTAAGTTTTCTTTGAAACTTTCAATAAGTTTTCTATGAAAACTGTAGTATGGTTGTCATAATTTAGTGAGATGGTAAAAATCAGGCCATTAATGTGCACTTTTATCAATACATATTATGGAGTCAATTTCAGAAAAGTAAGAATAAAATGGTTTTGATACCAAAAACTGGTGATCATAGAAAAACTTTCAATAAAATATTGGAGAATTTTGCACACAGAGAAAGACAAAAGTATTTTCTACTACAAGAAACTTAAAGCAAATGCATTTGGGAAGAATTATTGGAGACATTTTCAATGGACATTTTTATGAGTGCTGTTGATCAAATTTTCTAAAGAATCACATTGAGAGGTTTCTTCTTCTATCACATTTTTCTTTTAAAAGTAGTAATGGCTATAATAATTCTTATTTCATCATGCCTATTGCATTCAACTGTGGATAATATATCTTGTTTTCATTATTAAAACTGGTACTAAATATTGAAAGGCTGCATAGAATAACTGTCAGAATCTTGATGTTATCAGGACAATGATTTGTCTGTGAGTAATTGCTGAATATGGAAAAATATATAGATAGTTATGTTCTCAACAAAGGAACTTTTTATTTTTTGGTTTTCAGGCCCACCGGTGATGCTCAGGGGTTACTCCGTGCTCTATACTCAAAAATTGCTCCTGGCTCAGGGGACCATAAGGGACGCTGCGGATTGAATCTAGGTCCATCCTGGGTCATCCGCTTATAAGGCAAATGCCCTACCGCTGTGCTATCACTCCAGCTTCACAAAGAAACTTTTAAGAAATGTATATAACTAGGCTTTCCCAAAAAGGTTTTTGCAGTTTTTTACAGCAAGTTATTTTAGTTTTGCATGCCTACACACATTAAAAAATTAATTAGTTTCAGGAAAGTTTGCTCAATATATTGAATGCACACTTTGCATGCAGAGATCCAGGCTCTATTTTTTTTTCTCTCTCTTTTTTTTTTTTTTTTTTTTCGTTTTTTGGGCCACACCCGGTAACGCTCAGGGGTTACTCCTGGCTATGCGCTCAGAAGTTGCTCCTGGCTTGGGGGACCGTATGGGTCGCCAGGGGATCAAACCGTAGTCCGGCCAAGGCTAGAGCAGGCAAGGCAGGCACCTTACCTCTAGCGCCACCTCCCGGCCCCCCAGGCTCTATTTTTAACATCATGTGGTTCTTTGAGCTTTGATGGAAGCAACCCCTGAACACAGAGCTGGTCTAGCAGTGCTGAGTGTGGTCCAGAAACAAAATTTAACTGATAATTTCATTGTTACTTATGAAATTAAATAGAAAGAGTAACCACCAAATACTAAAAGAATGATAACTGGAATGAGTGAGGCATTCAAAATCTTATGAATTGAAATCTGAATATTTTTGGTTACAGAATATTTATGTACTTCACATAAAGGAAAAGAGACATTTTCTGATATCTAGTCCCCAGTGAGAACACTCATTAAAGTAATGGTCTCATTTGAATAAATAAATGAATGAGTAAGATAATTATTGAATAACAATGCAACTTAGTTGGCCTAATTTTTCTATATCAGCCAAGGAACTGGCTCTATTATTTGGTATTATTCTAATTTCTGAATTAGCACATACTTTTTTGCTTTGTTTTGAGGACACATCTAGTAATGGATCTAATCTTGGTTCTGCACTCAGAAATCACTCTTGGCAGTATTCAGGAGGCCATATGGGATGCTGGGGATTGAACTGGGGTGGCACACAGAAATTTTAACAGTTAAAATTGAACTATCATTTCTAGCCTATGCTTAGAGTATTTAATATGATAAGATATGAAGATAACAAGTGACTGATAATACCTTTCTGTTACTAAGTATGTCATTTACAGATCATTTTCTCCTGTATTATACATTAAGAATATTTTAATATTTAATTATGTTAAACTAGGTCACTATATGATATAAACTATAAAATGTTAAGAAATTTTTACTATATAGACAAATGGATTTTGGTAAATTATTTTAAAATAGGTTTTATTGAGACCAATGTGAATTACAAGTATTTCACAGTTATATTTAAGGTACATAGTGACAGTAAATTAGGGCAATTCCCATTACCAGTGTTGACCTTTTTCCACCCTTAGCTCCCTCTATTGCTAGCGTTAATAGGTCCCTTTTGTTTATAGTTTGTTGTAGTTTAGGTCTCTTGATTCTATTGTCATTGACTTTGGCTTGAATATTTAGTTATGACCATTTTTCCCATCCAAATGCACCTGAGACCACTTGGACTTGCACTGAGACAGAGAGAAGAGAGAGAGGAGAGAGCGGAGA
Organism: Suncus etruscus; assembly: GCF_024139225.1. Taxonomy (NCBI): domain Eukaryota; kingdom Metazoa; phylum Chordata; class Mammalia; order Eulipotyphla; family Soricidae; genus Suncus; species Suncus etruscus. The sequence goes on from NC_064848.1 coordinate 109,004,909, forward strand.
GAGAGAGACAGAGAGAGAGAGAGAGAGAGAGAGAGAGAGAGAGAGAGAAATAATTTGCCCATTAAAGAGCAAGGCATGGGTAGGAGAGATGGGATGGTGGGAGGAAACAGGAGACATCTGTGACTGGAAGGGTGCACTAGTTAAGCATGATGCATATTGTATGACTCAAACACAGCAATGAACACTTTTATAACCAAGGTGCTAAATAGTCTAAAAAAATAATTTGAGATCAAGCATGTCTCAGATACTCTATTATAACCATTTATTTAAGCCTATCCATTATAGGAAGTGGGGAAAAGAGACAAATATATGCTAATTCAATCTGCCCAATCCAAGCTATCTCAAGGAAATCAGAAACAAGGGAATGATTGCCTGCCCTAGAGACTGGCAGAGGAGGAAGGGTGTTGGGTGGGAGGGAAACGGGAGACATCAGTGGCAGCAAGTGTGCACTGATGAAAGATTGTGGACATTGTGTGATGAAACCCAACAATGTGTTTTGTAATCACAGTGTTTAAACAAAGCAGTTGAAAAGAAAGGAATAAACAGAAAGTCTTTTGAAAGGGACCCAAAATGAGCGATGTTCATAGCTTACTTCAGGCTATACACTCAGGAATCATTCCTGACGATGTTCTGGATGCCAGACGGGATGTAGGTTCAAATCCAAAATAGCCAGTAATATATCTATATGCAGACTGTAAAAAGGCTTGGAACACAGAATTCTACACATGTGCACTAAAAATGTCACTCCAAGGGCAGGAGAGATAGCACAGTGGTAGTGTGCACCCAGACCACCACGGACAAACCTGGGTTAGATCCCCAGCATCACATATTGTCCCTTGTGGTGGTCAGGAGTTGATTTATGAGAAAGAGCCAGGAGTAACCATTAAGTACCACAGGGTGTGACCCCCCAAATAATATCACTCTATCATGTTATAGAAAAAGTCCCCCATTCCTTTTTTTTTGAGTTTTCAAAAGTTGCAATATATGACACTAATGATAGATACTTTCAAACAATACTGATTATTGTTCCACCTCAAACTCGATGCTTTTTCTTTCTTTGTAAAACAGCAATAAGATTTTAATACATCTAAAATATTTTTAACTAAGTATGTACATAATCTGAAATATGATGCATATTAGAAAAAGAAAAAATGATTTATTTAGTGTCACCATATCCGGTGACACTTAAGGATTATTCCTGGATAGTGCTCAGAAATCACCTCTGGCTCAGGAAACCATATGGGACTCAGGGGGATTGAACCACCTTCAGTTCTAGGACAGCCATGTGAAGGCAAACGCTCTACCACCGAGTTACTGCTCTGGCCCCCAAATTTTATTTATTTTATTATATAAAATGTTTATGATAAAATATTAATGTTGGCCAATCATACAAGTGTTTAATGACTTGTATCTGTTTTATATATTAATAAAGATAGATAAACTCATTACTGCAATGAAGGGGAAGATTTTTCTAATGTAAGGGCCTGAGGAAAGTGGAACTGCTTCACTTCTAGTAAGATTACATCTTCCTTCTACCTGCTTCCTTCTACCTCTCTCTACCATTTCTGATCTTCTTGGGAATTTGACGTCCATATTGGCTAGGCCCTACCTCTAACTGCCTATTTTATGGCATCATTCTCCCATAAAATCTGTCACCATCAGGTAGAATCTTGGGGTTGTCATAGATTGTGTGTAAATAAATTTGAATCATCACAAGTGCCCAATGACTAATGACCACTCACCAGTCATCTATACTGGAAACTCGCAGTCTTCTGCCTCCATGCTCAGACATACTCTGTCTCCCATCTCTTGTATCTGCAGTTGTTATTTTCTATTCCCTGACCATGTCAGGTAAGGAAAGGAACTTTTAAATGATTTTTTATGAGGTTTCTTATCCCTAAATTCAGAAGTAGTCAAGTCAAAATGGTGTGGATAATGGAGGAGAGTAGTAAACTAAAATTTTATAAGCCTAATTTTAGTTTTAAATATGACATTTGCTGGCTCTGCAACTTTAGACAGGTCACAGACTTTAATTTTCTTTCACACTGTTTTTATTGTTTATTACATTGTATTATTTACATACATGCAATCTCATATATGTTAAAGGTTTATATATTTATGTATTTGAGAGAGTTCATCCTCTATGGTTTCATTACTGTCACATATTGATTTTTAAAAGATAACATGAAAACATTTCACTCAGACACAGGAGTATTCGAACAAAAACAAAATACTGGTACTCTAGTACACTAAGTATATAAAAGGATATTATATCTGTATGGTCTTTCTACCTGCATTTACAGTTTAGTATTTTAAATTTAGTGCTGCTCCAAAATATTAGCTGCATGACTTAGAGTATTCTTACTAAACTAAGTAAAGGGAGAAGATGGGGAGGTGAGCGAGGGTGTGGAGTGCTGATTTGTAAGGAGGCAAGTCTTGAAAAGGAAGAAAGTTTAAGATAATTTTCATCAAGAGCTTACTGACCAAAAAATACCAAGAAAAAAGAAGTTAATATGAGGGAAAATACAAAAGCAGAAAGGAGAGCATGAAGGAGTTATAAAGGAAGGAGTAACAGTAGGGACAGAATATTGAGAGAGCAAAGATTTTAATTAAAACAAATAATAGAGGATTCAATGTGTTCAGAGCAAGTCAAAGCAGTTTATATTAATAAATGCCAGAAAAACTAAACCAACCATGGAATAGAGTGATCTAGGAATAGAGTTGATCATAAAACATCTGTGGTGTTTTCCTTACTGGTTGCCTCTCAGAATACAGTTGGCAGTTGACAGTTAGAAATATAAACTAACGTCAGAAATGATGTTTCCTATAAATAACTGATCATGATTCTCTAAAGGGGTAGAAGAAGCAGATTCTCTAATGTTTTCTTTCATTCTGATTTTGAAGCTATACACATGCTCTGCTCATCAAATAATAATAATAATATCTTCTAACTTGAAACAGGAGAATTGATTTCTTTGTGTGGTAAGTAGGTACTAAGGGAAGACTGGCATTTATCATCACTAATATTTCTATCCTAACAGCAGAACATACAGATAACGGTCAATATTTGCTTATAGATTCTAATAAAACTATAATTCAAGTCCACATATCTAATGACATAATTATCTCAGACAATATTGTAAATTAACATATACCTACATTAAAATTTCAGTTATATTTTAATAATTATTGTGTAAGCTTTGGGAATGACAATGTCTTGGATACTAAAACAGTCATAATTTAAGTATTAACAATATATAAAAACATTTGGATCATTTTTAAATATTTCTGTTGATTCAATGTGATTATTTTAACTGAAATTGTATGTATGCTACATTCCTTATCTGTTGATAAGTAGGTTAATATTTAGATGATATGAATGAGTATTACAGTGGAATTAATCCAGATCTATAGATCCTTAATTGCTGCCTACAAGTGGCCATGTAACAACACAACTTTTTCTAGTTGTTTCATCGAAGCAGGTTCACAGCACACCTTATGGCAAAGTTACATAGTAGACCGCAGACTCATTCACAAAACCACACACACACATAGACACAAAAAAACACCAGCACAAAAAACAAACTAGTAAATTATTAGACAATAATATTAGTAACAGCCAGAGATAGAACAATTATTTCAAATAGATATTAACTGATGTCATTTTAGTCATTCTATTTGCCTTTCTGTTATAACATACAATGTGAAGTACACTTTTGGGTGTTCATCAAAGGGGCAGATTAGAGTGATAAGGGGGAAAATGGGGACATCAGTGGTAGGAAGAATTGATGTTTAAACATTTAATGCCTGAAACAACTGTGTCATGAAAAACTTGTAAATCATGGTGTCCTACAAATTTAAAAATTGCGAAAAATAATTGGATTACATTATATTTAATGTGGGGCCGGAGAGAAAACACAGTGGCATTTGCCTTGCAAGCAGCCGACCCAGGACCGAAGGTAGTTGGTTTGAATCCTGGTGTCCCATTTGGTTCCCCGTGCCTGCCAGGAGCTGTTTTTGAGCAGATAGCCAGGAGTAGCCCCTGAGCATTGCCAGGTGTGGCCCAAAAAACAACAACAACAAAAACCAAAACATTATATTCAATGTATTTATTTCTGCTTATTTGGGTTGTTTATTAATATTCATATATTGTGCCTAGCATACATTCACTTTTACACAATTTGTCATTTGTTGTGCAAGTTACTGCTATATTTTTCCATCTTATAAACCTGGTGAGGTAAGTACTCAAAAACGTTTACATTGAAATTTTTACTAATATATTTATTTAAAATAGAATATTAACATCATACATGATACAGAATTATTAGTCAACTTGTACTTTTTTCTTTATTTTTGTTAATAAAGCACACAATATTATACACCAGGATTATATCAGAATCTGCTCTCACTCATTGTACTTTGCTATTTGTGATTAGCCCTTATTTCATTAATAGCTGTATACTTAATTTTCAGTTTTGTGATTCCTAGTTTCAGGATTATTCTCTGTCATTATAGAAATTTATCCTCCTATGTAAATCAAATTTAACAGACTATCTTGAAGTATGTTTTATTATTTTTGATTATTGTTGTAATGTACTGTTTTATAGGTGAGTAGTCAAAATTAATAATTAATCTCCCACCAAAAAACTTTTGAGAAACAACATAATAATAATTTCTTTCTTTTCTTTTTCTTTTTTTTTATTTCTGGGTTATACCTGGTGATGCTCAGGGGTTATTCCTGGCTATGTGCTCAGAAATCCTTCCTGGCTTGGGGGACTATCCAATGGTCTGTCCTTGGTCAGTTGAGTGCAAGACAAACACCCTACCACTGCAACACAGCTCCAGCCCCTAAAGTATAAAATTATAATTTCTGAAGTATTATTCAAAAACCACCTTGAGGAGGGTTAAGTTCCCAATCTTATTTTGATCAAGTTAAATGATTAGATGTTACTATAGGTAATGGTATAGGAATCCCAAACTAAAATGAGAACTGAAGATTGCAAATGGTCACAGCTTTACTGTTCTCTCACGGACCACAAATACCTCTTTTAGTAAGTCTTGGATTCAGCTCAATGTGGAATCCTTGCAAGAACTTCCACATGCTTAGGTTCTGCAACCTGGGAATAATCCTGGCATAGGGAAAAATCCATAGGTCCAGGAATAAGGCACTTAATTTAATTTCACGCAGGGGGAGCAGGAAGAGCTAAGACAGATGAGCTGTAAGGAAGAAAACCATGTACAAATAAGACCAACTGTCTTCTATAGCTCTGCTTCCATGTTGGGAGTACAGTGCCACATACAGAAAGTGCGTTTTCAGCACTTCAACTACTTCAAACTGTTTGACATATGATAGATCAGTTAGTATTAGTATTTTAAGCTTCCTTGTGGTACAGCTTTATGATAATATTACTCCTTTCCTACTGAAAGATGGCTTATCAGTATCACTGATGTTTACATCACCTTCTTGCTCCCCACAGAAAATTCCCAAATTCCATCTGTAGTGGGAGCTGCCTTCTCTTGCAGTGGTGATCAATGCAACTTCCTAGCAGCAAGTACTTGCAACTACTCCAAAGTATCTGCTCTAACTCTTAGATCGACCTGGCTCCAGCCCTCTGCTTCTTTTCAACCACTTATACATAGTGCCTACCCTTACCAACAGTCTAACTCTAAGACACAGCCTGTAGTGTTTGGAAAACACCAGACATTCACAATATCTGCTTCCTACCCAAGTATTTTTAGTGGAATAGGACAGAAAGCATGCCAAAGTTGTCTTCTTCCAGGGGAGACTACTCAGTGACTGTCACTGACCAAAACATAGATATCTCTTCCATGTCTTTGGCAGCTCTATGTAATAGGAGCCCAGAGACTAACAGTACAGTGGCTCTGTACCCATCTCTTCCTTCCAGACTAGTTGAGAGGTTGTGTCCATCACACAATCATAGTCTGTTGCTACCCTACTAGGAAGGGAACCAGTTGTATGACTATAATCAGAGCACACTGAGGTCTCTCCTGCCTCAAGAACTTGGTAATTTTCTGCAATCCCAGGACTCCATAGAGGTAGGGGATCTATCTTACAAACTTACAATTCATCCCTTAAAATGGCAATGGTTGTATAGGAGGTTCAACCCATAACTAACATACTGCTGGCCGCTAACACTAGAATCAATTATTCTGTATCTGCTCAACCCATCATGGATTCAAGTTTGTAAGCTGAGAACAATAAGCAAAAAAGGGTAAGTCAGCATTCAAAACAGAGGGTCAAATCTACACAAGGGAACCAATTCCTAGACAGGTGGCATCTAAGTTCTCTCTAGAAGACTAATAACCATCCCCATTACTCATTAAAACATTCTATTGGCAGACTCTTTAGAAGAACACCTAGTGTACTGTACCAGGGCATATGGGAGGAGAATGGCTAGGTTCCATACAGGATACCATCAAGCACACACCAAGTAGGCCACATTCTGCAATGTCCTAGTTGATTAGTCCCCAAGTACTAACATGCAGACAGAAAACTCCCTGCACTGAACTAGTCTTTGTTTCTTCTGAAGATATATTAGGACTGTTGTTGTGATATTAACAATTTAATTTTCCCTACCCGTACTTTGTACCTAAGTTTGAATTTATTTTGTAGTCAGATATCCTGTTTATTGTCATCAATCTTACAATTTGTACTTAAGTATCCATTTCATGATGAAGCACTTATTTCCTTTTTCTGATTTACGATGTAAACTATTTTTCCATAAGGAATGGGTAAATTGAGATAGCTCTGCATTGCATTGAATATTATACAAATCTCATTTTGGCAGAGATAGAGTGGGATTTATCCAAAAGAAGATTGAGATATCTCTATAACTATATCGTATTTAATATATAGCAAATATATATTGGCAGGAGATGAAATATGAGAAATTGAGAGTATCCTGTCTCTCTGTCACACCATTGACTATTTTACACATCTCTTACTTGGGGGAAACAATGTATGTGCCATATCCAAGTTGCTAAGGGATTACTCCTGTCTCTCTGCATATGATCCCTCCTAATGATGTTTTGGAGGATCATCTGTGTTACAGGAGATTGAATTTAGCTTAGCTGTAGTTGCAGAGCAAGCTCCTTAACCTTGACACTATGTCTCAGTCTCAAATATTTTTTTAATATAATGTATAGACACCTCATAAAATATAAACAAAAACAAGAAACAGTGGCAACACATGGTCACCAGTAAGAACTACAACAGTTACAACTAGTACAGGGGCTTCTCCTTCTCCATGATCCTTAGCATAGCTTTTAGCAATGCCTTGCTCATTGTCGAAAGGTGCACAATTTCTGCTTTGGTGCCTGGGGGAACATTCCATTTCCTGGAAACTCATCTCTTTCTTTTTTCCCTTCTTAGTGATGGATTTCCTGGAAATACAGATTTTCCTGGTATTGATATCTTCAACTCAGGCATTTTGTTTAACACATACTACAGAATTCCACAAGTCCTGCACTAGCAGAATCCAAATATGTGAAAGCAACCCACCACCTGAGCTTGGGGATAGTTCAACAAAAGTTCCAGTCTAATGTAATTTCACTGACTCCAGCTCCAACTCAAGAACAATCTGTGAAGAAAAATATAGATGAGATCAAACTTGAGCATTCACAATCTTTAAATGCCAATCAGAAACCAATAGCAAACCAGGATTCTCTACTATGTCCTATAGAAACTCCTAAGATCCCCCAGTTCCAGGCCTGCATTGACCCTCTCTGCCAAGAGCAGCAGCCTGGTTCTGATAACAATGGCCCAGAAAAGAAGAATCTGTGCTTTGAGAATCAAGGAGCACTAAAATATGGTATAGAACCTAACAGCATTTTCAGAGACATCACCATATGGCTGGAAGATAAACATCTTCCCCCCTTTTTGATTTCTTGATAGACATTGATCAACCCAGCTATCCTCAGGAAATCAACATCACAGATACCATCACCCTGAATCAGGCGCACAAAATATCTAGTCGCATTAGGGCCCCCTCTACTAACACGAGGAAGAACAAAAAGAAGGCCTCAGATCCTGCTGAGGGTAATCCTCAGGCTAAAAGTATACCAAAGAACACAGATTTTTAGGGAAAGAGATGATTGTAGGCAATGCAGTAGCCAATGGCAGGGCTCGTGTGAACATGGTCAAACTGAACTGCACACCTCAGAAGGTTAAGTTCAACAGAATCAAGTCCCAGAGTCACAGGCAGGAAAAGATGAGAAGAGTCAGAACAGCAAGAAAGCTGATGAGTATAGGCAGCCAGGGACAAAAGTCGAGACAGAAGGCAAGTCAGTCATTCCCCACACAAAACGAAAGACAAATCCCACTGAGCTTAGCCAAGAGCCCTTTCAAAAGCCGTGAAACTGCGGAGGCATGAAATTGTTGGATTCTGTGCAAGTTTGTCATGCTCTAGGGAAGAAGAGTAATCAAAAGACAGAATTCTCTTCCTCCAGGGTCCTAGGTAACTCAAAGAAGCCCAAAGGCTGCTAGCCATTCTCTGCTCACAAAACAAGACCAGAAGCCATAGACAAGGAAAAAGGTCTGAGAGAAGTCCAATCAAAACCCAGAAATCAAACAGCAGTGCTGAAGAGAAATATTCATCTCCTTCTCTGTATGAACTGCCATCTACTGGGAAGTTTAATCTTAACCCTTTGCCTTTTTTAACTTTGGGCAAGACCTCCTGCTCCATTTGTTCCTCAGAGGCGACAATCTCTAGCTGCACATAGTCGCCCTGTTGCAGCTCACCCTGCCCATCCTGGTTCTACCACTTCAAGTCAAGGAAATACTCTCTTTTGGTCCCCAGAAGTATAGCATCTTTGACATTTTCTGCCAGACCAGCTCGGCCCATTAAGGATAACTCATTTCAATCAGATTGGAAGCAACCCACTAGCCAGCCTATCCCTCACTCTGCAACTTCTAAACCTATTCCATTCCAAACATCAGCATGCACTGTTCTCCAGCAGAAGCCAGTGTCCAGCTCTGTGACCAAGTGTCAGTCTCCAGCCAGTGCTCAGAATCAGTTTCTATTGAAAGACTTCAGTTTTCTCATTGGAGAAAACCTAATGACATTTCAGGACCTGTAATGTCAATGCCCATCTTCAAAGAGCAGATAGCAGAGTGTGAGGCCATGAAGAGTAAGGCTCAGCAGGAGCATGAGAATGCTGCCAAAGTACACCTCTGAGGGGACAATGCAGGTTTTCATTGACAGCAAAAGACATAAACCATGCTTGATACTACAGCTGTGCGATTTGAATTGCCAGGACTCTTAGTGCCACTTTAAATACCAAGTAGTTGTCCCTAGACAAAGTATCTCTTCTCTATTTAGTCAGATATATTTTCAAAAATAACCTTAAAAAATGCAATAAAGTCAATAGATAGATCATAAATCTTCTGCGTTTTGAGATATTTGTTCACTGAATCTGTTTTCTGGAAAGGGTGGGGTTTGAATGCTGAATGAGAAAGTGGGGAAATAAATTGGAGACAAAAATTTTGAAGAGTAAAGGGAACTTGGATGAAGGCTTAAAATATAAGTTGAGATGGTTTATAGGCAAATAAAGACCGAAAAAAGGGCAAGGTGTGCAATATAATTTATTTTTATATTTTTTGTTTTGTTTGTTTTTGGGTCACACCCATGACACTCTGGCTATGAGCTCAGAAATTGCTCCAACTTGGGGGACTATATGGGATGTCAGGGATCAAACCTCGGTCCATTCTAGGTTAGCATGTGCAAGCAGACTCCTTACTGCTTGTGTCAGTGCTTTGGCCTCCTATTTTTATTTATATATTTATAATTTTTTACACTTAAATATATTTATTAATTATATATCACCTCATATATAAATATACCAAAATATATTAAATATTGCTTTTTAGTTTAGTATATAAATGTATTATTTTTTAATAGATATTATATTAGAAACATGTTTTTTTCTATTTAAAAACCTTGATTACATACATGATTGTGTTTGGGTTTCAGTCATGTAAAGAACACCACCCATCACCAGTGCAACATTCCCATCACCAATGTCCCAAGTCTCCCTCCTCCCCACCCGACCCATACATATATATAGTATATGTATGCTATACATTTAAAAAATAAATTTAGAGGCCCATGTGATAGCAAAGTGTGTAGGGTTTTGTCCTTGCATGCTACTGTCCCAGGTATCCCATAATGGTCCACAAGACTGCCAGGAGGGATGCTTGAGTGCAGAGCGAAGAGTAACTTCTAAGCACATCTGGTGCAACTCATAGACAAAAACAAAAAACAAAATCCAAAAAAGCATATACTTTGAAGTAGGTAGAATTTTAGTTATGAAGCAGGAAAAATGTAAAATTTCTTTCAAGGAGACAATTTTTATGTCTCGTGACCATCAATGGAAAACAAGAAAATCTTCAAATTTGTGGTTTGTCCTATCCATACATAATCTTGGCTGGGGATCAAGAACACATATCACTGGGGAATGAACTGAACAGATGAGTCTATGTCAATTGTTAAATTCAACACAGCCAAGAGAACTGTTGTTGCCCAAAGCCCAAAGATCAGTACCTGGCACATATAGGGAGTGATCACCATGGATTCAACACCTATGCCCAGAATTCCCAGATTCACCCCTTCAGATAAACTTGCCAGCAATACACAAAGCCAGTGCTGCACTTTACTTTTGAGGTTCAAAAGAAGGTCATTATGCCTCTGAAATTATATTTGTAAGCTCCCCAATGTGGCCAACCTGGCTTTCAGAGCATGGCATCCTGACATTACTGGTGGAAGGGCCCAAATTTCTGACAGGGACTCCAAATTTATATAGTCTTCTAGAGTGCACCACTTGGAAATCTTCCACAGACCCTACAGCTGCAACCTATTCTATCAGATGTTAACTGAAGGAAAGAATCAATTCCATGAAAGGTGGTAGAGTGGAGCCACTAGGGTGGTGTCCAGGGATGGTACAGGCACACTAGGTCCTCACTTCATCATACATTAGTACATCTTCTCCTTTCTCTGGGAGAGCATTTATGGGAAGAGAAGATCCTAGGAGAGCTATGGCATGATAATTCCAAAGAGCAGGAGTGGAAAATTTGGAGAGATCTGAACAGTGTATAGTAACCAAAGGATTAGTTATGGTTTATGTCAAATTATTTTAGAATCAAAATTAGATATAATAAACTATAGACAAATAATAGAGAAGAAAATAAAACAAGTCTCAAAACCAGTTCAAATACTGAATCAAGGAGATAGGTGGAACGGACTGGATCCTATCTGGAGCTCCTTGTTGAATTTGGGCACTCAACATGGTCTCTTACGTGTGACTTGGTATGAACCTATTGTAATTCCCCAAATTTACACGTATAAAAGCAAAAGAAAGCAAAAAACCCTAGAAAACCGAGAGAAAAGTGGTCTCAGTTTTCTTTTATGGAATACCTTTATAAAATGTGGAAATATTAATAGGTTATAATAATATTAGAAATGCTTTTTGAATGTAATGTTACTTCATTGTAATTTCACTTAATTGGGAATTTTATACAGCTAGTTTAATGTCCTTAATACATTAAAAGAGAATTTGTTCTCTTGGGTGTAAACATGTCTAGCATTTTGTTTCAAAATTGAAAGACTCTGGATCATGGAACATGTCTGTGCTCCCAGATGGGTGCTGTTCACAGTCAAAATGGCAGGACTACCCAATTGTAGGACTAAAAAAGAAAAAGAAATTAGAAAAAGGAGTGTTCCTGTGTGATTTTAGCAAAAAAATTGTATGATCAAACTAAATTATTGTCAATATGTCTCTAAATTAGAAAAGATCTAATTTTTTTTATAGAGAATTCTATTGAAAGGAGCTTAGATGCTCTAAACTCATGTTACAGTACTTTTAGAGGATTGGTTATATAGAAATTATAAGAAATCTTGGTTTTTCAAATGAAATTTAAAATTTACATGCATATGGTTGTTCTATATATTCTATAAATTTGAGAAAGATTTGCGTTTTGGGGACCAGAGAGATAGCATGGAGGTAGGGCATTTGCCTTGCATGCTGAAGGATGGTGTTTCAAATCCCGTCATTCCATATGGTCCTCCAAACATGCCAGGAGTGATTTCTAAATGTAAAGCCAGGAGTAACCCCTGAGCACTGTCGGTGTGACCCAAAAACAAAAACAAACAAACAAAAAGAAATATTTGCTTTTTCTCTTTTCTTGGCACCTACAATATTTTTGGTATATCATGGCATTATTGATTTACATAAATTAAATATTTTTCCTCCCTCTTGTGTGGATTATTCCTTATGAATACAAGAAATCTTAAAAGTCATTAGGATACCCCAGAGCTCTCTTACCGGGTGCCCCAAATGGAGTTATCCCCATCTTACTTATTTTATACAAAAGAACAAGCCAAGATTATAGCTATCTGGCAAGTTTCAAAGTGAAGGTAGAGAGAAAAACTATTTTTCTATAGCTAATTGAATTAAATACAATCTATCTTAAGCCATTCTTTTGAGATAACCTAGAAGAGAGTATACATACTGGCTGTACTAGACTAATCAGAGGCAATTAAAACTGTATATTGTTAGTCTGCTATTGTTAGTCAGACTAGAATAGTAGAAGCAAAAACTTTGCCAGGGAGATCTGAGGTTAAACAGGACAGTAGGAGAAGTAACTCAGCTGTACTTCATGTGATGTTACTGCATTTAATGGAAATCTTGGGCAACCTCTCTCTGTGTAGCAAAAAGCATATAGCATTGGAGAGCTTTTCTTGAGGAATTCTGGCAGTATGTCTAAAAATGGATACCTAAACTAACTAAATACACAATATCAATGCCTAAATACTCAACAAGTATAATAATACACTTGTCTCCATTCACGAGACTGTACAATAATGAGAATTTCTTTCAAGTAGCAAGAGACCAATCTCAGAGTTTGTCTACCTCTTTCAAAGTTATATAATCTTTCATCAATAAATATTGATTCATTTTTAGTGAAGTTGAAATGTACCTTAGAAAAATTCTCAGTACTACTAACCAATTATAGAAGTCAGCAGTAAATGAACTCACCAACAGTACTGCAATTTTTCTCTCAGATTTTCTCCTATATTTAATTATCTTATAAAATTATAGAGAAAATTATCCCATTTCATAATAAATTATTAGATTAAAATATAGAATATATTAATTTTATAGAAAGCAAATTTCATGAAGACTTACAATATATGCCACAAATTGTGCTTTTATTATTTTCCTCACATTTTTAAATCTCCAAAATGACTAAATACCACTCCTTTATTGGTTACTTACAGATAAAATAGATTTGAATGTTATGATTATTTGGGGGAAATTTGTTTTGCTTTGTTAGAATTTTGAAATGTATAAATCTACGATGCTTTGGTTTCTGTTGTTTAACTTTGTATTATCATTCTAGACTAATCTCAGTCCTACCAAGAATAGAAAGGACCATTTACTGCTCAAGGGCCTGATAGGTTCAAGTAATATTCCCCTGTCTAATATATATGATCTTTTTCAGAAGTTGACACTGCAGAACACAAGTCAATTGCCTCATTAAGAGCTAAGGTAGCAAGATTTCATCCCTTCTTAGATGTGGGATCAGCAGTTCTTTTCAAGCCTCAGAAATTTCAGAAGAAGGAACTTTGCCCATACTCCTCTTAAATGATCTCTCATTGGTACAATCACTAGGGAACATATGAAATGGGAAGATCAACAGGAAACTTCCAACAAAATAGAACCGAGAAGGGCCATGGGACTTCAACTAGCTAAGGCCATTGATATCAATTGGAAATTACATTATGCCTATCTACCCCAGTTGTTGTGGAAGTTGTAACTTATTCTAGAATTGTCAAGGGTAAAAGAATTAATACCAAATGTAGGAGTAATTTCTCTTTGACTTAGTATAGGGAGGGCAACAGGGTAACTATCCTTTCCACTCTAAAAGCTATTTAAACTGCAGGATTAAATAAAAGCTGGAATCACCTTGTTCCTCAAGATGGGGAGTGAACTGCCCCAACAAGAAGGATCCCCTACATATTCAGCTGACTCAGCTCCCAGGACAGAATGCAGACTATTCCAGCTGACTTCAGTGACAACAGGACAGTTGGCAAGAACTATCACCCTATTTGTATGCGGACTATCTAATTGTATTCATTCTAAGTGTCTAAGGAATTTGCTACTTTTGTACTATTGAAATCACCTGCTCTTCCCACCTGGAGACAGATGATGAATTTGGTAGCTGAGGTCAAATGTGTCATGACCATATTTGATAAGCTGTTAACACCAGAAATGTTGTTTCTTGCTGTTATATGTTTTAACCCTCCATTCACCTGGAGTCTATGCCTCTACTAATAGAGTCAAACTTATTGGTTTTATCTACTCAACTCTGCCCCCCCTTTATATCCAAATAGACAAAGAGCATATCAGAGTGTACACTAATAATTCTAGACCCTTAGGGGTTCTCAGTTATATCAAACTGGCCCCAAGTACACACCCCAGGATAAGCTATTTTGTGTTTATTTTTAAAGTGCAACCACCCCTGTGCAGTGTGCAGTGTCTCCCACTTCATTATCAAACCATGCTCACAGCATTTATAGCCACTCACCACATAATTCTCAAGATTAGCTACTATGGAAACTTAAGCTTGTAACTATTGGTGCTACATATGACTTGGAGGAATTTTCTTTCTTTTTTTTTTAATAATTTTTGTTGAGATCAATGTTTATTATCAGTTGTACACAGTTATGTTTAAGGTACACAATGACAGTGAATTGGGGCAATTCCCACCACCAGTGTTTGTTGCCTCATTTGTTGGGTCCTGTTTACATCTTTGTTGATTGTTTGACAAAGAGCTCCCAGAATGAGAAATTGATTCCCATCCTCTTCTCCCCATTTGGGGGGGGGATCTTGGTAATATTTATCCTCACAAGTAATTCACACAGCCATGATGGTTAAGGGTTAAAAGGTTGGGAGAAGAGAGTCCTTTGTCAGCCTCCTGCTAGCTCCAAAACACACCTTGAGCCAGCCAGCCAACTCTGGCAAAAGACCCCGAAAACCTCGCTCCCAAACTATTTATTCGGCTCTCAGCAGCATCTCCACGGTCAAGGTGGGACAAGAGACAAAGAATAATCTTATGAAAATATTTTCATATAAAACAATTCTCCCTTTTTAGTAAAGAAACAATAATAATGTACAAAAGTAAGTAATATTTTCTAAAATTATAAAAAATAAGCAAAAGAAAAGAGTGGTTGTTTGCATAAGTGCAAAGCAGGAAAAAGTAAAGAAAAACTTCTAACCTAAACACAGGGTCTCCAAAACCAGAAACATGTGTCAAGGAATCAACTACAAGCTCCATAGATGATAGATCTACAGCGTACAAGATGAAAAATTCAAGTAAGTTCTTCCTTGAAAAAGCAGATGGAGAATCTGAAATTCAATGATCAAGGATCTAGTAGGCGATGGGGAGCTCCCAGGGCAAACACAAAGCTCAATTGTAATCCAGACAGAGAGATCCTTCGAAAAGATGCTAAAAAAGGCTATGTAGCAGGCGAGATTAAGCACATTTTCATTCATGTCCAGGTTGACCAGAAGAGAACCCTTCTTTGGGGGCAGTGAATGAGGCCCCTATTTTGTAGGAACAGGCACACACGCCATGAACAGTGGGGAGCCACTGCAATGATGATCAATGATGATGAGGTATCTGAACTTAATCCAAATTTCTAATCCAGTAAGAAGTCTATATGAGGTTCAAAATTGATGAGCCACGTATGGTCGGTAATTTAGATGGGAGCTTAAGTCACACACCAAAACAACATGTTTAAGGCAGAGAACATTCCTGTGTAAATAAACAACTTGAGGGTCCATCCAATATGGATAGAACCTCCTTTAGAACCTACTATTTTTCCCTATGATGCGCCCACGCAAAAACCCTGATACCAGACAAAAATTTCATTTAGTAAATTATTGACAACAATATGTAGCCCACTAACCTAAAATTAAAACCCTAATGTAATACAACATCATTTCCTAAAATTAAAAACTAAAATGTAAATACATTAATTACAATAATCAAAAGAAGTGAAGTATCAATTATAACTTCAAAGGATTACAATTATAAGAAAAATACAAAAGGTGAAATTTACTTTTTATAATTATCTTTATTTAAACACCGTGATTACAAATATGATTATAGTTGTATGATTACAGTCATGTAAAGAACACCCCCCCTTCACCAGTGCAACATTCCCACCACCAATTTCCCAGATCTCCTCCTCCCCACCCCCCACACCTGTACTCGAGGCAGGCTTTCTACTTTCTCATTCATTCTCATTGTTATGATAGTTTTCAGTGTAGTCATCTCTCCAACTGCATTCATCACTCTATGTCATGAGCTGCACCTACCAGCTCTCATCTCTCTTGTCTCTGAGATACTGTTAAACATGTCTTTCATTTTTCTTAAAACCCATAGATGAGTGAAACCATTCTGCGTCTTTCTCTCTCCCTCTGACTTACTTCACTCAGCATAATAGATTCCATGTACATCCATGAATAGGAAAATTTCATGACTTCATCTCTCCTGACGGCTGCATAGTATTCCTTTGTTTATATGTACCACAGTCTCTTTAGCCACTCATCTGTTGAAGGGCATCTTGGTTGTTTCCAGAGTCTGGCTATTGTAAATAGCACTGCAGTGCTATGTAAGGAAGGGATTTTTGTATTTTTGTGTTCCTCAGGTATATTCCTAGGAGTGGTATAGCTGGATCATATGGAAGCTCAATTTCCAGTTTGTGAAGGAATCTCCATATCGCTTTCCATAAAGGTTTTACTAAACGGCATTCCCACCAGCAGTAAAAAAGAGTTTCTTTCTCTCCACATCCTCGCCAGCACTGCTTGTTTTCCTTTTTTTGTGATGTGTGCCAATCTCAGTGGTGTGAGGTGGTACCTCCTAGTAGTTTTGATTTGCATCTCCCTGACTATTAGTGATTTTGTGCATCTTTTCATGTGCCTTTTGGCCATTTGCCTTTCTTCTTTTTCAAAGTGTCTGTTCATTTCTTCTCCCCATTTTTTGATGGAGTTAGATGTTTTTTTCTTGTATAGTTCTGATAGTACCTTGTAAATTTTGGATATTAGTCCTTTATCTGATGAGTATTGGGTGAATAATTTCTCCCACTCAGTGGGTGGCCTTTGTATTCTGGGCACTATCTCCTTAGAGATGCAGAAGCTTCTCAGCTTAATATAGTCCCATCTGTTTATCTCTGCTTCCACTTGTTTGGAGAGTGCTGTCTCCTCCTTAAAAATGCCTTTAGTCTCAATGTCCTGAAGTGTTTCACCTCCATGTTGTTCTATATCCCTTATAGTTTCAGATCTGATATCAAGGTCTTTAATCCACTTAGATTTTACCTTCGTACAAGACTCTACCAAAAAGCTTCTAGAAATAATAGATTCATATAGCAAAGTGGCAGGCTACAAAATTAACACACAAAAATCAATGACCTTTTTATACACTAATAATGATAGGGAAGAAATGGGCATTAAGAGAACAATCCCATTCATATTAGTGCCACACAAACTCAAATATCTTGGAGTCAACCTGACTAAAGATGTGAAGGATCTATACAAAGAAAACTATAAAATACTGCTCCAAAAAATAAGAGAGGACACACGGAAATGGAAACACATACCCTGCTCATGGATTGGCAGGATCAACAACATTAAAATAGCAATACTTCCAAAAGCATTGTACAGATTTAACATGATTCCTCTAAAGATACACATGACATTCTTCAAAGAAGTGGATCAAACACTTCTGAAATTCATTTGGAACAATAAACAACCTTGAATAGCTAAAGCAGTCCTTGGGAAAAGGAACATGGGAGTCATTACTTTCCCCAATTTTAAGCTGTATTACAAAGCAATAGTTATAAAAAACAGCATGGTATTGGAATAAAAACAGAACCTCAGATTAGTGAAATAATCTTGAGTACTCAGAGAATGTTCCTCAGACATATAACTACCTAGTTTTTGATAAAGGAGCAAGAAATCCTAAATGGAGCAAGTAAAGTCTATTCAACAAGTGGTGTTGGCAAAACTGGTTAGCTACTTGCAAAAAAAAATGTGAAATTTCTACCAAGTCCAATACCACTCTGTAAAGATGAAGGATCCAAAACTCCAGAAAGTCTGACCAAAGACTTTTGATGAGTCTGGAAAAGCGGGTTGCAGCTTGATACAGGATACAGCACTCCCAATAGTCAAGGATGTCTTCGTCAGGCCGAGATCAAGAGGCTTGTAGTTGTGAGTGAAGGAGATGATTTGCACATGTGAAGGGATTCCTGCCAATTGAATGTTAAGGACTAGGAAGAGAGAGTGAAGGATAAGGAAGACTAAATTGGGGAAGCTAAATTTAGGAAAAGAGAACTACATACAAAACATGCAAAACAGACAGACCCATAACAAGACATACACATACAGACTTCACAAAAAATATGGTCACAACACTCACTCATACATAACAAAAATATTTATTGGAAAGGATTCAAATAGAGGAAAAGAAAAATTTCAGCTAAATTAACAAAAGTGCTTTAAAATACAATAGCCGAGATACTGCTTTCAGGGGTGGAGAAAAAGTTTGACACAAAGAGCCAAAATTTTAAATTGTGAGAGTCAGAGAGCCACACCACGCAGTAACCAGCCAAAACAGACATACACTCACCAAAAGCATATAATTTTAAGAATAATATATTAAACACATATTGCATTTTGCCATTTTGAGTGAGGGTACAAATCCTGTTCGCCACCCCTGGCTTAGATGAATAACTTCAAATTCACTATATATATATATATATATACTTTAAGGCAGAGTAGAGCAAATATGAAAGAGAATGTCATGCACAATACGACCATGGAAAACAATAATACAAGTATAGAACAGTAATTCTATCAAAGTCAATCATAGATGATGAGCACTGTGAAGAGAGTCAACCTAAAAATTATTGTTATATCAAGATATGAATTCACTTCTGTCTTGAAGCGTAAATTGAGGGAAATAAAACAATGATGTTAGAGTGAAAGATTGGAAGTCATTAAATTAGTATCTTTCAATACATTGTCATATAACAACATTAATACGCTGAGGAATTTTTCTCTCAGGTGAGCTTTAAGTAACACTAATTACATTGCAAAATTTTCTTATAAATTGTGACCTAGAGCAATACTGAAATTAAGACATACCTACACCATACAAGCAACCACAATGGAGATCCATTATTTTCAATGCTATTCAGCCATCATACCTGTGAAAGAAAGCATAAAGCATTAATAACAACTGACAAATAAATGAAATGATTATCTGGTATTAATTGTAGATGTCTGAGAATTATAAAACTGGATGTATGCTGCTGTAGAATTCACCAATGCATTAGGGACTTTTTTATCTTCTTGTCATCAAAATTAATCCAGTGTTGTCTTGTGGCAATTTTACAGTAAGAAGTTCAGTGTCCATAGTGAACTTTACCATAATGGTTTGACACTGATAATAAATTGTATTTTTCAGTCTTGCTTTTTTTTTCTGGAGTGAATTCTGCTAAATTGAGGTCTTCTAGAGGAAAATCCACATAAGTTTGCAGTTTTTTAATTTGCTTGCCCTCAAAAGCAAAATGATTCAAATGTATTATTAGTAATGGTGGTAGTTTTCATATGTGTGCTTTCTTTAAAAAATCCCTTCTAGTGTTGCAACTGTTGCACTCAACTTTGTTGCCATCTCTTAACTCTTCTTCTTTAAAAATTTCAAAGAGGCATTCTTGTAATGTACAATTATTTGTACATGTGACAGCCAGGGACAAATGAACAAATGTCTCATAAACCTTGGACTTTTGGTGGCATGTGAGACATTAAAGTATAGATTTGAACTGTCCTTGAGAGAGATCATAAATAATATATTCATGAGCCCTTCTGTGTTTTGGCCTAGATTGTTTATATTTTTCATTGTCTATAAGGTGTATAACTTTATCTGTCATTAAATTTTCAGTAAGCAAATTCTGGTGTAGTCCCTCTATAAGAAACATTAATAGTTTGTGCAGATCCTGCTGATTGTGTTTAGCAAACTGGTCATTAAGTAAACCAATTGTCACTTTTAAGCTTTCAGGATTGATATATCTATGCCATCCATTTCCCATGGTTTTGATGAGCTGACCAAATTCTTTTGCTAATTTACTTTCATGTCCCCTTGGATTTTTCCTGTTAATGTCTTTTTTATAATGATCTTGATAAAAAAATACTGAGTCAAGTTTGAAACATTATACAGGCATTGCAATATTGAGTTCATGTAGCAAGAGTTTCCTATATTTTCGAGCCCAGTTGAGACAGATTCCTGTCTTTCTTTTTGCATCCTGGAATGTAAAAGATTATCATTCTTGTCAGTCTCACTCAAGGTATGGGGTGTGAGCGTTAATTTCTTGTTCACTTTCCCAGAAGTCTTAGCAATGTTACAATTGTCAGTGTCTTGAAAATTTTGTATTTGATGTGAGGTGGAGCTTATATTCTCAGCAGTTTGATCCTGGTCATTTTTGCTAGTCCAATTTCTGACAAGGCATAATGGGACCCAAAATTTCTTGGGAGGGTTGTCATTGTAGAAATAGGCATAACCCCTTCCTCTCAGGAGAAGATATCCAGCTATCCATTTTTCATCCTTCTTGATCCAAAAGGTGTATGGGTTGTTTCTTGTCTCTGAATATCTTCTTTAAAATGTCTTTCCCCTGCTGTGTAACTTTCCCCTTGGGGTAAGATTAAGTAATTTAATGTGATAAGAGTCAAAGATAACTCAGTTGGTGCTAAGCCCCTTTTCTATTTGTTTTTAATTGAGTTTTTAAGGTTCTGTGAGCCCTTTCTACAATGGCCTGTCCCGACAATTGTGAGGAATCCCCTTCAGATGTCTTAGCTGCCATTCTTTAAAAAAAAATTAAAAGTTTTGCTAATATAGGCTGGTTCATTATATCAGTTTATGTAGGATATAGAATACCCATCACAGAAAAACATTGTAAAAGAAAACTACAAGCAGGCCTTAGACTTTTGGGAAGATATAGGAATTGCCCATATGAACTGAGAATATCTGTCCACCACCACATGAAGATAAGGTTTTCTTGGAAAAAATCTGTTTGAGTTATATCCATTTGCCAAAGTTTGTTAGATTGTAAGCCTCTTGGGTTTGCTCCTGCTATGTGAGTCTTTTTGTTAAAGGTGCACATATGTTGCAGTTTTCTATAATTTCTCTAGCTTGCCTCCATGGAATATTGTGATTCACATGTAAGTGGCAATCATTTGTGTGTAGGGCTGAATGTTCCTCTACATATGATATAAATATAGGCATTGCTAACAAATCAGCAGTTTTATTTCCTTGAGCCATCAGTCCTGGAAAACTTGGTCTCTAATATGCGTATTATTTTTGAAGCTGTTGTAATTGTTTAAGTAAGTTCTGTATTATAGGATTGTTAGCATTAAGGGAGGCAGTGGCTATTACAGGACATAAATTTACCACAAACGAAGTACCAGAAACAACATTCATGGCTTTAGATACATTTTCTAATAGGTAAGTTAACGTTGCAAATTCAACTTCCTGTGCAGATTTATATCTGATATTTATGGTCATATTAATGTTGTCCCAGGTTATTCCTCCTTTCCCATTTTTTGCACCATCTATATTAAAAAAAAAACTTTGGTATTGGAAATAGGGGAATCCTGAACAATTAAAGAAATAACAAATTGAGGTTTTTTTTTTTTTTTATAAAAAAAATCCCAAGTTTTCCTGCTGGATAATGGGAGATTTCTCCTGTGAAATCTGAGAGGGCACTTTGTAGAGATTCATTAAAAGGCAATATTGACTTAATTTTCTTTTTATGGTACTGGCAAAACTATTATATCTGGATCAAAACCGAGTAAAGATATAGTCTCCCTTTATCAGTTCTGAAATTAGTTGCATGTAGGAGACAACTGAGTGAGGCTGTTTGTTATGTAAATATACCCATTCCAAAGGTCCTGCCTGCTCCATTAACACCACCATGGGGATTTCTATTGTAGGGAAGATTAGCAGAAATACCTTTTCTCCCAGAATGAATCTTAAGAGAAATGAATTTTGTAATCTGTTTAAGATATCCAATTCATTTTTGGCAGCTGTTGTTAAATTTCTCAGGCTATCTAAAGTAGGATCACCCTCCAAAGTTTTAGACAGATTAGACAGGTCTGAATTCGGGATTTCTAGTGCAGAGTGGAGCCAATTTACATCACCTAAAAGTCTCTGAAAATCATTAAGTGTTTTGAGGCTTTCTTTTTTGATAGAAATTTTTTGTGGACATAGCGATGTTTGGTCCAAAATAAAACCCAAGTATTGACATGATGGTATAGTCTGTATTTTTTTCTAAAGCTATTTTTAGTCCAGATGTTCATAAACAGTCAATAACAAGAGTATCAATCCTGTAAATCTGTTTCATTGTTCATTGTGAGCAAGATATCTTCTGTATATTGAAAGATCATGGCTTGAGGAAATTTTTCACGAGTAGGGCTCAAAATCTTATCTACAAAAAATTGACACATTGTTGGGAAATTCAGCATGCCCTGGGGGAGAATGGTCCATTGGAAATGCCTGCAGGTGTAAGGCTCGATATTGCAGATGCTGCTCTGACGTGGAGAAATGAAGAGACAGTCACTCAGGCAAAAGCTTAAGTGTGTTCTTTATTCTGGCCGGCCAGGGTCCAATGCTCATTCAGAACTGAACAGAGGCAAAGGACCACATGGCTTTCTTTGTTCATCTTTATATACCATAGGAAGGGGAGGGGTAGAGGTGGGAATAAATCCCACTAAGGTAATACGAGTCCCTCTTTAGGACAAAAAGGGTTAGATACAAAAAGGCAGGTATAAGTGGGGGGGGGGGGTGTAATTAGTTGTTGACTTCCCTTTTCAATCCCCACTTCTTGTAGTAAGACTTCTAATCCTAGAAGCCAGTGTGATGATGGCCTCCATCTCCTGATATTCCTGGTCTTGCCTGCATGAGCTAATTCTTGGTACTGTTGGCATAATACCATGAGCTTGACTTTCCCAACCTGAGCCTGAATGAATGTAGTGAGGCGATTGATTATGCATGGCCCAATGGCTACCAGAAGTAAGAGGTCCAAAAGGAGCCCCAGAAGGGGTATTAGATAGGGAAGAATCCCACCCCATAAAGACCATAAGGGACTGTCTAATAGCTCCTTTCTTCTTTTGGCCAGCTCCTCTTGATGGTGTTTGATTCGGTCCCGCACTATTCCCAATTTGTTAGTATAAAAACAACATTTATCTTGCAAGGCCCTCCTTTCTCTGCCAAGATTAAATCTAACCCTCTCCTGTTTTGTAATACCACTTCAGCCATGGAGTTGAGCTGGTCCTGCAGATCACTAATAGATTTATATACCGTCTTCACATCTGAAATTAAAACTGTTGCGAGAGTCTGTCATACCTGTCTATTGATATTGCTAGCCCTGCTCCCCCAGTCGCCAATCCACCTGCTACCTGAGCACTACCAGTAGGGGCAAGAACACCACGGCTCGCTGAGATAGACAAGTGCCACCTATGAGATTATGCTAGGCAGAGGGATGGACTCTGACCCTGGGATGATGTCAATGTTGGGAAGTACTAATGCTGGGGCACAAATTCCAGTACAGTTTTGGGGTAAAAGAGAGTAAGCCAAATTTCCCTCACATATCCATACTTGTCCCAGAGGTAAGCACCCTGGGCTCAGTGGGGGGCAGGTAGGATTTCCGAGCACTGAGCGGCTCCTAACTGACACAGGTCTACAGATTTGGTGCCATTATGTGAATAGCAAACAGAAGATTTAAAGCTAAAAGGGACTATTTTAAAGGATTTGACATAAGTACAACTAAAAGAAGCAAAGGTTAGATTACCTAGTCAGACAAGGACAGCCAGAGGCCAATTTTACCCGTCTTCATACAAAGCCAACAAACAGCAGCTAAAGAAGGGTTAGAGAAATTAAGAAGTTTGTGAGTTCTTCTAGGATATTCTGAGTATTTGGATCTAACTTTTCAGTAGGTATCCGGGGTCAGAGGGAGGGATGCTGGGGCCACTTAGGCATTAGGGTCTCCACCTCCTTTGCAGCCCAGTCTATGACCTCCTTCTCTCTTTCCTGGTCTGTCGGCCCCCCCATCCCAGATGTGAATGGGCGCCTTTAGGGGCCAGCAGACCAAGTCTCCCACCTGGGCCATGCAACTCGTGGCTCCATAGGGGGACTTATGGCTATTAACTATCCATTTCTCTCCCATGCTTCTCCTGTAAGTCTCAGTGAACTTGGCCACCAGATATGCCTTGTTATTTTTGGTACACTCTCGATACTCCCTATAGCACTGGGAATGAACTTGATCAAGCTCCACACATCTGTCAGGGCATCAAACACCCCCCCCCCGGAAGAGGAAGGCAAAGGCTGAAGTTTTGCTTTACACACCCATTCTGGCTCCCCCGACACACATGGGAAAAAGTAGGGGACTGGAGGTAAGCAGTTCTAGTTCCATAGTCTACTGATTGACTGTACAGAAGCCTACTGTTGAGTTGATAGTCCCCCCTGAAGTCACAGAGGTTTCCATATAGTCTTTTTACCAGTTCATCCGTGTGTACAGCCTGGATCGAGTCCTCCCTCAGCAAGTGCCAGGAGGAGCATTGTCAGAGTCAGTGAGCGCAGCAGGGCTGGAGTGTGCCCGCCAGACCTGAATCTTGAGGGGATTCTCAGTGCGCTCCACTTTCCACTCATCATGGTTGAGATCAGCAGGGGCAGGTTTAGATGGGAGGTGTGAACCCAGGAAGCAATGCTGTCACCTTAACAGCAGTGGGGGTGATCAGAAGGATGACATAAGGCCCTTTTCACCTAGTCTCTAGTGTCTGCCAGCAGTGCTGTCTCACTAGGACCTGGTCTCCCGGCTTGAAGGGGTGAGGGACCATCAGTTCTCTGGGTTCATATGCCTGTCTGAGTCCCTTATAGACTTGGCTTATGAATTTCTGTGGCCTTTCTTTTTCCCCATATTTCCCTGGTAGCTTTTTCTGATGAACATTCTGCTTCATATTTTTCCTAGAGAGTTCATAACCCTAGAAGTCATTAAAGGGAATGTGGTCAAAAATCAATTTTCTATAGCCACTTCCGGCTGGCAAGGGACTATAGTCTTAATTTCTATGTAGGGTGAAATTTCATATTTCCCTAAATGGGCAGTTAACTGATATACTTTTGCAGTCTGAACACCTGAAAAGGATCAGATCAATTAGACGGGAATATTACTTAACCCAATCAGGCCTTGGAGCAGTAAATGGTACAACTTGAATGGTACAGCTGCTCTTATTGTCTGTAATGATAGTACAAATTAAACAGAAAACAAAGCAGTATAGCATTATCAATAAACACAGTTCTGAGTTACTTTAGCCAGACTAACACTTGTATTTACA
This sequence comes from Suncus etruscus, assembly GCF_024139225.1. Classification (NCBI taxonomy): domain Eukaryota; kingdom Metazoa; phylum Chordata; class Mammalia; order Eulipotyphla; family Soricidae; genus Suncus; species Suncus etruscus. Next base: position 109,030,373 of record NC_064848.1, read on the forward strand.
ATTTATAATCCGGTTCAGTACAACTAGTAAGAACATTTTTACATAAGTTACTTCAAAGAAGTGGGTTTTAAATTAGGCCCACTAGAATCTTAATTAGATACAAAAACAGTTTTTATTTCCACCTTTACTTTGTATCTTACCAGGTTTTTGAATAACTTGGCTTTTTCCTTTGCACATATATAGCACTATTGGAGAAATCTCCATCTGAAGCACCCTCATTACTTACAGAGCTTTCCTGAGGTTAGGTTGTAGACACAGCAGGTTTATCATGTCACAGGCTGATGAGTTGGTCAGTTTAGTGTGATGATTTTGAATGGCTGTGGGCATTTCACCCTCTTGCAGGAACTTCCAGGGGTGGCCTGTTTGTTCCACTTCTCTTCAGATTTGGAAGAGACTGACCTTGAATCCTCTTCTCCTGGGACTGAGGATGGAGGGTGAGAGCAGGGCCCACAGGCTGTGGACAGTTAGTGCTGCTTCAGAATCTTCTAGGAAATCTTTAATTTACTTACTCAGGCCATTCATCTTGGTATCTTTCTGGTCTTTACAGCCAAATGCTTAAGGGTGCCTACTTGTCACACCACCTCAATTCCAATTATTCCTCTGAAAGTGGGATTTGGGGTACCCTCACTAATTTTAGGATTTCCTCTCTGCATGGGGATTACTCCTCATGCAGAGATTAAAGCCATCTGCTTGTATCTTGTGCAAATCAACATGATGCTGTGACATAAAATGGTACTAAAAGGTTCTAGGAAAAGAGAAAAGGCAAATATTACTTAACCATATAGAAAATAGAAGTATACTTAGTCTTCTGGCCTCGGTTTATAGGCAGAAGACACCACCAATTTACGTTACACAAATTATTTCTGAATACCAGGAAGAATGCTCACTACTTCTGGCAGATTTAGACTTTTAAAGAATTTATAATTAACAATCACCAATGTTCAAAAACTTTTAAACTGAACCTTAATGATTCTTTTAAATTCTTGACTATTTTTCTTTAAAATAGCTTTCATTATTATTATTATTATTAATTTTAGATGTTCATAAGATTTCTTATTACCCCATTCTTCACTCGATAACATGACAACACTATAACATGCTTAAAACATTTACACTTCTTTTATGATAACCTAAAGGCATATTAATAATTATTTGGTATGATTATACAGATTCTTCCTAGTACACATTTTTTTATTTTATTTTTTTTGCACATTCTTAAACTTTCTGTATTCAGCCACTTTCCTTTCTGCATGCAAGGTAAATACCCTACCTTCATGCTATTTTTTGGGCTCCTTCTTTTCTTTCTTTCTTTTTTTCTTAACTTCTCCACTCATCCTTTGGGAGTGGTTTTGCTGCTAAAAACCACCACATGCACCGAACTCAGACTTAGCATTAGGGCCCTAGGAACAGAGCTTTAAATGGTCTGCTGTCAATTTGGAATTACTTTGCTCAATATTTTTGCACCTAGCAGGACCAGATTTTATTGATTCCTTTTTCTTTAGGTATTCACAACCTAGTACCATCAAGATTTTCACATTAAAGCTACCTTAAAATCCACCATTGAGTTTGGTGTGATAAATTCAACATGGAATTGAGATACTATAACAATAACATGCATTTACAAAGTTAACAATATTGTTTAAAAAGGCCAAACACAATAATTTACAACATTTTCACCCAATTGTTCATTTTAGGAAACTTTGAGGTTAGAAATTTAAATGTTTAAAACTTTTTTTTTATGACTTCCAAACCGTTAACTAAATTTTTTCTTTGATATGTAAAGGACCCACTGGGATTACTTTGCCTACACCCACATTTCCCAGCCAGGTGAGTTGGGGAGGACAATAGTCGTTGCCCTGGGGGCTCGGTGAATTCCTTTAGGCTGGGGAGTTTAAAAAGCACTTTTTTTTTCTTTTTCAGCTAAAAAGCAGCTAGTTAGCCCCGTTTCTTTCTGGCCTTAACACATGGCAGGAAAGTTGGGTGATTGCAAAGTCCAGAAATTTTCCAGGGAAAATTTATCCCTGATGGCCATTGAGAAATTTGGAGTTTACAATCTCCATCACCCTCTGCCATGTCCCTAGAGTAACAAAGCCGGTTTAACACACACTTTTTCTGGCCTAAGGAGAGGTAGCATTTTTTATAGAGTTTCCCTCCATGTTTGAATCAGACAAAAAAAAAACACAAAACACAGAATCACAGACAAAAATCTCCAATTAAAAAATATAGGGTTCACCACGGCAGTCCGGGAACATCTTCCCACTGCAACAAAATTGAGCTCCTGGGCGCCTCCAGGGTCGTGACCTATAGTTCTTGTACCCATCAGTTCACTACCATCTAGAATCCACGTCGAGTGGGGACTCTCAGGTCCTTGGTCACCCACAATTTCCATATTTATATTTTCAAGACAAACCAAATAAAAGAAATAGGGTTCACCACGGCAGTTCACTACCACCCAGAATCCACGTCAAGTGGGGACTTTCAAGCCCTCAGTCAAACTACCATCATTCCCCTATTTCTATTTCCAACACACACCAGATCGCAATCAACAACACAAGGCACACTGCTTAGAACCCACCGAGTCGTAGGTTCACTACTCCACTCCGGGCTTATTAAGGACTCCTGGCTGGCTCACCAAATATATAAGGATCGATAGTGCAGATGCTGCTCTGATGCTAAGAAATGAAGAGACAGTCACTCAGGCAAAAGCTCAAGTGGGCTCTTTATTCTGGCTGGCCAGGGTCCAATGCTCGTTCAGAACCGAACAGAGGCAAAGGACCATGTGGCTTTCTTTGTTCATCCTTATATACCATAGGAAGGGGAGGGGGAAAAGAGGGGTGGGGATGACTTTTGCTAAGGTAATACAAGTCCCTCTTTAGGACAAAAAGGGTTAATACAAAAAGGCAGGTATAAGTGGGGGGGGGGTGTAACTAGTTGTTGACTTCCCTTTTTACAGGGATGAGTATTATTGATAGAAGGAACTGAAAATTCAAAATGTTCTTTATCATTTAGGTGAATAGGAATATGGTAGAAGCAATCTTTCAAATCAATTATAATTAGTGGCTATTCCTTTGGAATAACTACAGGCATGGTAAACCTGTCTGCAATTTGCCCATAGGTATCATAGATAAGTTTACAGCTCTAAGATCCATCAAAACTCTCAGTTTTTCAGATTTCTTTTTTATAGTAAATATAGGCAAATTCCATTGAGAAAACGAATGTTTAATATGTCCTACATGTAGTTGTTCTTCCACTAATTCTGTCAGAACCTTTAATTTACCAGTTTTAAGGGGCCACTGGCCTGTCCAAATTGGTTTGTCAGATTTCTATTTTATTTTTATCAGTGCTGGGATTTTTCTGTCAGTGACGCCTACGAAAAAGTTTGGGTTTTTAAATCAAGAGAAAGTTCAGGCTCTTCTGGAGCTAGTGGAATGTGGAATTCTGCCTTTCACTGTTTGTGTAGATGACAGCCTCACAGGGATGATGAAAATGGGCCCAAGTGAGGTCTGATTATAGCTTTTTGATTTTATGGGCCATAAAATACCATAGTTCTCGTACTCAGCAAACAGGAACTTAAACCTCCTATTTTTTCTAGAGAATATGGGATTTCCTGGAGAAGCCAATATTCTGGCCATTCTTTATTAGCTATTACTGTAACCTGAGCACCTGTATCTAGCATGCTGACAAAGGGTCACCCTTCTAAGTGAAGTTTGATCATTGGGTTTTTGTCTCTTACTGTAGTAACCAGAGCCATGAGTGGGTTGTGGGCAGCACTTGGAACTGTGCTTCCAAACCCTTCATTTATTTTCTTATCTGAGTTACCACATTTGACATAAGGCACTATCACAATCTGGGCAATTGCTTCCCATTTTTTAAATGTCCACGTAACCGGTTCAATAATAACTACAATTATTTCTCCCATTGAATCTGAGTCAATGACACCAGTGGTTACTGGTATATTCTTTATGTTGAGGGAACTTCTGCCAAGAATCAAACTCATTGTATATAGGGGTTCTAGGCCCACAGTGCCAGTTTTTAACATAGAAGGGCATGCTCTTGGGTAAATTGTAATGTCCTCTGGGCAAATTATTTCTAATCCCAGGCTCCTTGATGTTGAGTATATTAATTCTCTAATTGTGATGAATTTACTTGGGTTGGGCTGGGAAGAATTATTGTCTGAGGACTTTGCCCCTGATTTGGAAGGGCCTGGGGAGAGGCCCTGGTTTGTGTATATGTGTCCTTGATGAGCTGAATTTAAAAGAAGACGGCAATTTTTTTTTTGATATGCCCCAATTTTCCACAATGGTAGCCGATGATTTGCCTCCTGGGGATTGTGTTGAAACCTCTCCTTAGGTTATTATCACGGAGGTTTCTGGACTGCAGTCTTTCACCCAGCGGTGACCCTTTTTGCATTTTTTGCGAAGACCTGGTTTTCGGGAAGTGCTTTGTCTTTGGGGGTAGAAAGGCATTGTTCCCTTGGTAATCGCAAAGGTTTGTACAGAATCCAAGTTTGCTAATGGGTAGAGCATATCATAGACATTTCTACAGGCATACAAAAAATCATTATGTCTGCCTTTTCCTATAAAGGAGCCAATACCAATTTGCAGGCCAAATTCGTATTACGATAAGTCAAACATTTTTCTAGGTATTTTCTCACATCATTTTTGATTTGTAATTTCAGAGCATCTTTCAGCTTACCCACAATCTCTACATATGGCTCATGGGGACCTTAGGTAATTTTTAAAAAGGTTCCTTCACCAGTATCAATATTTTCCCATGAAGACAATGCAACATCTTTTTTTGTTTGTTTGTTTTTGGGTCATACCCGACTTTGTTCAGGGGTTGCTCCTGGCTCTATGCTCAGAAATTGCTCTTGGCATGCTCAGGGGACCATATGGGATGCCAGGATTCAAACCACCAACCTTCTGCATGAAAGGCAAACACTTTATTTCCATGCTATCTCTCTGGCCTCACAATGTAATATCTTTTATTTATTTTTAAGAATTCCTTAGGTAAAGTATCTTGTGCTTGTGCCTGAACATCTGCATATTAATTTTCTGCCATCAATAATTTATATGAGAGATTGACCCCACCACTCGTTCTTTTGTTCCATCTGGGCTATATAATTTGGATTTTACATCCTCTGCATATAACATTTTCCATTTGGTTTGCTGTTTAGATGGCATGCATATTTCAGCAAGTTTTATTAAGTCATGCAGAGTCCAAAGAGTTTTTTGACACCAAATTCTTAGTATCTCAAACAGTACGGAAATGTTGGGCCAAAATCTTTACATGTTTTCTTAAACCGTTCTATGTCTTCCATCTCAAGGTGTTCATTAGTTGAAACATGTATTATGTGTAACGTGACTGAGTTCACTGGACTACAGAATTATTCTGAATACCTCTCTGAAGCCTGAAATGTGGACTACGAGCCTGTGATTCATTGTCTGAAAAAGCACTATTACGTGAGTCAATTCTGTGAACAGAATCAGGATTCATTTGTGGACTCAGCACCAGAGGTTGGTCATTAGTGTTAAGATTTGATTCAATTCTGTGAACAGAATCAGGACTCACTTGTGGACTTAGCACTGGAGGTTGGTCATTAGTATTAAGATTTGGCTTTGGATCATGAGTTTCTAAATTATGTTTCTGAGTCGTTTTTTTTTCCTGGGAAAAATGACTATACTTTTGATGGTGGCACTGGATTCATCAACCTGCACCTTGGTTTGAATTTTTGTCAGATAGATTTCCTTATTATCCATACTGGTCTTAGCCTCACTATTTCTACACTTTCTATTTCCTAATCACCAGCCAATACCTATGCTCACCATAACAATATTAGCCAACATAAAAATTCCACAAACTATGACTATTGGAGACAACACAGATGAGGCAAATATTGGAGTGTAAATTTTTGTTTGAAATATAGACCACTACCATCCAACAGCAATGATTTTTTCTATGGTCTAGCCAATTGGTTTTAAATAAGATGGAACAATCCAATTGATAAATGCAGAACCAAAGTATTTGTAACAAGGTGGCACAATCAACATGACTAACCACAGAAACCATCCAAGGATCTCCAGAGGAAATTTCCAATAAAGCATTTCACTTACAGTTATTGAGGGTCCAGGTTCAGCTTGTTCAGGCACCATTTTTTGCCCCATTTGTAGGGTCCTGTTTACACATTTGTTGATTGAGTATCTGCAAAGAGCTCTCAGAATGAGAAATTGATTCCCATCCTCTTTTCCCCTTGTGGGGGGAGATCTTGGTAATATTTATCCTCACAAATAATCCACACAGTAAGGAGGATTAAGGGTTAAAAGGTTGAGAGAAGAGAGTCCTTTGTCAGCCTCCTGCTAGCTCCAAAACACACCTTGAGCCAGCCAGGCAACTCTGGCAAAAGACCCCGAAGACCTTGCTCCCAAACTATTTATTCGGCTCTTAACAGCGTCCCCACAGTCAAGTTGGGACAACAGGCAAAGAATAATCTTATGGAAATATTTTCATATACAACAGTGTTTACCTCATTCAACCCCTGTTCCCAGCATGCATCCAATACCTCCCTCCTTAGGCCCCTGGACTGCTGATGTAACAGGTCCTTTTTTGTATAGTTTGTTTTCGTTTGGGTCTCATGATTCTGTTTTCATTGACTTTGGGTTGGGTATTCAGGTCTGGTCATTTTTATTTCTACTCCATGCTCGTGAGACTGCTTTGCTCCTGGTGCCATCCATATTTTTTTTTGAAAGATGTGGAAATATTAGTCAGAACAAAATGATTCATGTTCTAATGTTCTGTTTAAAAAAAAAGAAAGCAGGTGTGAGCCTGTGTCTAGAAGCTATAAATATAAATATAAAAGAGAAAAAAAAGAACAAAAGAGAAATTGGGGGTTGATATGGCAAGTTTTTTTTTAAAATTTTATGCATAGGCACAGTAATATCGAGGAAATTAGAATGGATATTATCTTGGCCTAAAGAGTTACAGGGTGACTCCACCCTTGAAGCATACTGTCATTCAACTTACTACAGGATCTGGACATGTGCATTGTCAAACCCCAAAATCTTTTTCGATGGTGCCAAAAATCGTTCTGCTTAGTTGTCATTGTCAAAGTCTCTTCTGCAATTACAGATATTGGTGTTTTGTACAGATCCTAGGACTAAGTTTAGGATACTCTTTCTTTATGGTCCCAGGAAAAGTTCTGCTCAATGACAGTTGTTGTAGTCAGTGTTTTGTAATTAGTGATTTTGGTTTTTGCACAGAACAAAGTATGGGGTGTCCTCTAATTTCGTCTCACAGTCAGGTGATGAGTTAGGGTAACCTGCCCGTAGATCAAGTTTTTGTTGTTTCCTCATCACCAGGGAGTCATATGAACCTACACTTGTGCAAGTTGGTGCCAGAGTGGTATTAGGGTCTCCCTCGAGGTGAGTTTAGTTCCTGGGGCTGCTACTGGGAACTATACCAGTTCTGAGGTTTGGTTCCAGGGTTTGGAGTTGGACGGTCATTGTCTGATTACATGAGGTCTAAGTCAAATCCCCATGACAAATGTTCAGGGTGGAAGGAGACCCTGTATTATAAAATTTATGGGTTCTTATCCCTAGTAGATAAAAACTTGCTTCTCAAGATTTCCCCATTCTAGTGTGCCTATGCCAAAAGGAACGATGCCATACTATATTGTTGGTGCATTTGGGGGTCAAAATAACAAGCTATACGATCTCTGTGCCCTGGTTTTGATGGGATTTCTTACTAAACAGAAACAAAAGAAGAAAGAGGAAAGAAAAAAGGATGGAGAAGGCTACCTCTACTTTGGAAACAAATATACAAAGGAAGTAAATATGTTCCCATTAACTCTTTTGAGATAGTCTTGGAGAGATATAATCCAGGGCACATTTCGTCCCATACCATGGTCTCATTGAGTCTGAGTATAGCGGTAAGGGATCAGGTAGTGTGTCCTAGGGCTGGAGGGTTCCTCTGGAACTGAATCCAGTAGCAAGCAATAGTCCACATTGGGAGTGGGGGTGGGAGAAAAAGAGCCATATAGAATGAGTTAACAGGAGTGGTGGTTGCCGGGGCAAGAGATGTGGGGCTGTGAGGACGTTTCCGCTCTGGGAGCCTGGGAACAACTTACTTCGGCAGGGAGAGGGTCTTGGTTCCTAAGAAATTAAGAACTGAGGATAAAGAGGGTTAAATAGGAAGAGTTTATAATGGATCAGGATAGAGAGGGGTGAGAGGATAAGAGGAGTTTTGCACGTGGGTGGGGGGCAGAGAGGAAGGATAATATATAACAGGGGCTATATACAATATAAGCATGAATTGCTTACAATACTTACTAGGCAAAAATACAGTTGTCCACTGTATACGTACTCATGCCCACTTATAGGCAGACATTAGAGATCTATTCATAGGTTGTATCTGGAGGCCTAACCCTTATGGTATCAGTCAGAGTTATTGAAAAATAAGTAAATAAAATTAATTAATTAAAAGGGGCCAGAGTGGTGGTACAAGCAGTAAGGCTTTTGCCTTGCACGTGGCTAACCTAGAACGGACTGCAGTTTGATCTCCCGGCTTCCCATTTGGTCCCCCAAGCCAGGAGCGGTTTCTGAGTACATAGCCAGTAGTAACCCTTGAGCATCACCAGGTGGCCCAAAAATAAAAATAAAATAAAAAATAGATAAAAAATAATAAAATAAAAAAAAATAGGCCAGCACATCAGAAGGGAAATGTTTCTAATGTCTAGGCACTTTCATGGCAGGGGTGAACTTTGCTAAAAGAAGCTTTCAGGGTTAGATTGCACATGGAGCATTTTAAGATAAACACAAGTTTTACACCTCGAGTACTAAGCAATATGGTAGTGAGCACTATAAGCAGAGTCTACCCTATGTAGTATCATCCACCGTATCTTGTGCATTGAAGGTTCCTTTCCTAAAGGAAGCTGACAGTGTGGGCATTATGATATAATAGTAATATTGCTTGAATTGAAAAAGAAGAAAAAAGGAGGAAAGAAAAAAATGGGTAATAGTATTTTGCACAAACATACTCAAAGAGTGGGGCCTGTAACATAAGTCTATGGTGTGCAGTTGCCTATCTAGTGCTATGGTAATAAGATTTTGATCATAGTAGCAGAAATAATCAAAAGGAAATGGATAAATTGGAGTATTTTGTCAAGACACTGTGACAATGAGCACTATATTTGGAGTCCAATATGATAGAGCACTGAATTGCTAAATTAGGGTGTCCAATCTATATCTCAGGAAACTCAGCCTTTTTGTCATTAGCTGGCTTGTGTCTTTCGTGATAGTACTAGGAGGTCTGGAGCAGATTTTGGTAAATTTTAAAAATCAATCTAAATAAGTTTCATTTGGTTCAAATAAAATTTTATGTCATTCTTTTTTAAGTATTTAATTCTAATTTTGGTGAAGCAAATTATTTTTAAATGCTTATTCAAATGCAAATAATTGTTATAGATACTTTATGACTCATTTATCTTTTTAGATTTAATGGTTAAGAAAAGTAAATGGGCAAACCTACAGGTGTTACATGAATTTTATTATTTTATATCTGATCATTTTATTATTTAATATTTGATAATTTTTATCAAATAGAAATAGAAAGTCTAGATATAAGATTAAATTCTTTATTTGAATTTATGCAACACAGTCAGATGCAAGCTTACATAAAATGAAACAGAGTATCATAATAATATAAAGAAATTTCACAAATAAATTAAATATTTATTTATATATATATAAATATACTTAATATTTAAATGTCATCAAATAATGTGAATTAAAATTTACTGAAAATTAAACTCAAAACATCAATGAAAATATGAACTCATTTCTAATATGAAAAGTAAAATCATAGTGAAATAAAATTTCTAATAATACTGATAAGAATTAACATTTTAACAACATTTTCTGAGAAGCTATGAAAATATAAATTTTTATTTTTTGGAGGTCTGGGCTTTGCACTCAGAATTTAACTCTTGACAGATCTCAGATATTATGTTGATTAAACCCTGGTTGACTGCATGCAAGTTATGTTCCCTGCCATTGTACTACTCTTTAACCTAAAATTTTCTTGACTGGAGTTTTGAGACATGAATTAATTGGCAATAACCTCTTTTGGTTTTTATTTGTGCACCATAACTTACAATATTATTGATATAAAGTTTCAGTCATACAACAATGTTCCAACCACTACTCCTACCAGTTGAGTGTAATCATCCCTCCAATAATACCAGTTTCCCTTCCACTCAGCTCCCACTCCACCTTTTTGTTAAACTCAGTTCTGTAGGCTAAGGGTGTATTGTTATTATTGGTTATTCCAGTGCTGTTTTTATTTATATTTTATGTATTAAAGAAAGAATTTAATTCTACAAATTCTCCTTCTGACTGCCTTCATTCAAAGAGATAGGTTTTCATCTTTTCTAATAACTGAATAATATTTCAATATGCTTACATGTCATGTCTCCTTATGCACTTATCTGATCTCAGGCTCACAGGCTGCTTCCCAGTTTTGGCTATTGTTAATAGTGTGTGCTAATGTGTTTTTGTTTTTGAAATAGTATTTTGGGATCCTTGGGGTAGATACCAAGAAGTGGAATTTTTGAGTCATTATATTGAAGCTCAATTCTTAGTCTTCAGACAAATATCCATAATATTTTCCATAATATTGTGGCATGAGGTGCAATTTAAATATAGTATATGCCTTGTCACCCTACTTTTATCTTTTAGGAAACATATGTTACCAATGCAAAATATTACATTATCAGAAACTTCACTGTATCAATGAATATAAAATAAACAAAGAATTTTAAAATAATAGCAATATACTGTAAAAGGAATAAAGTATTTACTATCATAATACATTAAAATTAGATAATATTGAGTTTATCTATCATGCATGCATAGGCTCTAGAAAACATACAGTTGATTATGAAAAGTGATTAATGGAGTATCTATTCTTGAATCCTTGGAAAAGCAAACCCATACAAAAGTTCTACATCTGAAGCACAAGATGAAATATGTATTGGAAGTACATCAAATAGAAGACAATAACTATCTATGGGTTGGATAGGGAAAAAGGTAGGGAACAGGAATGACTGAGGTAAAAATTAATGAGTCTCTAGTTAAGTGATTATGTTCCACTAGCATAAGATGATTAATAATATTCACCCAACACTTAAGATTCCTTGGGCAGAAAAAGAAAAAGAAAAAAATTAATTCAATGAGATTAGACATGCAAAATATAGTGCTTAATATATCATGGACTCTCATTTTTAATTTGTTTGATAATTTTTCCTATAAATGGAGTCAAATTCAATTCTAACTTGCATTTTTCAGTTTTCTTCAATGCTTCTATTTTTTGACTCCTATGTGATTAAGCATTTTTCACTGAGGATATAAAAATGTTTTATGTGGAAATATAGTATATTCAGGAATAAGATTGTTATAAAACAGGCACTTAAATACTTAGAATGATTTAAAAATAATATTGATATTGACAATACCCTAGATTTAAAATATATTTCCAATTATTAATTAGTTATTCATCTAAGAATTGTGTTAAGACAAACTCTAAATTGCACTAAGATATGCCTGATAAGATAATAAATTGTTTCTGAGAAGAGCATGACATTTTCAGTTTGTTTTACACATTTTTTCCATAGCTCAAACCCCTATCTCAATGAAGGAGAACACGGTGCTAAAAATGATTAGTGCTAAGAAGATAGTGCAGTGGGTAGAGTACTTGCCTTGCACACAGCAAGATTAAGTTCAGTCTATGACATTGCATTTTTCAGAGATCAGTCTGAGTGAGCCATAAGCAATGGTGGGTGCTGCCTCCAAAGCAAAACAACAAGAGCCAAGAAAAATACATTCCATGGTTGTTTTTGAAGTATATAAGTTTGGTAGAGAGAAGACATCTCCCTAATTCTTTTCTGTTTCTGATTAAATATTTTTTAAATAAAACTTCTTGATATGTGCCCCAAACTGCCAAGACAGTTTTTCAGAGTATCACCATATAATAAAAAAATGTATAGTCTATACAGAAAGGAAAGGTTAATGCCTTTTAATAATTATATGTATCTTGCATTTCACAATTTTGCACCTTTGTGCCAAAATTGGCTTGCCTCTGAGTCAGAACTGTAGCATGAATGTTAAGGAGTTTGACTTGCTGTGGCCACGCCCAGATCTATTCCTGGCACCACATTTGGTCCCCTGAGCACTGCCAAGTGTGACTTCTGGTACAAGTTTAGGGATAATCTATAAGCATTGCAAGGAGTGTTTCATGACCAAGGCAAGGAATAAACCTTGAGCACTGATAGGTTTGTCCATCCTTGTCCTCTCCCCACAAAATTCTCCCTATCCCAGTGAAACAAGTAAAGCCAGATAGTCTTATCTATATCCTATTAATAAATTGATTGGATTTCACCTCTTAGTTAATTAAATCAAGTATTTTTATTAATAAGACCATATTAAATTTTGAACACTAGATGGCATATTTCTAATACTTTTAGTCTAAAATCCAAAATTTTCCTAATTTATAATTTAAAACTTAAAAATATATTGACTTTCATACTATTTTTTAAAATGCTTTGTATAAACACATACACATTTTTTTGGTAGAGTTTCATTTCCTATGTGGTAAATGTTTATATTGGCTCAGAATAAATAAATTACTTATTATATTACCTCTAAATTATAGTACCATGAAATGAAAATATTATAGTGAATTTATAGTAATTATTTTTAAGTCTTTCTGTTCAATGTTTCTGACAGGATCTTCTCTGTGGGAAAGAATAAAATACTAACTCTCTCTTTAATTCAAATAGAACCAAATTCCTTATAAGGATTCTATAGATATCATACAAAAAAAGAAATAAAAGGAGAAAATGAAAGAAAGAACATGCAGTTGGACCACGAATTTTTGTTCTCATATTCTATTTAACTGCTTATAGTCGGTTTAAAGCTCAGACTCAATGGAACATTGAGGAACATCTATATTTGCATTTCCAAAGGAACTTTCTCAAAAACATTCTTTGATTTTTAGTAGCAATAAAATATTACCAAATTTTGACCCTTGATTTTATTTAGCAGAATTTCTCTGTATTATAGTTATTAAATCACGTTTAAATTAACTTTATTTGCTTTTTACACGCCTTTAAAATACATTAAGTAGGGGCTGAACAGTATCGCAGCAGAGAGGGCATTTGCCTTGCATGCAGCCAACCCAGGTTCAATTGCCCAGCATCCCCTATGGTTACCTGAGCCTGCCAAGAGTAATTTCTCAGTTTAGGGCTAGGAGTAACCCCTGAGCACCCCCTGGTGTTAAAATAAAATAAAAGCTAAAATAAATAAATAAACAATTAGCCAATTTATTATTATAACATTTTATTTATGATGTGACTAAGTGGTATGAATGGTGTCAGACTTAGGGCTAATATACTCACATAGACTTTAATATCTATTGAACAGAGCATGATATTTAATCCAGGAAAAATCATTCTTAGACAGATTTATATAAATAAGAAAGTGATTGCTGTTCAGAAAACACTCTGCTTTTACCTAAAGCACACTGCAGGCCATCTGTCCTGGAATTTATTTTCCTTTGGTTATAAAAGAGTACATAAAATTATTCATGTTCCCTGTAATGCAAAAATTTATTGAATGTATCATAAGTCAGACACGATGCTAGGCACTTGGGGAATCATTAATGATTAAGCCACATTAAGTCATGCATTTAAAAGTTAAGTCTGTATATAAAAGATTCTAATAGAGAAAATATTATGTTCAGTGGAGAAATAAAAGTGTCAATAAAATTTAGGCACTGAAGGACAAAACTGTCCGTATGTATTTAAAATGCATGATAGTAACAAATCCTGGGGAGAAGGTACTGTGAGTGAATGCACCTTTAGGTGGATAATGATAAATTTTAATTTTCCTTTTTTAAAGTTGTATCTCAAATTAAATTTTATGTCATCCTATATTTAGGTGATGTCTCAAATTTATCTCTTCAAATTTTTTCTTAGTAAAAACTAAACTGGAGTTAATTATATAATTTGATTGTTCTTCTTTACATTTTATAATAATATTTTCCTAAAATCTATATTGGAAAGCTTCATTTCAATGAAGCATACCTAAAATTTTGGTGTGAAAAATTAGGGAAAAGCATTAGGTTCATACTGTACGAATGCATCCCTAATATATAGTTTAGACCTCATGGATTTGAGCACTGGCATGAGTAAATTTCACTTTTACAGACCCATAACAGCAAAAACAGTAATTTTGCCTTTATTCTTAAGAAATCATTGAAAACACAGTGGCTAAATAAAATTCTATACCTACACAGACTTAGTGATTCACAGAACATTATAGAAATAAGAGAAAAGAAATATCTTAAAATAAGGTAGATATAAAGTTTTCAGTTCTATAATTTCAATAAGAGCGAATTGGGAAATCCCACCCTACCATACCCCCCCCCCCCCCCGCCCATACCAGCAGAGGCAGCAGCCAGTGCTGTAGCCTGCACCCTTTCCTATCTGCTTTTTAGTGCACTTCACCTGGCCCGGGGTCTTTTTTTCTCTTCCTCCTCCACTCCTCTTCCTTCTTCACCCGCATGTGATGCTCCCCTCACCTTCCTTATTGTCCTGCCACCCCCATGTCTCCTTACCTTCTTCTTCCCGCTGTCCTTTCCCCCTCTAGATTACCTCTAAAGGCCTATGCAATTCAAGAATAGTATGCTATTTCACAGCCAGATTTTGATCAAGTTGTACCAGTTGGCTATGCAACAGTCTCATTTTACCATATTAAATGGCAACACCTGTGGCATTGAAACCAAACCTCCAGAGGTGAAAAGCTATTAGGCAGGTTTTGATGCATCTGCTCAGACTATGTCTTATGAACTCACCAGTCCAAACGATTTGATTGGCTGCATAATCCGGTGTCAAGGTGCCAAAATAAGTAAGATGTCTGGGGTTTGAACCCAGTGGAAGGGTCTACAGATAGGTTACCATCACTGGATCTGCTGCCAGCATTAGCCTGACTCAGATTCGTCCACATTCCCTTCTACTGTTTAGCACCACCTATAACCCATCTGTGTAGATTCTGAACAGTCAACGATTCTACACACTTTTTAATTCACTCATGATTATTTAATTAAAGCATTTTAATTTCTTAAAAATAGTCAATTAGATATTATGGAATAATTATTCCTAGGGGGAATATTGAGCTTGTTCCTGAAAGCTTCTTGTCATAAAATTTGTATAAACTTATCAGTGAGTAACCTTTTATTAAGTTTGTGCCTATGTTTAAATTTACATCTAGTAAATGTTCTTTGATTATAATTAGCTATTTTACTGTTTAAAATCCAAGAGCCTTGGTGGTCTCATTGTGTATTATAGATTTATCTGCCAATATCCTTATAAAAGTAGCATAGCAAAAAAACCTCTTGTTCTATATATCTCCCAGCTTAACCTAAATCTAAAAATTCTTTTAAACTTTTAATATTTTAAGGGAGGCCCAACCTACCTATCTTACAATTTTTATATCCTAACACCTTTCAAAAACATTGAATGACTATTTAGCACGAGCCAAGGATAGTTTTTCATTTTCCTGACCTCAGGTAACCTCACCTGTATAAACATACATACAGATGTATGTATATTTGTACATACACAATTTATAAAGCTATATGTAACTTATATAGCTTCCAATCTTGCAATATTGTCATCCATCCATCATAACTTATTACAAGAAAGTTTATTTACTATGTATTAAGGATTATTTCAAAAGCACGATATATAATAGTGTGATAGTATACCATAAGGAAACCAAATGTTCTAAGTAAAAAAACTCATGATGCTTACAGAAATTTAGCATGTATAAAATCTAATATTTCAATGGAGAAAGTTTCTAGGGAGTTTGAACCAGACATCTTGATTTCCAGTACATACTCTTGCTTCTGTGTTCGGGGATCATTCTTCGCTGTGTTTAGGGACTATATGCAGATAGAAGTGGGGGAAAAACTGGCGATTCTACTTAACCATTGGGTATTAAACTGGGAAACAAACCAGAGATTGAACCCAGGCTGGCTTTTTACCAAGCGAGCATCTAATCTAAATATTATTTCTTAAGCTTAGAAAGGGTCTTTAAATCTGAAATTTAATTAAAATCTTAAATTTCCTGGCAGAATTTACTCCCACTCATATGGAAGAAAATAGAACTAAACTTAAGAAAACATAGAAACAAATTATATATGGATAAGTACTTAAGTTATAAATACATTTTTGATACAAAATGTATGTAATATGTTGGATAAAGTTTCATATTTGCAGTCTAAGTGATTATGAGAGATTCTGGTCAAATGGAGACTTTTTGTTGATAGTACTGTTTCTTACCCTACTGAACCTCTATTAATATCCATCTATGTATCTAGCTATCTTCTTGTTAGTTTAAATGAGCTATTAAAGGCTCTATTTAACATTGTGTCAAAGGCTAAACTCTTACTGTTTAAATAATATAGCCCACCTGGACCAGCCTTTGGTGATAAAGGTGGTAAAGTGCTATCATACTTTTATAATATTGAAATGTCTACGGATTATACTTAATATTGCTAAAAAAGAGATAATGATTCTGAAGACATTATGTTACTTTGCTTAGTTGTCTCAGGGAATAGGTATTAAATTTGTGCTAAAAAGTATATGCACTATTTCCAATGCTTCAGAGGAATATATGCTGTTGCTGTTAGACTGGGAATTAACAAAGAATCTAATGACTAAAAAGAAAAGAACATAAAGTAGAACTATATACGTGCAACTTGCTCATCAAAACTGTATTGTCTTGAGAGACAGTATTGGGATTAAGGCTCAGAACATTTTTTGATTCTGGCACTCTATGTCATCACCAAGCTTTCAGGTGTGATTCCTGAGCAAAGAAACAAGACTAAGCTCTGAATAACACATGTATAACCCCAGAACCAAACCAAACCAAATGAAATCAAATCAAACCAAACCCCCCAAAAATAAAACTCTAAAAGCAGTTAAAGAAAGGGTGATATGGGATGCATGCTGGGAACAGGGGTGGAGGGAGAACAACATTGGTGGTGGGAATGCCCCTGATTCAAAGTCATTATGTGCCTAAAATACTACTGTGAATGATTTGTAATTCACTTTGGTCAAAATAAAAATAATTATTAAAAAATAAAAAAATTAAAAATATAATAGAAATAATTGACATAGATTTTAAATACCCAGGAGAATGATTTATTTACAAATACAAATCTATTTTTAATTTTGGACAAAATATTTTACATGAAGCCTGAAGAATTGAAAGATCAATTACCTATCAACATAGAGAAATATATTTTTATTAGGAACCCTATTTTTCAAAAAGTAAATCCTATGTTATCACTAAAATAAAACAAATATATTAAATTTGACTAAAATTTTGAAAAATTTCTTCTATTAATTAATATTGATTATGATTAACTTGAGTTGACACAAATTTAGGTTGGCATAGGAATCAGAGGTACTAATTTTTACCCACAATCAAAGATGATAATTCAACTTATTGACTCATTGTGTGAGAATAGCATTCCCAGACACAAATGGGTCTTGGTAAAAACGATTTGCATGACTTTTTTTTTTTGTTTGTTTTTGAGCCACATCCACTGACACTGAGGAGTTAAACTTGGCTATGTTCTCAGAAATCGCTCCTGGCTCTGGGGACCATATGGGACACCAGGGATAGAACCTCGTGCAAGGTAAATGCCTACCACTGTGCCATGCTTTGGCCCCTGTATGACTTTTGTTTTTTTAATCCTGATTTTACACTAAGAACTCAAATCTTAATTGAATAGGTTTTATCCTGATCAGTTGCACTTAAATAAATCCTAATGTGATATATGTCACCAAAAAATAATTTGATGACAGTGGTTAAAAGCACGATTCAAATTTAGAAATAACCATTTCCATTAAATATTTAAATTGAGATATAATTGTACACTTCAAGGTAAGGAATATGTTTTATATCCTGTTCAACGGCAATTTAAGTAGCAGGATGTTAGTGTTCAGTTTAGCATTTCTAGAAAATTAAAATTACAACTGAAATCTCAGTTATAATTCCTGCTCTCAAATATATGTATCATCTGTGTCATAGGTACCTGAACGTTAGGGGATATGTTTTTATGCCAAAGATATTAATGTGGCTTAAAGATAAATTTCAATTTTTATATAATTCAGGAAATTATACTCAACTTAATATGGTAACTAGTATGTCAGTGAATTTTTTAATTTGGAACATTAACTTTCCATTTTTGAAAAAAGTTCAATTTTACTGGCAAATAAAATAAATTAAAGCATAAAAAAGAAAACTCAAACATGTGCCCTGTTTATGAAATGGAAAGAATCCTATTGGTAAAATGACTATATATTTAAATGACAACACTAACCAAAGCAACACACACATTCAATGCAATTCCTATAAAAAATATTCTTGACATTAGGGACCGGAGCAGTGGTGCAAGCGGAAGGTTGTCTGCCTTGCCCACACTAATCTAGGACAGACTGTGATTCAATACCCCAGCATCCTATATGGTCCGCCAAGCCAGGAGTAAGCCCTGAGCATCCCCCCCCCCAAAAAAAAATTCATGATGTTAAAGACATAGATCAATACAACTAAAATTTACATACAGAAATAACGCCTAAGAACATTATTCACCAACTTAAATTATACTAAATATTTTAATGCATTTTTAAGATAGTACAGAATAACATAGATCTAAAAAGTAGATGATTTATAGTAATTATTTATTTATATTTTTGTATGGGGCCACAAACGGTAGTACTCAAAATTTATTTCTAGTTTTGTGGTAAGGAATTATTCCTGGCAGGTCCCTATCTGTTATATTATCTTTCCAGACCCTAAATGATTTTATTAATTAGTCTCAGTTAGTAATGGTCCAAGTTAATAGAAGCCTGTTATTTTCTGCAACTTAAAATTTTTAAGTGGATTAATTGAGCAGCAGTATAAAAAATATGAACTTTATATCCTTTTTTTTTCCTTTGGTGTTTCGGTCATGCCTGGTGGCACTCATGGATTACTCCTGGCTCTGGGCTCAGTCCTGATAGGCTCAAGGAACTATATAGGATGACAAGGATCAAACCTGGATCAGCTGTGTGCAAGACAAATTGCCTTACCCACTGTGCCATTGCTCTGGCCATAAATAAAATATATATTTTTTAATTTAACTGACACATTTTCTAGAATAAGATAGGTACATTAAATAGAAAAAGTTAAATTATGTTCTGAAGTTTAGAAATATCTAGAGATAAAATATTTTAAAGTATAAAATATCAGAAACTGAAGTTCAAGTGGAAATTGTGGAAACAAAAAAGCAAAAAATAAGAAAAAGAATGAAATTTAGTAGATGTCATTGTATGCTAACTATATAATACATCATCTGGTCACTACATGGATAAATGTATTCAATTGGAAATATTTGTGGCTCACTAATGCACAGATCAGAATTTATACTGAAACATCAATGGTCTTGTCCTATTCACCAAACTGCAAAGTAATGAAGTACATGTTTTCTTTTGACTTGCCTCTTCTTTCTCTTTTACTCATTTATTATTTTTGGAAGACAAAATTACTTTATATAGCTGTTTGTATTTAGGGTTTACACTTTTGCAAAACAAATGATAATAGACCACAACCACCATTAATTTGCTCTTCCCTCCACTACAGTCTCTTGGAGTCCCTTTTCCTATTTCATCTTCTTTCTCCTTTAGCTCTGATAGCAGCTTTGTGGTCTGTGTCCAAAGATTTGTTTCCAGTGCAGTTAAAATCATATCTAGAAATAAATTGGAGCACTAGATCTCATAGAAATAGAGATTTTAATATAATTTTCTACCCATTTGAACTAAAATATTACACAATTTATTTTAAAGATATTCTATTTTAAAATAATTACTTTCTGGGAAGTGGTTTCTGATTTAAATAATTTAAGTCTTCATTACGTTATAGTTTTATCTCTAAGTGGCCTTTCCTTTACTCTCTTGTGAAATCCTTTGTATTTAACTAAAGTCTCTGCTTCTAGGAGGCATTTATCATACAGTGATATTATACAGTGATATTATTTAACTGCTGTATTCTCTAAGGTAAATCTTGTGGAGAGTCTCATGTTGAAGATGGTGGTGGCTTTTTGGAAAGATGTTGAGTTCCTGTCATGATTTTAGAAAAACAATGTTCCTCTCTGTGATAGACAACCACAAAAGGTATATAATAAATTTTAACTGTGTTTAGCTAATCTGTGGGTGCTCTTTCAAAGACAACTTATCCACATTAATGTGAGAAATATTGACAGAATAAATAACATAAAAATAATCAAAATCTTCCATCCTATTTTGTTGTTATTTTGATTTTGGGTCACACCCAGCAGAACTTAGCTTACTCCTGGCTCTGCACTCAAGGATTGCATCTGGCAGGATTTGGGCATCATATATGTGCTATGATTGAACCTTGGTCAGCTGCCTGCAATGAAAGTCCCTTTCCCTCTGTACTATCTCTCCAGACCTAAAAACTTGCATCCTAACAGCAGACCAGGGGTCCTTAAACAATGGCCCCGTGTGCATTTTGTGGCCCACCAAGGAAATTTATCCAGCTCGCCAGGTGTTTTTGTCGATACTGCTTGTTCTCTGGCAGCTGACTCATTCCTGGACTGCAGTGCATGTGTGGGAAATGGACTGCACTCTCTGACATCTCTCCTCTTTGTCTCTCAATTCCTCTTCTCAGTCTGAGCAAGGGTCCTCAAACTAAGGCCATACAAAAGCAGGACCATAGTTTCCATTAAAACACTGGTAAGTGTTTATTGATTTAACTTTATTTGTTCTTCATTTTAAATATTGCATTAGTTCTTGTTTTGACTTTTTACTTCAAAATAAGATATATGCAGATTGCATAGGAATTCGTTCCTAGTTTTTTTTTTTTTCAATGTAGTTCAACGCTAATGTCTGAGAGAGTGAACCAGCCCCGTGTTTAAAAAGTTTGAGGACTCCTGCTCCAGACAGTCTGAGAAGACTAATTTTAAGCTTTTTCTTACTACTTGTGAGTTTGTTTAAATCGCTGTCTTCAATTTCCTTTGATAAGATGGATTATATTGATAATGCCTGGGTGTAGTTATTGAAAGTAACAGTTACTAAGTTCTAAATTAGGTCAGGGTAAGGCAACACGGCCCACTCTGGTTAAGTCCTGGGCACCATAAAGAGTCCCCAGAGAAAAACAAGTGTGACTTCTGAGCTCAAAGCCAATACTAGGCCCTGATCACCCCTGAGTGTGGCCAAAAAGCAAAACAGACTAAAAAGCCAGAGCTATTACTGTTATTTCATAGTGTTTATATATATACATATACATATATACATATGTATATGTATATATATTTGTTTTATTACTTTCCAAGATTTTTCTTTATAAACACAAAATATAAAATATTTAAATTCATAACTGAGAGGAAGTGCTAAGATTTTTAATCAGCAATAAATCTAAATAATTAGAAAATTTAGGCTGAATAGCAGAATTCTAAAATCAGGTTTTATGGAAATAAATACTGAAATGTAATATTATGGAATCTTCTAAAGAAAGTAATATAGTATGTGTCTCTAGTCAAGGGTAGATGAATTTTTTACTATAGTTATAACTTTTTACAGCATTTTAATGTAGGATAATAAATAATAGTTATTAAAATTTTTGATAACTGATATAAAGTGTTCAAATGTCTTTCCTCATCATGATATAGAGAAAAGTAGATTTAACATAATTAAAAATATCAAACTATATTTTCATAATATAGTAGGGATTTTAAGGACTATGTAAAAATCAGTATTGGACCAATTACATTTAACATTTTTTATTGTACGCCAATCTGTAGAAAATTTTTATCAAATTTATTTAACAAATAAGAAAGCTTTATATCATACAATATTCATACTTTTTAAGCCAGACACAGAGGAGTTATGTGAAGTAATTGGTTTCTCTGCCTCAAAAGACAAATACAAAGAAAATACAAACATTTCATGATTCCATATTAATTAGGTACATAAAATAGATTTATCAAAGTAGAAGATAGAATTTTGTTTTGTAGGACTGGTGATATGAGAAATGAACTGTCAATCAGAAATTAACAGTTTTATAAATATAGTTATATTTTTTAGTATGAGTGGAATATGACTTTTTATTTTCTATGTATAAATAATCTATTTTGTAAAGGGTTAAATGGAGAATATTCCAAGCTCTAAATTAGTATAATATATTTTTTTTTGTTTTTTTTTGTTTTGTTTTGTTTTGTTTTTGGCCATGCCCATTTGATGCTCATGGCTTACTCCTGGCTAAGTAACCCTGAAATTGCCCCTGGCTTGGGGGTACCATATGGGATGCCAGGGGATCGAACCATGGTCCTTCCTTGGCTAGCGCTTTCAAGGCAGACACCTTACCTCTAGCACCACCTCTCCGGCCCAGTATAATAATATTTTTTATTTAAAAATTTTTTTTGTCTTTTTTTTTGGGTCACACCCAGCAACACTAAAGGGTTATTCCTGTCTCTAATCTCAGAAATCGCTCCTGGCAGGCTTGGGGGACCATATGGGATGCCGGGATTTGAACCACCGTCCTTCTGCATGCAAGGCAAATGCCTTACCTCCATGATATCACTACAGCCCCAGTATAATAATATTTTAATGGACATCTGGACATACTTTTTGTTATTGTTGTTGCTTGTATTTTGGGGGGCCACATCCAGAAGTGTTCAAGGATTACTGGTAGAAATTATTCCTGGTAGGGTCGAGGGACCATATGGGATGCCTGGGATCGAACCCAGGTTGGTTGCATGGAAGACAAATGCCTTCCCACTGTGCTATTGCTCTGGCCTCCGTGCATGCATTTTGAAGTTTTAATTTAATTTAATTCAAAAAGAAAAATGTTGTTTATCACTTGTAAAAAAACCTGTCTACAAGTGTCAAATTACTAGTAAACACATTTATCTTAGATCACTTTTTAATTCTTAAGCCCTTTTCAAGTCTGATTTCTTTAGACTTGAAAGACTTAAATCTTTTAACTTTATCCTATTATTAACAATCTCTTTAGTTACTTCAGCATCTGCAATTTACAAATAAAATGGAAAAGGAGTACCCTATGGTCTTATTCTCATAGTCTTTATGTTCATGGTTATTGAAATGACCTGTTTAATCAGGAAGATGCCAGATGTTGCATTATTCTAACAGCCACTGCTAAATGAGAGAGGTGAGTGTTGGCATTTATCAGCTGATATTTTCTAACTGCTGGTCTAATGGGATAGAGCAAATCAGCCCCTGTCCAAAAAATGTGAAGAGAATTAGTGGTAGGAAAGGTGTTTGATTTTGAGGTTCTCAGTGATGATGTAGCAAACTTACTTTTACGTTGGTAGCATGAGTTTCATGTGGTGGGGAGGGACTAGGAAATATTAAAAAAAAAGACTTCAAAAATAATCAGATTTGAAAAGGAACTATCCACCATTTATTGTGCTTACTTAAAAAAAAAACCTTTCAGGTATACATTAAGATTTAAAATTTGCCAGTGAGAAAGTACTGACTACATCTTTCTAATATTTCCTGATTCTTATCCTTTTGGTATTTTCCTAGGAAGGGATGAGTGATTTTACTACCTAGGGAAACAATTTGAACAGTTGATACAGTATTACATTAGTCTCCAGACCCCCATTAACAGAATCTTAGATTCTATACTAAACGTTAGGCAAAAATCACAAAATAGCATTTTGTAGAAAACATGGAGTGGAAGTTTTTTAAAAATTAAACCCAAAGAACCAACTTCTGCTTTCGTTGATCTTTCGGATTGGTTTTTGGTTTTCCACTTCATTGAGTTCTGCTTTAAGCTTTGTTATTTCCTTCTGTCTCCCTATTTTTGGTTCCTTTTGTTGGTCATTTTCTAATTTTTTGAGCTGCGTCATTAAGTTATTGTGCAGTCCTCTCAGGACTGCTTTTGCTGTGTCCCATCTATTCTGGCAGTTGTGTCTTCATTATCATTTGTTTCCAGGAAAGTTTTAATTTTCTTTTTGATTTTATCTTGGACTCACTGGTTGTTCAGTAGCAGGGTGTTTAATTTCCAATTGTTAAAGTTTTTCTTCTGTGTGGCTTTGTAGTTCACATCTAATTTCACAGCCTTGTGGTCAGGAAAGGTAGCCTGCAAGATTTCTATCCTCTTGATTTTATGGAGGTATGTTTTATGTGTCAGCATATAGTCTGTTCTGGAGAATGACCCATGTACATTGGAAAAGAATGTGTATACAGGTTTTTTGGGATGGAGTATCCTGTATATATCTACTAATCCTCTTTCTTCCATAACTCTTTTCAGGGCTAGTATGTTTTTGTTGGGTTTCAATCTGGTTGACCTATCAAGTGTTGATAGGGCGTGTTGAGGTCTCCCCCAATGATTGTGTTATTATTGATTTCTTCTTTCAGATTTGTCAGTAATTGTATTAGATAATTTGCTGGTCTCTAATTGTGTGCATATATGTTTAATAGTCTGATTTCTTTCTGTTGCACATATCACTTGGTTAGTACATAGTGTCCATCTTTGTCTCTTACCACTTTTCTGAGTATAAAGTTGGTGTCATCAGATATTAATATGGCCACCCCAGCTCTTTTGAGGGTGTTGTTTGCTTGGATGATTTTCCTCCAGCCTTTGATTTTGAGTCTATGTTTGTTCTGCCTATTCAGATGTGTTTCTTGTAGGCAGCAGAAGGTTGGATTCATCTTTTTGACCTATTTTACCACTCTGTGTCTTTTAATTGGTGAATTTAGTCCATTGACATTGAGGGAGATGATTGTCATAGGATTTAATGTTATTTTTGTAGATAAGTTTGCTGTGTTTGTTGGTCACTCTTGTCTTAGAGTAGACCTTTCAGTTTTTCCTTTAAGGCTGGGTTTATCATCTGTGAAGTTTCTGAGTTGTTGTTTATCCATGAAGCTATGTATTCTTCCTTCAAACCTGACCATGTGTCAGGCTGGGTGCAGTATTCTTGGTGAGGCATTCATTTCATTCAGTCTTGTCACAATATCCCACCACTGTCTTCTGGCCTTGAGAATTTATTTTGACATGTCTGCTGTAAGTCTTCGGGATCCTCCTTTGATTTCTTTTTTTGATCTTGCTGCTTTCAGTATTCTATCTCTATCTATGGGATTTGTCATTGTAACAAGGATGTGTCTTGGGGTGTTTTTCTTTGGGTCTCTTTTAGCTGGTACTCCAGGCATGCAGGATTTGATTGCATGTAGTCTTTAACTCTGGGAGTATCTCTTTGATGATGTCTTTGCCTGTTGATTCTTCCTGAAGATCTCCTTCCTGGGTTTCTGGGACTCCAATGATTCTTATGTTGTCTGTTGAGTTTATAAAAAAAAAAAATTAAACCCAGAAGAAATATAGAAAAGAGCGTTTTATAATTTTTGTTTTATATTGTTTTGTTTTTGGGTCACATCCTGTGATGCTCTGGGGTTCCTCCTGGCTCTGTTCTCAGAATTTGCTCTAGGCAGGAACTGGAGGCCATATGGGATGCTGGGATTCGAACCACAGTCAGTCCTGGATCAGTTGTGTGCAAGGCAAATGCCCCACCTCTGTGCTATCTCTTTAGCCAGCATTTTATAATTCTAACTCAAGTTACAACTCAAAATTGCAAATTTTACCATAATTATAACTCAAGTTACAACTCAAAAGTGAAAATTTTATCATAGACAAATATAGGTAACAAGAATAAATGTATGTTAGGTGGTTTATGTTCATTGTTTTTTTAATATAATATCTTTATTTAAACATCTTGATTACAAATATGATTGTGATTAGGTATCAGTCATGTAAAGAACACCCCCCTTCACCAGTGCAACATTTCCACCAAGAATGTCCCAAACTCCCTCCATCCCACCCCACCCTCACCCGTACGCTAGACAGGCTTTCCAGATCCCCCATTCATTCACATGGTTATGGTAGTTATCAGGGTAGTTATTTCTATAACTGCACTCACCACTCTTTGTGATGAGCTTCATGAAGTGAGCTGGAGATTTCTCATTTCTGTCTTTGTGGTCTGTTCCGCTCTATCTATGCTTTCTTTGAGTTCTACGAACATCCTTCATATTTCTATTAATCAAATGTTTGGAATTTTTTGGGTCATCAGAGCTATCATCTTCATTCTCTGTGCATAGTGTTTGCCTGCGAGGTTTCTCCATTGTCACACTTGTAGTGTGATTTTTTCTGTGTGTTGTGGTGGGATTCACTGGTTAAAAAGAGTGTATTGCCAGAAGCGCTCTTATGTGGTCTCTATAGACAGTTTTTTTTTTTTTTTTTTGGTTTCCTTCGTAGCCCTCTGAGGAGAGCTTGAGGGATTCAGAAAAGAGACACAAGCAAAGCCAACAGGTCCCTTCAAGTTATCACAGTCACTAAGGGCACAGCAGGGGAAAATCTCCACAGACAGAGGGTTCAGCTCTCTGCCTGGCGACCCACACAGCAGTCCTTACTCACTGGGTGTTTTTTGGTTTCTCAGCCTGAGCAGTTCCAAGATGCAGTTTTTTTGGGTTGCCCTTCTGAGCCCTCTTCTGCACTAAGTTTTGAATCACTATTATAGGGCAATTAAGAGGATATTGAGATATGTTATTAAGATGGGTATTAATTCCAAAGTTAAACTCAAAGTTTAGTTGGTAAAACTCTCTGCTATCTCTAACATGAAATTTTAAAAGTATAAAGCATTTTAATTTTGTTTTTTTATAACTCAATACCAGATTTATCTACAGGTCATGTTCTGAATATAGTGTAAATTTAGAACAATTAAGCTTAGTTCACATGGTATTTAATAAGTGGAGATGTAGGAACTTATTCTCAGCATTAAAGTTTTAGGTATAATAATATTTGCTTATAATAAAATGTTAGAAATTCTTTAAGAAAGTGGGGTATTAGGTTCGTAATAAGAAAATACATTTAATTTTAATCTTTTCTTGATAAACATTTTAATTAGATTACATTTAAGTCCTACCATTTATAGAATATAGAATTAAAAATCTCAAAGATTCTTCTACAGACTTTTATAGATTTTATATAAATGGAAATAAAAAATGAATACTATTTTATGTTCTAACTACATTTCAAAGTTTTTTTAACTGAATAAAATGTTTTCCTCAAAGCTGTACTTTGTGATTTGTACTACTTTCATTATCATTCTAAGTAAAGGCAACTTTGGTCATTCAGGGGCCAATATCAGGAAACTCAGGATTATGCTTAAGTTTATTTTCTTTTTAGTCATATATTAAAAATCAACCAAATGAAGTAAATAGAACATATTTTACACATCTTTGATCTATCTCTAAAATCTCCCTCTAAGATTTACTATTTGGAGCCGGAGAGATAGCACAGCTGTGGGGCATTTGCCTTGCACGAAACCGACCGAGGACAGACGCCTGTGCCTGCCAGGAGTAATTTCTGAGAGCAAAGCCAGGAGTAACCTCTGAGTGCCACCGGGTGTGACCCCAAATCCCCCCCCCCCCTCACACACACACACAAAAAACCCAAAACAAAAAAAACATTTACTTTTTGGCACTTGAAGTTATGAATGCTCTTGGATCAATTATCAGAGCTTTATTTCAACTAGTTTCTTGCTATTTTTTTTTTCAGGACATTTTTCTGGCACATTATATTGTGTTAAAGTGATTAATTTTTGTGATTGTTGCTTTTCATTGTAACTAGTCACACTCAGCAATGCTCAGAGATTACTCTTGGTTCCATGCTCAAGAGTCACTCTTGGCAGTGCTCAAGAGATCATGTACAGTACTTGAAATCGAACATATTCAGCTGTATGTAAGTTAAATGCCTTAATCTCTATATTATCTCTCTGGCTCAAGATATCCACTTGAAATAAAAGGCTGAGATATAAAATGCTGAAAACATTTTTATTTTTACTTAAATATTTTGCAAATATTTTAGCACAGAATCAGCCCTAAATTGCCATTGCATATATTTCCAGAATCTTATAAATCTATTTCAAAAATATTGGAAAGTACTTCATTATAACCTAGGAAAATCTAAAGGAGTAATTTATTTTATTTAATATTTTATTTAATTAAAAATGGTGGTTTACAAAGAGATTTAGTGTTGAGTCTTAGGCATATACTATTTCAATGCCAATACCACAACAAGTGTCATCTCCCATCACCAGTATTCCTATACTCCATCATCCCCATCCGAGCCCCACCCTCAAGCCTCCCCAACCCCTTCCTTCTTGCCACCTTGGCAGCACATTACAAAGTTCCATGGTTGTAGCTTAGATCTCATATTTTCACTTTTGTGAGTCTGTGATTTGGGTATATATAACTATGGAACTCTTCCACATCATCAACATAATTGATGCTAGAACCCAATTTCCTGTTACTTCCTGTTCTTATCTTTGTCCTTTCTGCCCTAATTTCTTTCCTTCTCTGTCCTTTTGCTCCCTAGTATCTGGAATCAAGGATAATTAAGGCACCTCCCACTTTACTACATTTATTACATTTTATAGGAGAATTATAAATAAAGATGAAATATTAAGCTTTTATCTAGGTTCTTGGCAGTACTTAGAAGTAATTGATAAATCACAAAGACCTGATTTCCTCCAGCAATAAAATTTTACTTCTTTGTGTTTTTTTTTTCTGCATAATCTATGTATGAATGGAATTTTTTTTAAATTTAGGTCATTGGGGCTGGAGTGATAACACAGTGGCTAGAGCATTTGACTTTCATGCAGCAGATGTGGGTTTGAGTCCCAGCATCTCCTATGGTCCCTAGAATCTTCCAGGAGTAATTTCTAAAAGCAGAACCAGGAGTAACCCCTGAGCCCAGGTGGGGCCCAAAAACATAAAACAAACTGTGGTCATTGGAAAATATAAAGTAAACATTTGGATGACACAATATTGATTTTTTAAAACAAAAGTGATTTTGTAAAAGAGTAAAAGTCTTTTGTGTATTATTTATGACTGAAATATGTGAAATTGGCTTTTTTAAAACTACATATTGATTACATATTCATAGACATTTTTGCTTGTCAATACAGTGTCATCAAGACTTGATCTTTATGAAGCTATAAAAAGACAAAATATTTAATTAAATTAAGTGCAACATTATGGTACATTGGCAGTATGAGATTAATTCATTTGTAAAGTCTGAAAGCAAATGTCGCATATAGCTGTTCTCCTAGTGGTTTTGAAAATTAATTTTATAGAAATGGACATATTTCATACACCATAAAGTTTAATAATATTTTTTTTTGTTTTATAAAAAGATAAGATCATTCCACTTATGAAAACATAGTAGAAAATTGAAATATTATACCATGCAAAGTAAGCAAAAAAGAGAAACATATATGGGATAATTTCATATTATGTGGAATTTAAGGAAACGAATGACCAAAGGTACTAAACAAAAATGACTGTTACTTTATAGCAACAAAATGGTAGATGTCAGAATGGTGTGGATGAGGAAGAAATAGGAGAAAAGGAGATCAGAAGAATTGTTGTTAGAAGGTCATTAGAGTTTTGATGTTGATAAGAATGAATGAGAGAAGTAGAAAGCCTGTCTCAAGTATAGGCGGGGAGTGGGGGTGGGGAGGAGGAAAATTTGGGATATTGGTGATGGGAATGTTGCACTGGTGAAGGGGGGTGTTATATACATGACTGAAACTACAATCATATTTGTAATCAAGGTGTTTAAATAAATATATATAAAATATAAAAAAAGAATTTTGATGTTGGCTATGTATTATATATTTGAAGCGGTGTGAAGCTGTAGTCTTAAAATAAATGCACCCTAAAAACCCATTTTACCTCAATGCAAAAATAGCTAACAAATAAAACACAATGAAACATTGACATATTAGAATTTAGCAAATCTAGTATAGATATCCCATTACTGTCAAGGTAATGGGAAAACAGATGTTGTATTTATGTTGGTTGAATACAAATTATATAGTCATTTTGGGTGATAATTGTCTCTTACAAAAGTAAATGTATTTTTCAATCTAGGACAATTTCAATTCCTTAATATAAGCAGGAGAACTGGAAGTTCATGCCCACATAAAATCTAGACACAAATTATATATATATATATATAATTATATATATTACAAATTTTAGAATGGTTTCATTCGATTTCCCTGAAAAAAAGATGTATTATTTTATTGAAATAAATATAAGTGCATTGAATATGTAGGTTAATGTAAGTAAGATAGCTATTAAAATATTTACTCTTTCAGATCATGGGCATAGGATGTCATTACATTTATTTGTGCATTCTTCGATTTCTTTTATTAATGCTCCATAGTATACTGGATAAAGATCTTCCACATCTTTTAG
Source organism: Suncus etruscus (assembly GCF_024139225.1). Lineage (NCBI taxonomy): Eukaryota > Metazoa > Chordata > Mammalia > Eulipotyphla > Soricidae > Suncus > Suncus etruscus. Next base: position 109,060,773 of record NC_064848.1, read on the forward strand.
GCTTTCTCCAGGTATTTTATTTTTAGTATCATTGTAAATTAAATTTTTTATTGTATTTCAAAGTAATTTAACTTATAAAATGCACTAGATTTATATAAATTGACTTTGTTTTTTCTCTTTACTGAAATCATTTCTAGTAAAATTTGAAATTCTTGGATTTTTTTTCTTGGAGATTTTTAATATATTATTACATTCCTCTGGTTTAAATTGTCAAAATATGCTGAAAATACAGTATTATTATTATTAAACTATATACTTTCATATCTTAAGGTAAAAATCTTTTAGGTTTTCTCAAGTGAGCATAAAATTATCTGTGAGTTACATCATATATATGTTCTTTATTATGATGATATATTTCTACTATTCCAACTCCACAATTTTTATTTGAATTATAAATGAACATTGAATCTGTCAAGAGATTTTCCAGCATCTACTTAATATTACTTGCTTAAAATCAGGTGCTTATGAAAACTTATGGATTGGAAAGAGAATAGAGCATATAAGGCCTTTGCCTCATTTATCCAAGCTTGATTTGTGATACCACATATGGTACCTTGAGTAGCACCAAGAGTCAGCCATGAGCACAGATTGCTGAATACCACTAGGTATTCAAAATAAAATAAAAATAAATTAAAAACAAAATAGAAAACTTTCTTATTGTTGATGTGGTACATTACAATAATTGGTTTGCACATCCGAGTCATTCTTCATCCCTGGGATGAATCCCACTTAGCTGTGATTAATGATTATTTTTACTTGCTGTTGAATTACATTTGCTAAGATTTTTTTTAAGAACTTTGTATTAGTATCTATCAGAGATATCAAGTAGAAGATTCCTTTCTTATGTAGTATCACATCATGGTTTTAAAATTAAAATTTTATCAAGCTCATAGAATTGTCTTGAGTATTTTTTCCACTGAATTTGTGGAAGAGTTACAGTATCATATGTGTTATATTTTCTTTGAAAGCTTCTTTTTATTTTTTGACTTCACTGTTGAAGACATTTAATCTTTGAATTTTCTTATTATAGTGACTTTTGATAACAATTGTATATTTGATTTGTGTGTTCATGCTTATTTATACAGTGTAAATTTTGATTTCACATTTTATGTATGATTTCTATCTTGTTCTTGGTGAAAATAGTGAAGAATTGATGAAAATTTATTTATTTTAAGAAATAGCCTTTAGTTTTATTAATTTTATGAAAAAAATAACTACTATAGTTCTTATTGTCAGTTCTTTTCATAATTCCTTTAACTGTAAGGTAAACTTATTCGTTTTTGTTTTATGTTTTGGAATATACCCAGTGCTCCTCATGGCTTACTTTTGGCTCTGTAATTAGTAATCATTGCTAACAGGAGTTGGGGGTCCATATGTGGTGCCAAGAACCCAAACTGGGAGTCCATTGCATGTAAGATAAACATCATACCTGCTGTACTAATAAGCTTGGGACTCATGCCATAAGGTTACATTAGTTTGTTATATTTTGTTCTGGATTTTTAGGTTTGAGGCCATACCTGGTTTTTTTCAAAGCTTGTCTTGACTTCAGGATGAAAGGTCACTTCTGTTGGTGTCTGGAAGATCATATATGGTGCCAGAGATTGAGTCTGGGTCAGTTACATGCAAAGTAATGGCTTTATTCCTTGAATGATCTCTCTCACCTAAAGTTAAATAATTTTGAGACTTTTCTTATTTATTCATCTATACTTGTTTACTGAGGAATATCCCTTTTAATATTTTTGCTACATCTCATAATATCTGATAGTTGCCTATTAGTTTCATGGCAAATTTTAAATTTCTTAATTGATTATACAATTTAGTCACCATTATTTATCATAATTTTAATAATATGGCTTTATGCACACAATATTTTAGCACTAAACTCCACTAGCTTTCTGCTTCTCTTCACTGTTATCTCAGGGTTTCTTTCTCAAATCCCACCTCCTCAATCTCAATTCCCTTCTTTCTGAAAAATTATTTACTCACTGGTGAGATATACTTTCAATATTTAAGAGATTTTTTTTACTTTCATATAAACTAAGCTTTGTTTCTGTGTCCCTTTTAACAACAGCATTGTGACATTTTATAAAATATTTAATATCGAGTCTTCATAGTTTATATAACTGTCCTTCGACCAAGTTGTTTAATTTATTCAACATTAATATTAAAATTTGGAACTTTGGTTTAATAAACAAAGAACTCACAAAAAATCACAAAGAAAATGAACAATTGCATGGCAAAGCAGAAAGGTAAGCTGAACAGAGATTTCACCAAATAAACTTAAAAAATAATCACATAAAATAGGTTATTATTTCTTAATATTATAAAATTCAAACCAAAATAATAACATTATAGAGATGTGGGCTGTGAAAAATTACAGAGAAGTAGCTAAGGACAAATTTTTACTCTCACAGTGGAGCCCACTCTCTGGGAGAATATACTGTTATCCTACAGACTGCTTTCCTTTTATAGCAATGAGATTGTGTCTTGATACACTCCCTAAGCATATCTTAGCTTTGCCTTTAAAGGTAGTAACATACCTAAACAGCAAACTATGTCCCTCCAGGAGCAATGATGAACTCACATATTATATAATAAAGAAAACCAGTGGCCCAATACAGTATCTGCCTGAGCGTTCCAGGCCACAATTATATCTGTCCTTCTTTTACAGTTTTCCAACATAAGGACACTGCCTCATATTTGTGAATATGACCTCATCACAGTACCAGAAATAGTGAAGTGTTGGTGGTTAGACTTGAGAAAACACAATCCTTATCTAATTGTTAGGGAGGTGCAAACTTTTATCAGCTTTGATGGAAAACACTATAATGTTCAAAATATTAAAAATTGGGTCTACAACATGATCCAGCAACCCACTTTTTGAGATTTATTCAAAGATAAACTAAAATACTGATTATGAAGATATATGCCCCACTTATGTGCTTTATATTGTTAATTGCAATAACTTGATGTGAAAATGATCAAGCGTCCTATGAAAGACAAAAGGACAAAGGAAAATGTGATATCTATACATATCTGAACACTTCTGAGCCATAACATATATTGGAATTTTTCCTTTTGAATGAATATGGAGAAAACTGGAGGAGATCATGGTAAATAAAAAAAGCCACAAAGGAAAAGAAAATATGTCATCTTATTCCTATGTGAGAGTTAAAAGAAGCAAAGAAAAGGAAACAGATAAAAACTCAAATGAGGCACCAAGAGCAATAGCACAGCAGGTATAATATTTACCTTGCACAACACTGAATTGGATTTCATCTTCACATGCTTATGGTCTCTGACAGCCCACCAGGTGTAGTTCCAAAACAAAACACCAAAAAACAAAAAATCCCAAATGAGAATGAAAAACATGGAATATGAACACAGATTGAGGTAACTTGATGAGCTAAAGCATGAGGGATCAAATTCATGGGTGACGTAAAGGATTATTGTAGATATTGGTGGTTTGGTAATCTTTATGATATGGCAATAAATTTTGTAGAGGCATCAAAGTGTATTCTTACAATATATATAGTCATATAAAGAATTTTTTTCTCAAATTAAAAAAAAAAACTTAAAAGCAGATTGGAGACTTCAGTTATTTTAGTACCATATTCTCTCCCATTAGACTAGTTTGATAAAACTAGTGTGTAAATAAAAAGGAATAGATGAACAGTGGAAGCTTTAAAATTTAAACTGACTTATAGTTTATAATTTAAGTCTGGGGTTCCTTTCTCAGTGAATTTGTAATATAGATGTATACCTTCTCTAGAGTTTTTTTTTTTTTTTTTTTTTTTTTGGGGTTTTTTTTAAGGCCAATATTGGTGATACTCAGGTGTTACTCCCAGATCTGCATTAAGAAATCACTTCTGGGATGTGCTCATGGGATCTCATGTGTGTACCAGGTATCAAACCAAGTATTGGACACACGCAGGACAAGTGTGTTACCTGCTGTACTATCTCTCTGACCCCTATACATGTATATCTTTAAAATTATATTTATTAGGGTTGAAGAGATAGCATAGATGATCCTACTTGAATTGTAAATGACTGACTTGTTAGCCCCTAAACTATATATAGGCTCTCTAAATTTTACCAGGAGTGATCATTGAGTATAGAGCAGATTAGGCAGAGCACTGCCACATATGGTCCAAAACTGAAAAAAATCACATTTATTAAAATAATTTTAAAAAGTAACGTATAAATTCTAGGATATAGGCTTATTTTTCTCTGCCCCTTTAAAACAAAAAGTAGACCAACTTATTCCATTATCATATATAGCACAGCTGAGGGTCATAGTCTGAGAAAGATATTAGTGCCATTAAGAATTGCACTTTGATGTTGAAAGCCTAAAATATAATAGGGAGCTCTATATTCTCCATCATTCATAATAGTTTATAGAAATTCTTGCTTAGAACCTGATAAAAAAAATCTCTCTTACATTATCTACTTCCATACATTATTTTAAAAATGGGATTTAGAAATAGGATTGGCTCTTATAGATTAATATCTGATAACAATTTTCTGGATTGTAAACTTGGTTTACTTTCATTTTAGATTTGTTGATTGTATAATATATATTAAAAGCTCTAATCTCTGGTGTGATTGAATTTAAAAATAGATGTTTTGATGGATAATGAAGTAAGAAAAGGTTCATTTTATGAAGGAATTAGTGTTCTTGTATGAAGAGACAGCAAATAACTTTATACACACAGGCAAGTTTTTACAAGCAGAGAGATACTATATCCACTTATAAATCCTGAAAAGAGAGAACTAATTTGAAACTGACAATCCTGGCACCCTAATCTGTTGTTCTGCTATGGTCTGTGTTACATTTTCAAAGCAACTTGAGATGACTAAGACAGACCAAGAAAAATATCAGCTAAAAAAAAAATCACAAATATTAAATAAAAAGTCTAACTACCTATACTCAATTTTCAAAGTAAAAAATTCTAACTAGAACAGATGTTCCTTCTTCCTTCAGAATACTATGTAGTTTTTTTTTTTGTTTTTGTTTTTTGTTTGTATTTTTTTTTAAAGAACAGGGATATAAGGGCTGAAGAGATAGCACAGCGCTAGAGCATTTGTCTTGTATGTGGCTGACCCAGGAGGGACCCGGTTTGATTCCTGACATCCTGTAAGGTCCCCTGCCAGAGGCGATTCCTGAGTGCAGAGCCAGGAGTAACCCCTGAGCGCCACTGGGTGTGGCCCAGAAACCAATCAATCAGAAAAGTTAAAAAAAAAAAAAGAACAGGAATATAATGGTTAGGATTTGATCTTATCTTCTGAGCATTGGCGGGTACAGGCCTTTGGGTCACTGACCAGAGCTCAGAGGACTCATGGCCCCTAATGACTATGAAATATCTCCTTGATGCTCTCCTGTTGTGTAGGGGCTGAGCAACAACATCTTATGTCATGCCAATCAGTCTTGATGCATCAACATGATCAGTCCCTTGAACATTTGAGCATTTCCAGGGTTTCCTTCTCTCAAAAGAAAACAAACCCCAAGCCTCACATAACAACTACTATCTTATGCATTTTAGTAGCTAGATTTATTTTCTATGCTTATGTTTATACTTGCACATAAATTGCCTAGTTGCATTGGTTTTGCATGTGAATATATCATATACATTTCCAAATTAAGTTTAAATTTTCTAAGGTTGTAACACATTTTTATATTCTTTTCTAAATGCATGGAGAAGATAGGCCCAACATTTTATTGAACAAACACGCTGCTGTTTAATATGGTGATTAACAATAAAGACTTTTATTACTCTCCTGTGTAAATCCTCATTGGAGCTTGGTTAGAAGTTTTGAAATAGAAATGCTCTCATCTAAGAAAAAATCTAAAAGAGACAGGAAGTAGAGTCAATCTAGATCTAGTATAAGCTTTCCTAGGAAGAACAATCTCATGGTTTATTTTGTTCTTTTGTAACACGATGAAGACTTCAATATTTGTAAACAGGTAGAATGTAAATTCTCTTGATTCATAGTCAGACTGCAAAAACATTTCTCAAAGATAGTTTAAAAAATGCTATCAAAGAAGTGGGAATAGTCTCACTCCAATATATTATAACTATAGGCTATAATAATTGTTTAAACTAAATGATAATAAGGAACAGAGTTATATGATTTGTACAAATAGATAAGCAGATATTCTTTGGAAACTAGAACAGGCTGTAGCTATGTTGAATCATTATAGATATTAAAAATTAAATCTCATTAAATAATTTTATGGATTCTATGTTGAATTTTTAATAAGAATTTGAGTACTTTTCTTATCTAGAATGATCAGGGTTACTACTAATTTTGTGCAAGCTATTTGTCATTTCAGAATGTACTTTCAAAAATTTAAAAATAGAAATAATACATCTTTTAATAGCTTTAAAGATTACATAAATTATTGCATAAACAGTGCTCAATGAAAAGCTAAGAAATAGTTTACTAATGTTGGTTAACTTTGACCATTGTGGTAATTTAATTAAAATTTATTTGATCGTTTTTTCATATGTCAAAATTTTATATTATATTTAAACCACTTTATAATTGATTTAAACTATAGTCTTGTCTAAATATCACCAGAGATCTCATTTAAATATTAGTATTCCTTAATAAATTGATTTTATAGAAAACTATATTTGTATGGAATACAATATTAGATTACTTTTTATAAAACCAAAATACCATAAAGCAGTATAGGCCTAGGGACTAGGAGATAGATGTTATGCTACAGAACATATATATTGTATGTGCAAAGCTTTTAGTTGAATTCATGGTCGAGCATGTTCCCACTCTGGCGCCATCTATTACTGCTAGATATAAGCAAATGTCTATCACATAGCACACCCACACAGGTCCATACAGATAGACTAAGTGTCTCCAGAAGTGGCTTCTGAATCTCCTAATCATCATTTAGAAGAACTATACTAATAAAAGAACTTATCATTCTTTAAGAATAATTTTTTTAAATATATATTTTTGAAAGATTTTTTCTTTTAATTCAAAGATCTATAGAACATTTATTTCAGAGAACATATGTTAATGATATTTGTGAAACTATTTAGGGATGGAGAAGAGTCAGAAAAGAAACATAGCCATATCTTTTAATAGATTTATAAAAATATCAATAGAAAAAGCATTGAATTCTGGGAGAACTACTTATATTCTTATTAATTACATTATATAAGTATTTTTAAGAGTAAAAGAATTAAAAACAAATATACCTATAGTGAAACATGTACATAAAAGTTGAAGCACTTGATGCTTAGATCATTAAAATTAATAATAGATATTTAATAATTTCTTTTTTATTTAAATTTTTTTTTGTTTTTCGGGCCACACCTTGTTTGATGCTCAGGGGTTATCCTGACTAAGCGCTCAGGAAATTGCCCCTGACTTGGGAGGACCATGTTGGGGACTCTGGGGGATCAAACCACGGTCCTTCCTTGGCTAGCACTTGCAAGGCAGAGAGACACCTTACCTCTAGCGCCACCTCACCGGCCCCCAGATATTTAATATTTCTATCTGAAATGAAAATGAAAAATAGTTTGAACTAAACCAATCTTTAAAATTTCTTTTAGTTATTGTTCAAAAGTCAGAAATTTCACTTATTTTACTTTTATTCCAAATAAACATATTTGAACATATATATGCAGTTTTGCTTAAACTAGGCTTCTCAGGATTTGAAATTTGGTATCTCCAGTATAAGAGTAAAGAATTAAAGAGTTAGAAGTTGTAGAACAATTAAATCCCCATTATAGAGAGCTAAGTCCCATTTTGTTTTCTTCCTAAATCTGATTTATTGTTAATAATGTAAAAGTCCTATTTGCACACTTGTAGCTAACATAAAAATGGGAGCTGAAATCAAGCTATATTTCAAACAAAACTGATTTTAGAGACTACAGATGTGTTTTCAAACACCTCTTTTTAACAAACTAGAAAATAAAGGTTTTAACAGTGACAAAATCAAAGATAGTCAAAATCTTTCAGTGAAAAAGTTACTGTACAGGAAGGAGCAAAGTGCTTGCTTTGCTTGTAATGGTTCCAGTTCACTCTTCAGCACCCCATTGTTCCTTGAATCCCCCAGTCAAGAGCCCTGAGCAGTGCTGTGTTGGCTCAAACTATGCCAAAATTATATCTGAATTAAGTCTTATTTTCCATCACAGAGATAAAGAAAACACAAAATAGAAATATAAATGTAAAATAGGGCTGTGGATAGTTCGATCAGTAATAATATTGATCAAATTGTATTATTGATTATTGATCAGCAGTAATCGTTCTGGTATAATATTGCTATACAGGGTTACATTTTATAGGGAACGAATACCTAAGGAGATAGAAGTTTGTTAGGATCATTCAGTTCCTTTTGGTGATTCATTGGGGTAATACATTTCTGGAGCCGGAGATGATAGCATAGCGGTAGGGCACTACCTTACACACAGCTGACCCCAGGATGGACCTCGGTTTAATCTGGCATCCTATATGGTCCCCTGAGGTCAGGAGCCGATTTTTGAGAGCAGAGCCAGGAGTAACCCCTGACCACTGCTGAGTGTAGCACCCAAACCAAAAAACAATATAACAATTGGGGCCTGAGGGATTTGCCTTAAGGACAGATGAGGGTTTGACCATCCCATATGGTACCCTGAGCCAGAAGTGATTTCTGAGAAACAGATTCAGGAGTAACCTGAGCATCACTGGGTGTGGCCCAAAACACACACACACACACAACACACACACACACAACCACACAACAAACAAACAAAAAAAAATTACTAGAAAAAATAAATATATTTACTGTTATAACTTTCATGTAATTCTGCCCCATAGACAAATCACATCCTGATCATGACAGTATGTACATTCTTTATTATGAATTAATATTCTAATTTTATGTTCCATTATCCACTAATTTAATAGTGGCTAATTTAACATATATTTGAATTTGGTTCAAATAACCTTGAATTTGGTTGCATCTACAGAACTTTAACAATTGATTTTCTGGGTAAGAGAATGTTCAATAAAATTCAGGCTAAATTGAAATCATTCTTTGGATGTTTTCCTGAGATTTGGGTAACCTACTGAAAAATAATGATTAGATAAATAATTATATTGCTATCTGTTTCTTTTTAAAATAATACATGAATGCAATGTATATTGTATATATGTATATATGCAATGTATAATATCATTCTTGTTTCCATGAGATTTTTATGGTTTTAATAAATAATCTATTTAATTCTTGTGTTTGTTCTTAGCTTTATACTTATAAGTTCTTGTAGAATGTATTAGTCACTTGAGAACTGGCATTTTCCTTTATTACTTTCTCAGAACTCTGGCAAAAACAAAGGCATTAAAATAAGTTACTTACTTTGGGCAAGAATACTCATATACTTAAATCACCCAGATGTAATTGCCTCAGTGTCCCCTAAATGTAGAAACATTAGATGAACTTTGCCTCACTTATTTATTTCTGTTGTAATCATTTGGGTCTTAATATGCACTGTTAATTGCTCCATTTATAAGTTTTCCTGGGTGCATTACTTACGGGAGCCCTGTGTATAATACCTGGCACAGCATGATTCCCCTATGCTTGCCAGAAGTAGCTACTAGACACCACCAGGTTTAGACCCAAAAGCAAAAAACTAAACAAAACAAGATAAAATTTAAGTGTTCCCCCACCTCAATATCAACCACAAAAAACAAGAAGTTATTACAGACAATCGTAATATAAGTTAAAGTGCACATTGTGTGTGTGAGTGTGTGATTTTGTTTGTTGCTTTTGGTTTATATGTAAGCAGTACTCAGGTCTTAACTCCTAGCTCTGTGCTCAGGGATCACTCATGAGCCCTTGAAATCTTAATGATGATAGGGATAAAACTTTGGTCAGCCATGTACAAATCAAGTGCCCTACTGTTATGCTCTCTCTCTAATTCAAATACAATTGTTTTGAGTTTTAGTTTTCTGGATAACACCATTATATACTTAGATATTGCTTCTGGCAGAGCTTAAGGAAAACAAGATGTAGTCTTGGAAATAGAACCAGGTTGCAGTATTCAAGACAAGTGCCCTAACCTAACACCTCTCTCTGGTGTAGTGTGCATAGCCTATAGTACTTCTGTCAGGGGATGCATTTTGCAGGGGACTGTTTTCTCTTTAACCCCAACAACTGAGATAGTATATATAATAGTATATAAAAGTTAACCCTTCATGTCTTGTTTGCTTATGAATAGATATTAAAAACTAATATGGCTATAAAATAAATTTTATATGAAATATATAAACATAGCATATGTCTTTTATATAATATTTGTTTAATATATTATTTTTAATAAAATTGCATGTACAGGAAAACACACCAACCTTAAGTGCTCTTGGTATATGTTTGTTTTGGTTTTGTTTTGGGCCACACTGGGTAATGCTTAGGGGTTACTCCTGCTATGTGCTCAGAAGTCGCTCCTAGCTTGGGGGGACCATATGGGACGCCCAGGGGATTGAACCGCGGTCAGTCTTAAGCTAGCGCTGGCAAGGCAGATGCCTTACCCACTCCATGCCACTTGCTCTGGCCCCTGTGTGTCTTGGTATTTTGATACTACACTCCTGATACCTCCCCTGTTAATTCTCTTAGAACAATGCATTGCATAAGATGAAATCTGTGCACTTTAGTCCTTCGAATTATCTTTAGAGCCTTAATATAATCATGTTTCATTCCAAAATGAACCACAGAATACATCTTAAATTTGCACTCTCTCACAACACACACACTCACACATATATATATTAATTTGATTATATATTTGGAATACTTTTTTCAAAATAGTTTTATAGAAATAGTAACTACTCACATGCCTTATAGGATTGTCCTTGATATTTTAAATTTATGTTTATTAAATTTTATTGTTTTTTTACATATTTTATTTATAATTGATTTTTGTTTTGAAGGTTACAATTTAACCATTATTATAAAAATATGTCACCTCATTGCAAACAAGGCCCTGATATCTATCATACATCATAACTCATGGGACCCTTTTCCTTACACCCTTCCTCCCTCTGGTAGCTTCAGTTCTGTTATGAGTCAAAGACCTATTTTCCTTTAGATTTGTTCCTTTTTTTTAATTTCTCAAAGCCTGTAGAATTATACGAGTGGGATTTTAAAAAGGGATCGAAAAAGAAAGATAATTACAAAGTTATTTACAGCATTATTAATTACTGGGCTCTGGAAGAAGGGCCACTTTGTAAACTTTGACAAAGGGTCTGATTACATAATGGCATGTGAGGAAGAGCTGCTCTTATATAAATTTAATGCTCAGAGAAAGATCTGGGCCTGTGGGACTTTTATATCTTATTAATAATTCTGGAATGAATCCAAAGAGCAATGTGAAATTATAACAGGCTTTTAGCCGGGATCTAATACACTACAGATTTACATTTTTCTCCATATTTTGTTATGAAAAATTTTCAAACATTTAGAGAATTAACAAGCATTGTTCAGCTGTAGCTTTATAATTACTTTATTTAAACACCATGTATACAAGGTTGTTCATAATAACAGTTGTATTTTTTCACAGTTACCAAGTTTTACAGATTGAGTTTCAATCATGCAATATACAATACCCTTCACCACTGCACATTTTCCACAGCTAATGCCCCCGGATTCCCTCCCCACTCCCTCCTGCATCACTATGGGCAGGACAGATCTATCTCTCTCTCTCTATCTCTCTCTCTCAATATATATATATATATATATATAATATATATATCCTCTCTCTCTCCTTTCTCTCTCTCTCTCTCCTCTCTCTCTCCTCTCTCCTCCTCTCTCCCTCTCTCTCTCTCCCTCCTCTCTCTCTCTCTCTCCCTCTGTCTCCCCCCTTTTAGACACTGGTTTACATTACTGTTACAGAGGGGCATTATGCCTGTGACTTTATCTCTTTATCTCCGTTTAGCACCCAAATTGTTCGAATGATCAAGTTCAACTATAATTGTCATAGTTGGTCCCTTTATTCTAACTATTCTTCCACTATTTGTGGGAAGCTTCATACTATGGAATAAACTTCCTGGATCTTATCTCTATTATGTTTGATATTATTAGCAAGCTGTCTTTTTACTTATATCTCACAAGTTAGATTATTGAATGCCTATTCCTGTACATCTGAATCATTTTGCTCAACATAATACTTTTCATATCCATCCATGTATAAGAAAATTTCATGATTTTAATTTTCCTAAGAGCTCCATAGTAGTTCATTGTCGGTACCACTAATTATTTTCGGTACCGGATTGTTTCCAGATTCTAGCTATGGTGCTAGTATAGTAATAACATATCAATATTATAGTAATATAGTAAATCTAAGTAACAATGATAAACATAGTAATAGTAATAAAAAACTATAGTAATAATTCTGCAATATTTTCATTATATCATGGTCTGAGAAGATAGTTGAATACAATTCTTTGTCTTATCGACTTTATTGAGGTCTGTTTTATAAGCCGGGCAGTTTTCTACTTGCAGAATAGTCCATGTGCATTGTAGGTTTTTGGGTGAAAAAATGCTACCTACCTACCTACCTACCTGAGAATTTAAATGTGTTTCTCTCAGTGAGAAAAATGTTGCATTCAATTTTCTGATTCATTTTGCTATTATTTCTCTCTTAACTGGGTGCATTGAGTCCAACTGAGGTTGAGAGAGATGATTGTCGTGGTTTTTGTTCTTTTTGTAGAAGCTTGGTGTGTTTGTGGGTTCTGTCTTGTCTTAAGTGGAACCTACAGTTCTTTAAGCATGCTTAGAGTCTCTAATGTTCCTGAGCTTGTTGTTTATTGGTGAAGCTGTGTATCCTTCCTTTAAATCTGAATGAAAGTCTGTCTTGGTAAAGTATTCATAGTAAAGTGTTCATTTCATTGTTTTTAACTATATCCTATCACTGCGATAGGTTTTAGATGGTTGTAAGAATTCTTCTGTAAATTTTAATGTGGCTTCATTTGTATGTAATTTATCTTTTTTTTTGACCTTGCAGATTTCAGTATTCTATGTCTATGGTTTTCATCATGCGACTAAGATGTGCTCTTTGGACATGTAGAATGTGTGTGTAAGCTCTTAAGCTCTAGGAACTTCTCAGCAATGAGATCTCTATTGCTTCTTCATAGGAGTTCTCTTCCTGGATATCTTCCCAACAATTCTTTGTTGTTCCTGGTAAATTTATTTCAAAGGTTTATTATCATCTATTCACTATTTTTAAAGATTTTTACCCTTCTTTTCTATTATTTTTAAGTTATATTCCTACATTTGTTGATTAGAGGTGTTATACAGTTCATCAATCATCTCACTTATAACAGCTCACAGCTCTTCTGGTAAAGCTTTCCAGTGAATTATTCATGTAGTCACCATGTTTTCCAGTCCTAAAGCTTCTGTTTGGATATTTTTTATTTCTATCTTCAAATCCTCTTGCAACTTGTTGACAGTTGGTTTCATTGAGTTCTTTGAACAGCCTTAACATTTCCTCTCTAAAGTCTTTATCAGAGAGGCTATATAGGTGGCTCAGGGTGGTTGGGTCTTTAAAACTAAATGTGGTGGAGTTCTGTGTTGGATCTCAGCTTGAGCTTTTGCAGTGTGGTTGTTTGTTTTATGTATTGTGATGTGACTTCATGGTGAGAAAAACTATCAGGCTAAAGAGTGAAGCAAAATGATCTCACTCTTCTCTGGGCACTCACCTCAGTTCAGATTAAAGTGGTGCTTTTGCAGTTCAAATGCTGTCCACAGTTCACAGCAGCTCCAGCCACTGCCCCTTCAACAGTTCTTTTTATTGTGTATACTCCTGGCTGTGCTCTTGTATTGGAACACTTATCTCAGTTCAATTCAAAATGGCGCCTCTCAGTTCAAATGCTGCCCATAGTACACAACTACTCAAGTCAGACTGCTCCACTGCTTGCAGTTTAACTGTCCTATTTTAACCTGATCATTTTCTGGTAAGGGCACATTAGCCTCATTTCAGTTCAATATGGGTGCTCTTTAGTCCAAACACCTGCCCACAATCCCACAGCGGCTCTGATCATTGCAAGTGAACAGTCCTTTATTTCACTCTTTGGTGCTCTTCTCTCTTCACTGAGCTTTATATATTGACCAGTTCTTATAATTTAAAATATTTTGCTTTATTTATTATATATTGCTTTTTCATTCATTTAGCCATATATAAATCTGCCTATTTTTAAAGCATTTTAAAAAGTTGAGGTAACATTTAAAATAACATTTTACGTTTTGTTCATATGATATGTTTTGACAAACAAAAAATGTTTATGTTTTGACAAAAGATGAACTCAATAACTTAACATAAACAAGAAATATAAGTGTATAAGCTTATTTTAAAAATATTTAAACTGTTTCTTAAACATTTTAAGTCATTTCACCCATAATCCCTTCTGAATGCATAGCATTAATTTTGATTTTTGGATTAGTTCTAGTTATTTAAATGTTTTTGTTAGAGTTTATAAATAGTAAGATTAACAAGTCATAGTCTTTCTATAAGCATTGATGTATACAAAAACAGTCATATATTTCCATTATCTACTCAAAATTCTGTAGACATCTTTGAACTTTCTAATCTAATTTTTCCTATCGGCAACTAGTGTTCTTCTGACACATTCAAATCATAATAATTATTCTTGACTTTTCTATAATTTCAAAAATGATGTTTATCTAAGGTTTTCTTTAGTCAGTAAAATAGTTTTGAAAGGCAATTGAAAATGAATTTTAATGGATGAAATAAATAGCAACAGGTAGAAATAAATATGAATACAGTTAAGATGTATTAGGAAACTCAAAATTGAGCTACAATACTATCTAGCAATTCCAATTTTGGGTATCTATACCCAGGACAGAAAAACATTTATCCAAAGGGATATATGCACACTGCTATTCATTGCAGCTCTCAGTACAATAGCTAAGACTTGGAATCAACCTAGATGTCCAACAACAGATGAATGGATCATAAAGCTGATACATATATAAAATGGAATAGTACATAGGTGTAGGGAAAGATGCAATCATGAAAAATGCTGCAATATGGATAAAACTGGAATATATTATAATAAAGTCAGAAAAAGAAGGATAAATACAGAATAATGTCATTTATATGTAGTATTTAGAATTGCATGAAGAAATGTAATGGTATACAAGGGAGTTGTCTCACACACCTTTGGCCCCAGAGTATAGAGAGGAAAAGGTAAAACATTGAATGGAGGAGGAGAAACACAAATATGAAAGGATGGGGGCCAAGGGTCAGTGGTCTCATTGCATTGGTGATGTTAAAAAAGAACAGAACAACTTGGGACAGGAGAGATAGGTGGAGGTAAGGCATTTGCCTTACATGCAGAAGATCATTGGTTCCAATGCCGGCATCCCAAATTCAACAACAATGGAATCAAGAGACCTAAACTTTAACAATATAAACTTTAAATAGGACTGTTGTACTGTCAGACTAGGGGACAAAGTGTGGTGGTATGGGATGCACTCTGGGAACACTGTTACTGGTGATGGGATTGGCCCTGAAAATAGTATGTATATTATATGTATGAAACCCAACTATAAAGAACTTTATAAATCAAAATGGATTCAACAAAATAAAAAATCATTAAAATTATATATTTAGGAAACAAAATCATTATTTAGCAGAGTGCATAACTTGAGATTATTCATGTTTTAGTTTTGATCACATAGTTGATTTCCAATGCATAGCCAATATGAGAGCACTGTTTGCATACCAGGATTCGAGGAAAGTCCTCTGCTCTCTTTTGAAGATGAGCTGTTTGTTTTGCCTACTTTCTTTTCACTTTTGTAATTATCATTTGCATTCATTTATATATTATCAAACAAGAGAACCAATAAATGCAGCACAATTATTTAAGTACTAGATTGGAGTGGGTTTTCTAAATATATACATCTTTAATAATGTTCCATTTTACTAAAAGACCAAATAGATTATCCTCATTTGTATGTAATTTTTAGAAAGAAAAAAACTATTTGCTCTGCTTTGAAAAAAGAAATAAACAAATTTATCATTTATTAGCTTTTAAAACTAAACTTAAGTGACCTGAGTGATAGAACAACATAAAAATCCCTTACACACAGTTGACCTGGCTCTCCATAAAATTCCAAACTTCAGCAGAAGTGAACCCTCAGCTTCAGAGCCAGGAGTAAGCTCTAAAAATCCATTGGCTTTGACTCACCTTCCCACAAATTAAACTAAACATTAATATATACTTATTTTAATGTGTTAGAATGAATGATGTTACAGACTAAAAGCATATTCTAACCAAGAAAGTTATTTATTACATACTACCTAATTAGGATGTTATTTAAAGGTAATGTTATAATACAATATTTTTGTAGATGATTGAAATAATTTTGAGAAAAACTTGGTTTAAGTTTTTCTGTATGAGCTGCTTGGAAAATTTAGAGAGACCTAAAAGTAAATGAGTTTTCTGGAAGTTTAAAGCATAAAAATTATAAACACATATACAAGAAATAATTTCAATACACATACAGTTATATATAAACATAATTTAAGCTTAAAATGTAAATACAATAAAATAATATTATTTTATTGTAATTATGGCAGAACTTAATTATATAACCAGTAAAGTCAAATAGTATATACAACTATGTTTAAATATCTATAGTTTTTTTTTGTAATTTGTATTTTCCAAAAAATAATATGGCTACCTCATGTTAATAAGAACTCTAACTGAATTTTTCCTTGGACCATAAAGAAAGACCTTGGAGTTGGGCAATAAGCATGCCTAGAGCCGGTAGTCGGTCTTATGACAGTATGCTTAATGGGTAGAGACACACTGCTTTTTTTTTTATAGAAAAAGGGTATTTTCTTTTTAATTTCCCTTATATTTACTGTGACTATACCAAAAACAAACAAACAGAAATCCAAAATCCTGAAACACACATCCCTTTTTATTTTTATTTATTTATTTATTTATTTATTTATTTATTTATTTATTTATTTATTTATTTTTGGTTTTGGGGCCATACCAGTGATGCTCAGGGTTTACTCTTGGCTATGTGCTTAGAAATCACTCATGGCATGGGGAACTATATGAGATGCTGGGGAATTGAAACCTGGTCCATCCTAGGTTAGCACGTGCAAGGCAGACTCCCTACCACTTGCATCATTGCTCCAGCCCCGACACATCCCTTTTTAAAAGAGATGCTTATTTATATCTTCTTGATAGGTGCTACTACGTTGGAACATGAATCAATTTATTTTACCTGATATCACTATGTCTTTCTACAAATTGACAAAAAAGGGGGCCCAGGGTTCAAGTGGTCTCAAGCACATTGGGTGGGAAAAATGATCAGGGCTAAGAGTGGAGATATGGGATGCATTCTGGGAACTCTGGTGGAAAGAAGTCAACACTGGAGGTAGGAATGGTCCTAATTCACTGTAACTATATGCCTGAAAACAACTATGAAAGACTTGTAATTAGCAATAGTCTCAATAGAAAATTAAGAAAAAGAATTCTAACAAAATTTATTTTAGGCTAATTTTGGGCAGAACAGATTTTTTGAATATTTTAATAAATAATATATATATTTATATATGCACATGTTTGGTTTGAGGGTTACAGTTGGCATTGCTCATGGATTACTCCTGTCTGTCTCTGAAGTCAGGGGTTTTTCTGGTGGTGCTCAGTGACCATATGGGATTCTAGTGATCAAATCCGCATCAGCCAGTGCAAGGCAAATACTCTACCTGCTGAGTTATCACTCCAGCCACACATTAAATAATATTTTTATATACAGAAGCCTCTGACAAAAATGTATAGACAGATGTGTTGTACACAATAAATTGAACTCTATAACCCTTTCAATTTTAAAGCATAATTGTATGACTTGAAATATTTAGAATAATGAGAAAAACAATTCAAAATCTGCATTAGCATTCCTAATCTCATGTTATACCACATAGCATAGTTATATTAATAAGTAAGTGTTGTTATTAAAATGTAATTAGATTCACATTTCTAGCCAACTTGTCAACAGCCTAATTTTGCTTAATTATCGATTTTCAGGATCACCTGTTTACATATAATTATTTTTTATTTCTATATCAAAAAAAGGAAGATAAAATATGATTTTGCCAACTATCTTGTTTATTTATTTAGCCACACTCAGTGATGCTCAGGCATTACTCGTGACTCTGCACTCAGAAATCACTCTTGGCATGCTCAAGGGACCCTACAGGATGCAGGGAATCAAACCCTGGTTTGACCTGGGTTGGCTTCATACAAAGCCAACACCGTACCATTGTGCTATCTCTCAGGTCCCAGCCACCTTGTTTAGAATCCACTTATTTCAGACTATAGAAAATTATTTAAGGGAAGGGAAAAATAAGAGAAAGGAAGTCTGGGAAGCTCTTAAATTATTGAAAGAGATTCCTAAAGATAGATTTCCACTGAACTTTATTTTAAAAGTAGCTTCTGTAGAGCAATCACTTAGATAAGCATTAGGGAAACTATACAAAACATGCTTAAGCGCAGAACTTGCCTGCAGTGACAGTGATAGACCTGTAAATATAATTACAATATAACTTCCCAAATACACAGTCTTATATGATGAATGATGCATTCAGAATATATATGGTTTCCTTTACATCATTCACTGATTAGGAAGATAAATCTTTAAAGAGTTAAATTACCCAATTATAAAATATTGTGGGTAATACATTTATAATTTGAAGCCAAGACAATCTTACCATTCACTTAACTCAAATTTACTGTTATCTTTCTGGCTTTATATTCCTGAACTTCTATTCTTAAAGCATTTACTTTAGAAAAATTTTAACTGGAGATTCTTTTTTCTTTGTTAGGTTGGTTTTTGTTTTATGGGCCACAACCAGTGGCACTTAGGGGTTACTCCTGGCTATGCACTCAGAAATCGCTCCTGGCTCTGGAGACCATATGAGATGCCAGGGATCTAACCTGCCTTGGGCTTGGGGCAGTTGAATGCAAGGCAAACGCCCTACTGCTGTGCTACCACTCTTGCCCTTAATGGGGGATTATTTCTCTGTCCCTTTAAGATATAAAATTTTAGGGGCCGGAGAAGTGGCCAAATGATTGGACATTTGCCTTGCACATGGCTGACCTAGGACCAACCGCAGTTTGATCCCCCAGCATTCCATATGGTCCCCCAAGCCAAGAGCGATTTTTGAGTGCATAGCCAAGAGTATCCCTGAGCATCACCAGGTGTGGGCCAAAAACCAAAAAAAAAAAAAAATTTAAAAGCTTCATGTTGGTTTTATAATCCAGAATATTTTATTCTTCAGATTGTCAGAGCCATTCTTTAGAGTAAAATCAAGAAAAATGACTTATTTTTCTTCCAGTATGGGCAGAAGCCTAACTTTTGTGGCAACCTTGCTCCAAGTTTTAAAACTAAATCCTATGATGAAGTGAAAGACATTTTATTTCTCCTTTGGGGTAAAGCTATTAAGGAAAAGCAAATGGCTAAATAATTCCTTGTCTTCTATCCTGAAAACTCTCCTTCCTTTTTTTCTCAGAGAGATGCTGATGGTTGAAACTTTATCTGTAATCTTCCTTCATTCATCACTGTCTATGATTTCTGGATAAAATCAAAATCTGTCTTAATCATCTTGCTTAGTGAGATTTTTTTTCATCAATGGCCAATACATTTGCCAATGTTTATTTTAGATTCCTTATCTATGGCTGTACTATATATTTATTTTCTTAGATATTCTGTGTGATACTATTTTTAGGTCAAGAAAGTACTATTTTACAGGGGAAAAAATCCATAGTTCTATTTGTGCTCTGCTTCTTTACTCAGGGTTTCAAGGTTATTGCTCTACTAGCACTTTTCTTACTGCAACACTGTTGATACAAAAAGTACATGGAAAACATAATTATTTTATATAGCTTCTTAGTTTTTTTTATTAAAAAATCTTAGAGGCCAGAGCTATAGCGTAAGGGGTAGGGTAGTGTTTACCGTACATGTGACCAACCCAAGCATGTTCAATTCCTGGAATCTCATATGGTTCCTTTAGCAAGCCAGGAGTAATTGCTAAACACAAAGCAATGAGAAACCCCTGAGCACTGTTAGTTGGCAGCAAAATTACAAAAAAGAAAGAAGGAAGGAAGGAAGGAAGAAAGAAGAAGAAAGAAAAGAAAAAAGAAAGAAGAAAGAAAAGAAAGAAAGAAGAAAAAGAAAAAGAAAGAAAGAAAGAAAGAAAGAAAGAAAAAGAAAGAAGAAAAGAAAGAAAGAAAGAAAGAAAGAAAGAAAGAAAGAAAGAAAGAGTGAGAGAAAGAGAGAGAAAGGAGAGAGAAAGAAAGAAAGAAAAAGAGAGAGAGAAAGAAAGAAAGAAAAAAGAAAGAGGGAGAGAAAGAAAGAAAGAGAGAGAGAGAGAAAGAAAGAAAGAGAGAGAAAGAAAGAGAGAAGAGAAAGAAAGACAAAAAAGAAGGAGAAAAAAGAAGAAAGAAAAGGAAAGAAAGAAAGAAAGAAAGAAAGAAAGAAAGAAAGAAAGAAAGAAAGAAAGAAAGAAAGAAAGAAAGAAAGAAAGAAAGACAGAAAGGAAGGAAGGAACGAAGGAACGAACGAAGGAAGGAAGCAACCAAGGAAGCAAGGAAGGAACAAAAAAGAAGAAAAAGGAGAAAAAAGAAAGAAAAGGAAAGAAGAAAAAGAAAGAAAAAAGAAAAAGAAAGAAAGAAAGAAAGAAAAGAAAGAAAGAAAGAAGAAAGAAAGAAAAAAAAGAAAGAAGAAGAAAGAAAGAAAGAAACCAAGAAACAAAGAAACAAAGAAAGAAAGAAAATAAAAGAAAATTTTAGGGTGATGTTATAGTACAACCTTATACATGGCGCTACTCGGTTTGACCCTCAGCACTCTATATGGTGCCTTGAGCACTGCCAGTATTGATTTTTGAGACCTGAGCCAGGAATAAACCCTTCACATCACCAGGTGTGGTCCCCAAACCAAAAATATCTAACAAAATCTTGTGTGAATTTACACTCCTCTTCATTTTCCAGGTTACCTTCATACAATTTATCTACTCAATGAAACCTTTTCAAATCTCAACCCACTTATAATTGGCTTTTTCATCAATTGACAACTCAAATTGTTCTTTTTTAATAACATCTGCATTCTCTCACATGACAAATTCAGTAAAAATTTGCTAAAGGAGTTTGAAATAAATGGTCAAATTTTTCATCAAGGTTGTTGTTTCTTCAAGTTTAAATAATATCTATATTTGCCTGTTTTCAAAATAACAATTTATAACTATAGTCCTGTATTCTCTTTTGGACTAAAAAGTCATGTAAACAATGTAAGGACCATATATAATGGCATTTAGGGTTTTTCCTGACTGCATCGTGGGTTCATTCTGTCAGGATTGGTGGGCTATATGGAATGCTGAGGATTGAATCAAGATTGGCTGTTCGTTAATCAGTGTCCTACCTGCTATATTACCACTCTGGCACCTAGAATGTATTTCTACATTTTTATCTGAAATTATTTATTTCAATATAATTACATAAGTCACTTAGAAGAACTATGAGATTGTTTTTACAATTACTCAGGCTAGAATATTGTGATCACTCTAAATAATTTCTATGCCGTCCTAATGCCCACTTCCCAATACATAATCAATAACCCATTGTCTGCAAATTTATGCAGTCAAATGTAATCAAATTTGTTACTCAATTTTGCAGTAGATATACTAAAATTAGAACACTAGAGAGAATAGCATGGGTCCTGTGCAAGGAGGTAACACAAATTAAGTATTTCATATAAAAAAATGAATTCAAGTTGGTTTACTTCTTTCCATAGCTATTACTACATTGTATTTCATTACATAAGTCACAATTTCAGCAATTTATGAATTTCCTCTACCCAAATTAATTAATATATACAACATAATAATTACATTAGTATTATTTTTAAAACAAAACTTTGCTATCTTCATGTTTAGTTTTTGTCGGGTTTCTTTTGGGGGGGAGGCGCTACATCTGTCTGTGCTCAGTTCTTATGCCTGACTCTACATTTAGGAATAACTATAAACTATACTTGTGGGACCATCTGGGATGCCAGAGATCAAATCATGGTCAGCTGCAATCAAAGCAAGTGACTTATCCTGTTTTCTATCACTCCAACCCAAATAATTTTATGCTTTAAATACTTCAATGGTTTTCCCTTACATTTTGAACAAATCAGATTCCTCTGGAGGCTTGCAAAGCACATCCTATTCTACATATCTAATAGAATAAAAATAAGTTATTTACTTTCACATCTTATTTATTTTCTATTTCCAAGATCATCCGGTATTATGCTATAGCCTTTGCACATGTTTCTATTGAATCTTTTCCTTACTCCCTTCTTCACGGCAACATTAGCCATTATAAATAAATCTAAGTCTCTCTCTAAGTTATAAAGAAATCAATTCTCCATATATTTTCTATTATAGAAAATTGTTCATTTTCTTTCTCTAATGTACTAAATTTACAGTTATTCTCTCTTTTCTGTTTATTTGCCTCAAAACACTGAATTACCATGAGTCTTAAAATTATGTTTACCCTATTAAATGATGTATTCCCCCACTGAGCTGCCAATACATTTGAGATGCTCAAAATATTTCAAGAATAAATACTTCTGTTATAAATCCATTTCAAACTCTATGTGAATAATTTTCTCATGTATATTGCATAAATATTTTATATGTTTATATATGTCTCAAAAATATATGTGAGAACCAAACTTACATTAAAAATACAAGCATTCAAAGGGTCATTTCTAGCTTTAAGATCTTAAATCAGATGTCACAGTAAGGCAAAAAAATTTGCCTTTCTAATGTGCCACATGCTTTTAGTGCTCTTTACAAAATGTGTCTAACCAAGTTTTATTAAGAGGATATTTCATAAAATTATACTTATTGAATGCAAGTGGGCAAGTAATAGCTGAATTTGGCAAGTTTTACCATAGTTAGAAAATAACTATAAACTTGAGTTTACATTCACAGCCACTTTTTTCAGTGGTACTCTGTGGTACTATTAAGATTATAAACAATAAAGAGAACATTTATTAGCCTCCTCCTCAGAAAGAGGCATTTTTTAAAATCTGCTTAATCAATACAACTGTTAGAAATTGTTCCCATGGAGAATGTATACTATACACAACAGAAACATGAATTCCTTATCAGTAAAAATATTTGTAAAACATGTAAGTGTATTCATGTATGTTTAGGTGCATACTTACATGTAATCCACTAAGCAACTTAGTTATATTAGAAACTTTATTAGTATTCAACACTATGGTATTGTGTAATTAAACTACTAGCTTCATAAAAATTAAGATGTTGTTTTTGAGTGGGTATGAATGGAGTAGGTTCCTGAGTTGTTCTTGTAAATGAATGAGTTCTGAAGTAACACATACCTAAAATAATGAAGTAAAATGTTTTTGACTAGAAATGTCATTCCTGTTTCTGGTTGTATGGTTTGATATAAAAAGTTGGATGTAAGAAAATTGTGCCATCTCATTTTATTTTTTATTTTCAAGATAAAATAATTTAATTTTTCTTTTCAGTGTTTTGGTGGTTTAAAATGGTTCTTTTAAAATCAGAATATGTAAGTATGCTTTAAAATAAAAAAGCTTAAAACTTTTCTAAAATTCCATGTTGAGTTAGGAGTTTAATTCTTCATGTTTCAAATGGTATGAACATAAAAATGTATTGTTATATATAAATATTCTATTATTTTTTAAGAATGAAAACTTAAATTATATATTCAGTTTCTGGGACACACCTGGCAGCACTTAGGTCTTTCTCTTGTCTCTGTGCTCAAAAACACACTACTAGTAGGCTCAGAGGATCAAATGGCATACCGAGATCAAATCTGGTTGGTCTTGTGCAAGGCAAACACCTTAACAGATGTGCTCTATTGGGCCCGGAGAGATAGCACAGCGGCGTTTGCCTTGCAAGCAACCGATCCAGGACCAAAGGTGGTTGGTTCAAATCCTGGTGTCCCATATGGTCCCCCGTGCCTGCCAGGAACTATTTCTGAGCAGACAGCCAGGAGTAACCCCCTGAGTAACGCCGGGTGTGGCCCAAAAACCAAACCAAACCAAACCAAAACAAAACAAAACAAAAAAACAGATGTGCTATCACTCCAGCCCCTTGAATAATATATTTTAACATACATTTATATGCATAAAACAAATGCCCATTGAAAACTTTGAATTTAATAAAGGATAAATAATATCTACAAATAGAAATATTTGTATCTACACAATCTATACAAAATACAACTATTTTACTTAAAGAACTAATTCCTATAATGATGTGTAAATTCCTAACAATTACATTTGTATGTGGTAAATATCCACTGACTTATCAGGACTGATTAAAGTGTAAAACTCTAGATAAGAATCACAAACTAATGACCTGACTACTCAGGAAAAGAAATAAAATTAGAAAATCTGTGAAAAAGAATCAAGCTTGCGGTTACAACTTTCATGGGCTCATGCCAGTTGTTTTCTTTTTCCTCATGACTTTGTCTTATGGCAACAAAATAAAAAACTCAGGTGAGAGAGAAAGTATGGAAGGGAGTTAAGGTACTTGGTTTACATGCTGCCTACTGTTAAAAACAGTATTTGACTCTCTTGCACCATTGGGAGTTATCTTGAGCAGAGAGCCAGTAGTAAGGCACTGAGCACTGTCAAGTGCATATCTCAAATCAACAAAGGAAAAAAATTAGCAATACAAATGTATTAACTCACAATACTTTATATTGGCTTTGAGAGGCTAGCTTGAGTCATGGTCTCCTTTTCCTAGCAGCAATAAACTGAGTCAACCTCTGGTTCTAAATCTGACTTTCTCTCTGTTTTTTTTTTTTTTTTTTTGGGGGGGGGTCACACCCGGCAGCGCTCAAGAGTTCCTCCTGGCTCTACACTCAGAAATTACTCCTGGCAGGCTCGGGGGACCATATGGGATGACGGGATTCGAACCACTGTCCTTCTACATGCGAGGCAAATGCCCTACCTCTCCGCTATCTCTCCTGCCCATTTCTCTATGTTTTAAGAGCTCATGTGGAGAGAGAGCTTATAGAGAGGTAGCAAAAATAATTGAAAACAGTGGATACTTAGGATCTAAATATACCTTAATTTCTAAGTATTAGGTCATGGGTGTTGTGGACTTCATCATAGACTTGCACATTACACTTCATAGACATTAAAAAAGTTTCTCCTCTTCTCTAAAAGTTGTAGAACAGACTACAGTGTGTTTTGTACAATATATTTTTAGGATATTAATAAATGAGGCATGGAGAGATTGTATAGCAATGTCAGGTGCTTTCCTACTGGAGTTCCATCTCTGGTTTTCCATGTGGTTCTATAAACCCACAAGGAGTGATATCTGAGTGCAGAACCAGGAGTAAGTATTAATCATTGTCAGGTGTGGTCCAAACACACAATAAAGAAATGAATAAAATCAATAACAACCCTATTTCTTTAGCATTTGGGAATCATCTATTAAGTTTTGGGTACTTTGTGTTCTTTTCAGAAAGAATTTTAATTTTTTTCTTTATATTTACCTTGAGCTTTTTTTCAAACTAAAATGGTAGTTTTATAAATTAAATAAAGTCAATCACATCAAATCAGGTACAGGTTTAAGTATAGTTAACTGAATGTTTTTTTAAATTAAAAATTGTAAAATGGCTGGGGCCAGAGCACTGGCACAAGTAGTAGGGCGTCTGTCTTGCACACGCTAACTTATGATGGACCGTGTTTCTATCCCCCGGCATCCCATATTATACCTTAAGCCAGGAGCAATTTCTGAGCTCATAGCCAGGAATAACCCCTGAGCATCACTGGGTGTGGCCCCAAAATTGTAAAATGGTAGTTTATAAATTTATTAAAGTCAGTCACATCAAATTAAGTACAGGTTTAACTACAGTTAGTTGACTGAATGTTTTGGGGCCCCTGACTCTTATCTCAATAGTTATATTTACCATCACAAATGAGGGAGTTAATTGTCCACAATAATTCAGTTGGTCTCAATGCCTGTTTCTTTTATCCTTCTGGACCCTTCACTTCCAGTAACCAAAAGTTGTTTGTCAGAATCTCAAGATTTATTTTTATTTTATTTTGCTCATTTGTTTTGTTTCCTTATATCCCAGTGGCTAAAATCAGATGGCATTTTTTTTCTCTTTTTGGCTTACTTAACATAATTCACTTCTACTTTATCTTAATGACAAAAAGTTCTTTTTAATAGATCAGCATTAGTCTCTCATAATTACATAATTTACCACATGTTATATATAATATGCTAACCATGAAATATTCTAGATACAGGCATATGCACACATACATATTTATATGTATATATAAGTATGAAATACAGTACAAATTTCTCTAGTTATACAGTGCCTGAGGCTTCAGAACCATTCTGACAGTGTTCAGGGTCCATCAGGGCTATAACTGTTTCTACTGAGGGGATCATGCCATACCAGAGATAGGACTGGGATTATTGCCCTAATCTCTGTGCATTGTCCATGGCCCTGATATTTTTTTCTGTTTTATTTTGTTGTTAAGCTTTATTAATTATATTTTATGAGTTGTTACTCCTAAGACTATTAAAGTTGCAGATATTTTTCTCCCAATAAATCAATTATATTTCAGAGCCAAGAGATAAATCTAAACATATATTAACATTTAAATAGTGAGAAATGAGCCAGAGAATACAATAGAGTATCAAGTATTTCAACAAAAGCATTAAAAAAGCTGTTTAGGCATACAAAAAGAAAGAAGACCGATGGCACCTTTGTATGCATACATTAATTCTAAAACAGTTGAAGACTATATTATATATTATATTGGTAATATAAAACATTTAGTAAAGCAAAAGATAACAAAACTGGGGCCGGAGAGATAGCATGGAGGTAAGGCGTTTGCCTTTCATGCAGGAGGTCATCGGTTCGAATCCCGGCGTCCCATATGGTCTCCCGTTATGGTCTCCCGTGCCTGCCAGGAGCAATTTCTGAGCCTGGAGCCAGGAATAACCCCTGAGCACTGCCGGGTGTGACCCAAAAACCAAAAAAAAAAAAAAAAAAAAAAAGATAACAAAACTAGTAATGTATCCCTTGACATAAACCTTAGAGTGTATATTGAGACTATTACAACAGGCTACAAAAGAAAAGTAAAATTAAACAAATTCAGCTACATAACTGAAAGTTTACTGTCAAAGAAAAAAAATACCCGCAACAGAAAAAAATTGGCAACTTAAGCTTCAGATTTTGAATGTAGACTGGCATCTAGCTATTGGGTAAAATCTGTTGACTATATTATTTAAATAATTTGTTTGCTTAACATTGTATGTAGAGATAATTTAGTCATCTATTCTTAGGTTATTTAGAAAGATGTGAAGCTATATTTCTAAAACACAGTATGGTAAACCATACAATAAAAATATTTACTAAGATCTGAAATTATTATTGGTATCTGAGTTATTCCTGGCAGTACTTTTAAGTTTGTTTAAATATTTTTATATTCTTTTGCCATGCATAAAACACAACAATCCATTTTAAAAGTAACTTACAGGCAATATGTTTCCTATTTAAGTCTTTCCTATTTAATATTCATATTTTAAGTTTCAAAAATGGCTCAAGGCTCGGTTTTTCTGGTGTATTTTACATTTTCACTAACTTTTAGAAGAGAATCTTCTGTGTGCTTTAATTGTACTATCAAATATGATATAGTTTAACCTAAAAATTGTAAACAAATTTACTAACCATGAAAACATCTTTATTTTGGCAACAATCAACAGTTCTCAAGTATTAGTCCTAGTTCTGTACTCAGGAATTATTTATGATGGTGCTTGGGAGACCCTATAGATACTAAGTATTGAACCTGGGTCAGGTGCACTCATGGAAACAGTTCTATCCTTTGTGCTGTTGCTTTAATGTGTATTTCAGTTATCTTATGTGTATTTCAGTTATAACATAACTTAAATTAGTAATATTTTTGGGTAGGGTAGTTTGAAAAAAAATTTAAAAATATGTATTTTTTTCAAATTAATATAACTTTACTGGCATATCCATTTTCTGAGAGCTAACTTGCAAAACTGTCATTATTGATTCAGTAACATCTGGTTTTTAAAAGACTTTTAGAATTCTTTTTTGGTTTGTTTGCAGTGTTTTGTTTCTGGGTCATAACAAATGGTTCTCGTGCAGTACTTCTGGTTGTATGTTCTATAATCAGTCTTGGTGCTGTTTAGGGTTCCAAGAATGGAAGAGGGATTTGCCATAGTCAAGGCAAGCAACTTATCAACCCAGCATTTCTATTTTTATAGAAAATCTTTTACTTCTTATTGTCTTGAAATATAAAAATTTACTGCTTCAATTTTATTTGTATAGGCTTTGTAGATTTATCAATACATTATTTTATTTTATTTTATTTTATTTTATTTTGGTTTTTGGGCCACACCCGGTGATGCACAGGGGTTACTCCTGACTATGCGCTCAGAAGTCGCTCCTGGCATGGGGGACCATATAGGACACCGGGGGATCGATCTGCGGTCCATCCAATGCTAGTGCAGGCAAGGCAGGCACCTTACATCTAGCGCTACCGCCCAGCCCCATCAAAGCATTATTTATTATTTTAGACATAAATACAATATATTTAAAATAATAACCCATGAAAAACTTCTTTAAAGTCAGGGGTCCTCTTATACCAGAGGTCTCAAACTCATGGCCCCAGGGGCCGTTTGTGGCCCTTGAACAACATTTTGTGCCCCGCTGCTGGCCTTCAAATATGGCAGTATTTGCAATTATTCCCTTACCGAATAATCACAATAAAACTCGCATTAGTAAGAAAAAAAATTGCATTAAACATTCGCATACCCTGAGCAGTTCCGTTCAGGGTATGCAAATGTTTAATGCAATTTTTTCGATTTTTTTCTTACTAATGCGATTTTTTATTGTGAATATTTAGTAAGCGAAATCCCTTATGCGGCCCTGCCTCACCCCGACTTTGCCTCCTGCGGACTCCAGGTAAATTAAGTTTGAGACCCCTGTCTTATACACTGGTATATGGTTGCTGAAACTTACTCTAGCTTTAGGGACGAGTGATCTAACCCCCCACATGTGTACCCCACATCCCATCCAGCTGCCAAACGTTATCACTCAGTCCTCTGCTTGTCCTGATTAATCTTCAGGGCACACAGAGGAGCTGAGTTACTGAGAATTGCATCCATCTAGCCGCCTGGTGTCATTTCTGGTATGTGGCTTTCCATCTCTCAATCTCCCTCTAGCTGTCCTGTTGGAGGCCCTTCAGTTAGAGAGAAAAATGGAGTCTCTGATGCCTGAGTTAAAACTCTATGTGACAAGCTGTACACTGCAGCTGAAGGCACTTCCTCCCCCCACCCCCTGGACCTAACAGAAAAGGGCTCAAGCATAAACCACAATATGCTTCAGTAAAGAGATGTGTAAACAGGCTTGAGTTAAGACTAGATCTGAAACTCTGTTGCAAGGGACCTAGCTGAAAAACAACTGCAAGGGATCTAGCTGAAAAACAATGTATAGTTTGTGGTTAAAAGATAATAGCTCTGTAAACTTTAACTTTGAAAAACAGAATGTTCCTGTGGAAAATTACCACCCCCTACCTTCTTTGTTTTGATCATGGTATATAAGCTTGTTTCTCCCTCATTAAACTGGAATCTTGATCGGACCCTCGCCTTGAGTCTCATTATTTTCCCAGTCCCTCTTTTCATTTCAGGTCGGATCCTCTTCGTGACTCATGAATAACTTCGTGACACCCCAATTCTCCTGTGGGCAGGCGTTTCGGGGGTCACACTGTCCTATTAATCATTGCACCCCAGCCACCTCTCTTGAAGGAGCCTCCTTTAGAAGCTCTCAATGTAGGTCACAATTAAAAATCACAGTCACCTTATTACTATTGGTGTATAAAAGGCCATTGATTTGTGTGTGTTAATTTTGTAGCCTGCCACCTTGCTATTTGAGTCTATTGTTTCTAGAAGCTTTTTAGTAGAGTGTTTAGGGTTTTCTAAGTAGAGTATCATGTCATCTGCAAACAGTGAGCACTTGACTTCTTCCTTTCCTATCTGGATTCCCTTGATATCTTTTTCTTGCCTAATTGCTATAGCAAGTACTTCCAGTGCTGAAATGGACATTAAGAAAACAACCCCATTTACATTAGTGCCTCTTCAAAAAGTGGTGTTGGCACAACTGGCTAGCCACTTGCAAAAAATGGAATTTAGACCCCCACCTAACATCATGTACGAAGGTAAAATCCAAATGGATTAAAGACCTCAATATCAGATCCGAAACCATAAGATATATAGAACAACACATAGGCAAAATACTCCAGGACATTGAGACTACAGGCATCTTAAAGGAGGAAACTGCACTCTCCAAGTAAGTGAAAGCAGAGATTAACAGATGGGAATATATTAAGCTGAGAAGCTTCTGCACCTCAAAGGAAATAGCGCCCAGAATACAAGAATCACCCACTAAATGGGAGAAACTATTCACCCAATATCCGTCAAATAAGGGGCTAATCTCCAAAATATACAAGGCACTAATAGAACTTTACAAGAAAAAAACATCTAATCCCATCAAAAAATGGAGAGAAGAAATGGACAGACACTTTGACAAAGAAGAAATACAAATGGACAAAAGACACATGAAAAAATGCTCCACATCACTAATCATTGGGGAGATGCAAATCAAAACAAATATGAGGTACCACCTCACGCCACAGAGATTAGCACACATCACAAAGAATGAAGACAATCAGTGCTGGCAGGGATGTGGAGAGAAAAGAACTCTTATCCACTGCTGGTGGGAATGCCGTCCAGTTCAACCTTTATGGAAAGCGATATGGAGATTCCTCCAAAAACTAGAAATTGAGCTTTCAAACGATCCAACTATACCACTCCTAGAAATATACCATAAAAACACACAAAAAAATACAAAAATCCCTTCCTTACACCTATATTCATTGCAGCACTATTTTCCATAGCAAGACTCTGGAAACAGCCAAGATACCCTTCAACCTATGAATAGCTAAAGAAACTGTGGTACATATACACAATGGAATATTATGCAGCTCTCAGGAGAGATGAAGTCATGAAATTTTCCTATACATGGATGTACATGGAATCTATTATGCTGAGTGAAATAAGTCAGAGAGAGAGAAAAAAAAGGCAGAATGGCCTCACTCATCTTTGGGTTTTAAGAAAAATGAAGACATTCTTGCAATAATAATTTTCAGACACAAAAGAGAAAAGAGCTGGAAGTTCCAGCTCACCTCAGGAAGCTCACCACAGAGTGTTGAGTGTATTAGAGAAATAACTACATTTTGAACTATCCTAATAATGAGAATGTATGAGAGAAATAGAAAGCCTGTCTAGAGTACAGGCGGGGGTTGGGTGAGGAGGAGGGAGATTTGGGACATTGGTGATGGGAATGTTGCACTGTTGATGGGTGATGCTCTTTACATGACTGAAACTCAAACACAATCATGTATGTAATCAAGGTGTTTAAATAAAATATATATATATAAAAAGAAAAAAAACACAGTCACTCACTACAAATGACAAATGTAAAATGATTGTTGGCACTCCAAAGTCTAGCTTTCTTAAATACATACTATTAACCTTGAGGGTTTATGTTTTTTTAATTTCCATTTGGTATGAGTTAAAAGAGAGGTATTCTTATATGGCAAATATAGTCCAAACTCTATATTTTAACAGTAATATTAGGGGTCAGTTTATATGCCCAGTCCTCTTATACACCAGAAAATACGGTAGTTATTTTAGGACTGTTTATAGATAACTTAATTTTTTATATTAGGTTAGCTAAAGCTTAGCTTATTTTATAAACTAATTTTATATATTGATTCTACATGTCACTTTCCTGTTTTTTAGTTCTTAATTTATTAATTTTCTAACTACTTATATTAGCTACACAGAATAATTACTTTATATACTTTGGCATTAATACATGCAATGAATATTTTTCTTTTTAAATATTTTTGTGACCAAAAAGTGAATAACAAATCTTTCACAGTAATATTTAAGGTACATAGTGGCAATAAATCAGGGCATTCCCACCACTAGGGATGTCCTCCCTCTACCCCTTTTCCCAGTATGTGTCTGATTTCTCCTCAAGCCCCCAGAGTGATAGATATACTGAATATTTAACTGTATATACAAGTTCTGATACTTACATTTCTTTTGATTATTTTATAATACCATTTGCTCAAATTTATTTTAATTTTCAAATTTAGCTCATTATAATCACAAAAGTGATTTTGTAGTCTTTCAACTTTGAATTTGAGATTTCCTGCTGAAGAAAAATAAATAACTGCTTTTCAACATATAATATAAATATTATTGTTTTACTGTAAAATTGCATTTATTATTTTGTTGGAATGACAAGATCATAATCTGCTTTTTGTTTTGAATGACTTATATTTCTTTAACGTTTTAATTCCTAACATGTGTTTTTAAATTTTTTTGATTCTAAGTATACACTTAACTTAAATTATATTCTTTTTATTTATTGCCATATTTATATTTTACTTATCTTTTTCCTCTAACTCTTTTGCTTTGACTGGAATTCACAATCACATAAAGTTCAAAAGGACCTCATATTTATGGATGCTTTATTTTCTGAAATTTTATGAACTTAAAATGGCAACTTAAAAAAAAAGCAGATAGGCTTCCGTTTTTGTTAAATTGGGATCTTTCCATTTACCTCCTTTACCATGAGTCTATAGATGGCCAGAATTGTTCCTGGATTCCTATCTATATAAAATTGTAATGTCTGGAGAAAAAAAAGACAGCTCTGCTTGCGTAATCTCCCAGGAGAAAGATAAGGTTCTCCAATATCCTTATCAAACTTCTCTTGCATATTATCAATCTAAATTGTGTCACATACCCATTGCCATATCAAAAGGCATTGCAAGAAGACTACGCTATAGTACAGATTTACTCAATCATTGAGAAGATAATTGTACTGATGTACAATGATGTGGGAATGAGAAATGTGATAATAGCTATTTAGAAAAAATGGAGGGTACTATGTGGAAATAGGAAAGTGGAAACTTTATCGAGGAATTAGAAATAGTCAATGTTAGCTTCTTTTTAAGTATTCAGTTCTGAGTTTTGAGTAACTCCTTTAGAAACAAGACAGGGAAAAATGCAGCCAATATGAGTTTAGAATATTGATAAAATTATAAAGCATTTTATTCCTAATTAAATGAGTATTCAACCTTTTTAAAAAAATTTATTTTGATTATATTGGTTTACATATCTTTCACAGTAGTATTTTAGGTACATATTAACATTTAATCAGGGGAATACCCATCACTAAATTTGTCCTCCGCCCTTCCCCGTTTCCTTCCTGCAACCATATTCCCCACCAACACCCCCCTGGGGCTGGACTATTCAACCTTTTGGTAAATTTTTTCCCATTTTGAGTTATGTTCTACCTTTGTGTGGAGGAACAGGTGCACTTTATCTCTATATGTCTTATGACTATAAAATATGTGTGTTTTATTTGAGAATTTAATCTTCATGGGATACTGTAATTCAGACACAATCTGACCAATGCTGAGCTGATTGCCATCTTTTGATCTACCACACCAAATATCTAATAGTTGAAGGAGATTTGAATATTTAGTGTTCTTTTTCATCATATATCAAATTCCTCTGATAAACTAGCCTCTTGATTTTTGATAAGCATTCTCTTTAAATTCACTTAAATTCTATAAACTGTATCCTGTAAGGAATGATTTTTGGTTTGACAAGTAAGTCAGACCCAAATTATAGTGTAGGATACATTTAAATTTTTCAAAAAATTAAGTTATATATTTAATTTTTAGGGCATTATACTGAATGCAACCAATATAAAGTTTAGGTTGTGATTATATCTTCCCTAAAAAGTTTCTGATTATTTTAAAACAACAGGATTGAGCATATAAATGAACTAAATATCCAAAACCATGCATTAAAAACTTATCAAATCAGGAGAGAAATTAAATAGAGACTTGGAGGCTAAGATGATATAGGTACATTGGTATTGTGGATAAATCTTCATATCCAAACTTCAGATTCAATTACCTTGAAATCTTGAAACACAAACTATAACAACATCTATTTTAAAAAAATGTACCTGTCAAGATGGCAGTCAGGGGGAAAGGGAGTATGAGTGAAGTTGGGAACACTGGTGAAAGGAAGTTTACACTGATGGTAGGATTGGTGCCAAATTTATTGTATGTATAAAACCCATCTATAATTAACCTTGTAAATAATGTTCTACAATAAAAAAATTAATGATAAAGAATCTATCTTTTGAATGAATAAAAGATGATTCACATCTGAACAATATCTTTCTGGAGAACCTATGGCATGCTGGCACGCAAAAGCCTTGCAGCTGGCACGCAGGAAGGTCCGCAATTAAGATATGCAGTACGGCGAGAGGAGTGTGCCAGTGTCTGCTTTGCAACTCACCTGGCAACAGGGCCAGACAGGCCATTGGGAGGACCGGGCATTCTGCGACAGTTTGGGTACTCCGGCTCAAAAGCCATCACTAACTAAATTCAGAATCCAGTCCATCCATGTTGCTGCAAATTGCATTATTGTATCATTTCTTACTGGTATGTAGTATTCCTTTGTATATATGTAGCACATCATTATGATCCACTCATGTGTTGTTGGACATCTAGGTTGATTCCAAGTCTTGGCTATTTTACTGAGTGCTGCAGTGAATAGTGGTGTGCACACATACTTTTGGATGACTGTCTTTCTATCCTGGGGATAGACACCCAAGAGAGGAATTGCTGGGTCATATGTCAGTTCATTGTTGTCTTGATTTGGATTTCTCTAATGATGAGTGAAAATGAACATGCTTTCATATGTCTATTGGCCATCTGTTTGTCTTCCTCAGAGAAGTGTCTATTCATTCCTTTACCCTATTTTTGATGTGTTTTTTAAGTTTTGTGGAGCTAACCTTTGTGAGTGCTTTGTATAGACAAATATCAAACCTTTATCTGATGTGTTGAGTGCAAAATTTTTTCCCATTTGGTTAGCTGTCTTCTAGTTTTAGCCCATTTTTTTTGTCATACAGAAACTTTTTATTTTGATGTATTCCCATTTATTTAGCTTTGATGATATAACTCTCTTGGCATTGGCATTCTATCATCAAAGACTTTTTGAGGTATAAATCTTGGAGTGTTCTGCCTATGATTCCCTCAACTAACTTTATAGCTATGGTCTGATTTCAAGATTTTTAATTCATTTGAGTAGACTTTTGTTTAAGGTTTGAGGTATGGATTAATCTTTAATTTTCTAGAGGTGGCTATCCAATTTTTCCAACACTATTTGTTGAAGAGACTGTCTTTGTTCATTTCAAAATCTTGGCTCCTTGGTCAAATATTAGTTGACCATATATTTGGGAGTATGTCACTGGATAGTCTAATTTGAGAATCTGGCTTTGTTCCAGAACCAAAACATGCAGTTTCTTTAAAGCTAAAATTATTGAATCATCATATCAATAACCCTTAATTTCAACAGAAAGCATAACATAAGCAGGTTAAGATTCAGAAATACAGACTAATGTTTGGTTGGATTAATACAATTAGTTTCTACATAATTTGTACAATAAATTTTATAAAAATATAATGTAGTAATCTATCTGTCTGATAACTGAACAATAAGTACAGCATTTGGCAGGTTAAGACATGTCTCAAAATTCATAGCTTAAGCTTGGTGCTTTCACCCAGTATTTAATAATATGGCTGGTGAATGCTAGCAGACAAAAACAAACTTTGAGGAAAAAAATTCTAGAAGTTGTGATGGAGAGAAATGCTGATAAAAATGGCACTGACCCAGCCAAAAGGAAAAAAAAGCAGTAGAGGGAGTTTGAAGCCAAGATCTTAAAAGGAATGTGAAGAGCAGTTCTACACAGTTATCTACAGATATTAATGTTAGGGGCTGATATGGAAAATTATATATCTTCATATCAATGCCATTTGTTGAAAGCCTGTGGCAAAAGTTAAAAGACTGTTAGGAAAGGCACAGTCAAGTCATTTGGAGGTCCACAGAAACTTGATTAAAACATTGTATTCTTCCTGGAAATTAGAGATGAGATGAGGATTAGAAATTTTCTCTAAGTAGGAGAAACAGAAAGACTTTTCTTTCTTTTATAACACAAAGAACACTACAACACAAATTCCTTCCTCACACCTATATTTATTACAGCACTATTTACATTAGCCAGACTCTGAAAACAACCAAGATGCCCTTCAAGAGATGAATGGCTAAAGAAATTGTGGTTCATATACACAATGGAATATTATGCAGCAGTCAGGACAGATGAAGTCATGAAATTTTCCTACATAAAATCTATTATGCTGAGTGAAATAAGTTAGAGGGAGAGAGAGAGACGCAGAATAGTCTCACTCATCTATGGGTTTTAAGAAAAATAAAAGACAGTTTTGCAATAATTCTCAGAGACAAAAGAGAGGAGAGTTGGAAGGTCCAGCTCACAACATGGAGCTCACCACAGAGTGATGAGTGCAGATAAATAACTACATTGATAACTATCATAACAAAGTGAATGAATGAGGAAAGTAGAAAGCCTTTCTAAAGTACAGGTGGGGATGGGGTGGGGAGGAGGGAGATTTGGGACTTTGGTGAAAGGAATATTGCACTGGTGAAATGGGTTGTTCTTTACATGACTGAAACCCAATTACAAATCATATTTGTAATCAAGGTGTTTAAATAAATATATTAATAGAAACTAAAACATAGATAGCAGTGTAGATCGGACAGGTGTTCAATCAAGCTCACACTTCTAAGGTCTACAATAATGTTCTGATATATTTATCCACAGAATCAGGTACAGAATATGATTGGAAACCAGGGACTCCTGCTCCAAGGCTGACTATCAGCATGCGTTAATGCCTTAATTTTATTATTTATAAAATAAATCTTCAATTTTTTTACCCACAGAGGTTCTTGGAGATATAGGTTAAACACCCTAATTTTGCAATTGGGCGCTCTATCATATAAGACTACATATACAGTGTGTACTATAACAATGTCTTGATAAAATACTTCAATTTACCCATCTATTTTTGAATATAACTTCTACCATAACATAAAGCTTATGACTATCGAGACCACTGAAATAGACAACTGCACACCATAGACTTACATAGGACCCATTCTTGAATATGGTTTTGCAAATTACTATTATTCCTTTCCCTTTAATTTTTTCTTTTTCCTTTTATCTTTTTCCTTCTCTTCTTTTTTCAATTCAAGCTATGTTACTATTATATCATAATGCCTACATTGTCAGCTTCTTTCCTGGAAGGGAACCTTGATGCAAGACATGGTGGATGATAATACATAAGGTAGATTCTTCTTATAGTGCTCAATAACATAATTGCATAGTACTTTAGTCATGAAAATTATAAAAATCAGGGTTATAGAGGACAGTTGGTCTTGTTTATACATGGTTTTCTTGATGATAGCTAGTCTGTCTTACCTTTTCATGCTCCTCCTGCATGAAAGGAAATTAAATGCCTTATTCTTGGACCTATTGAGCTCTCCCAATGCCAGAATTATTACCATGTTGCAGAACCTAGGCATGTGGATTTTCTTAACAGGATTCTGCTTTGAGCTGAATCCAGGAGAAAAAGAACGTATTAAAAATGTATTTGTGGTCCAGAGAGAGCAGTAAACATATGACCATTTGTAATCTTTAGTT
This sequence comes from Suncus etruscus, assembly GCF_024139225.1. Taxonomy (NCBI): domain Eukaryota; kingdom Metazoa; phylum Chordata; class Mammalia; order Eulipotyphla; family Soricidae; genus Suncus; species Suncus etruscus. The sequence goes on from NC_064848.1 coordinate 109,098,561, forward strand.
CTCAGTTTGGTTTGGGGTTCTTATATCATTACCTAAAGTAACATCTAACTAATTAAGCTGATCAAAATAAGATTGGGATCTTGACCCTCCTCAAGGTGGTTTTTCAATAATACCTCAGAAATTATTACTTTAGTGTTTCTCAAAAGTGTTTTTTGGGAAAATCATTATTTAATTATGAATCTTGACTTGCTCACCTATGAAATATTTATAACAAAAAATCAAAAGTAGTAAAGCATACTTCAATAGATTTGGTCTGTTACATATGATTTACATAGGAGAAAAATAAATTTCTATAATGACAGAATAATCCTGATTACTAGGTATTACAAAACTAAAAATTAAGTATACAGATATTAATGAAATCAGGGCTAAATAGCAAACAGAAAAGTAGAATGAGTGAGAGTAGAGTCAGTTGGAACCCAGAGTGCAATTGAGTGTGGATTATAAACAAAGATAAAGAAAAAAAACAAGTTGACTAATAAATTCTGTATCAGGTATGAAGCCAATATTTTATTTTATTTTATTTTATTTTATATTTTGTATTATTTTGTATTATTTTTTATTTTATTTTACCATTTTATTTTTTATTTTATTATTTCATTTTATCTTATTACTTTATTTTATTTTTATTTTATTTTATTTATTTTATTTTAATTTAATTTAATTTAATTTTAGTTTAGTTTAATTTTGGACTTTAGGCCACACCCAGTGACACTCAGGGGTTCTCCTGACTATGTGCTCAGAAATCGCTCCTGTCTAGGGGGACCATAGGGACATGTGGATAAAACCCAGGTCTGTCCTGGGACAGACGCATTAAAGGCAAATGCCCTACCTTTGTGTTATTCCTCTAGCCCCAATATTCTATTTTAAATATGTAGCCAAAACTGCAATGTAAGTGTTTTTTGAGTACTTATCTTACCAGATTTATAAGACAGGAAAGATATAGCACAAATGTAACTTGCGCAAATGACAAATTGCATAAAAGTGAATGTATGGTAGGCAAAATATATATATTAATAAACACAACCCACATAAGCAGAAATAAATACATTGAATATAATGTAATTCAATTATTTTTCATAATTTTTAACTTTGTATGACAACATGATTTACAAGTTTTCATGAGACAGCTGTTTCAGGCATTAAATGTTCAAACACCAATCCCACCACCACTGTGAACTTCCCACCACCAGTGTTTCCACTTTCCCACCTATCACTCTAATCTGCCACTGTGATGCACACCCAAAAGTATACTTCACATTGTATGTTATAACACAAAGGCAAATAGAATGACCAAAATGATATCAGTTAGTGTCTACTTGAAATAATTGTTCTATCTCTGGCTGTTACTGATATTATTGTCCAATAATTTACTGGTTTGTGTTTTATGTTGGTCTTTTTTGTGTCTCTGTGTGTGTGAGCTTTTGTGACTGAATCTGTGTAACTTTGCCATAAGATGTGCTGTGATCCTACTTCAATGAAACAACTAGAAAATTTTGTGTTGTCACATGGCCACTTGTAGGTAGCAATTAAAGATCTATAGATCTGGATTATTTCCACTATTATACTCATTCATATTGTCTGAATATTGTCCTACTTATCAACAGATAAGAAATGTAGCATACATACAATTTCAGCTAAAATAATCACATTGAAGCAAAAGGAACATTTAAAAATGACCCAAATATTTTTATATTATTAATACTTAATTATGATTGTTTTAGCATTCAAGACAATGTCCTCCCAAAGCATACAATTATTAGAATGCAACAAAAATTTTATTGTTGGTATATCTGTAATTTTATATTACTGTTTGAGATAAATGTATCATTAGAGATGTGGGACTTGAATATTAGTCTTCTTAGGATCTACAAACAGATATTGACTATTATCTGTATTTTTTTCTGTTAGAAAGAAAATATTTGTGTGGCTAAATGCTAGTTTTTCCTTAGTACCTACTTATACAAAGAAATAAATTATCCTATTTCAAGTAAGAAGATATTATGTTATTATTTGAATGAGCAGAGCATATGTATAGCTTTAAAATCAGAATAAAATAAAACATTGGAGAGTCTGTTTCTTCTACTCCCTTAGAGAATCAAGATTTGTTATTTAGAGGAAACATCATTTCTGAAATTAGTTTATATTTCTGTCATTGCCAACTGTGTTCTGAGAGGTGACCAGAAAGGAAAGCACCACAGATGTTTTTTGATCAACTCTATTTCTAGACTACGATATTCCAAGGTCAGTTTAGATTTTCTAGTCAGTGTGTCCTGGCATTTATTAATATAAACTGCTTTGACTTTCTCTGAGCATATCAAACCCTCTATTATTTGTTTTAATTTAAAATCTTTGCTCTCTCAATATTCTATTACTACTGTTACTCCTTCCTTCATAATTCCTTTATTCTTTTCTTTCTCCTTTTCTATTTTATTTTCCCTCACATAAACTTCTTTTTCTTGGTATTTGTTGGTCAGTCAGAACTTGATGAAAATGATTCTAAACTTTCTTCCTTTTAAATACTTGACTCCTTGCAGCTCAGTACTCTTATGTCCTCTCCCACCTCCCCATTTTCTATCTTTACTTAGTTTAGTAAGAGTACTCAAGTCATGTGGCTATTCTTTTGGGGAAGCACTAAATTTAAAATACTAAAGTATAAATAAATACAAGTGAAGAGATCATTAGAGATACCAGTATTTTCTGTTTCTGTTAAAATACTCCTGTGTCTTATTTAAGTGTTTACATGTATACCATTTACAAATCACTATGTGAAAGGAAAGATACCATAGATTATGAACTATCTCTCAAATATATAAACATATAAAACTATAAAGTTTATGAGGTTGCATGTATATAAATGATATATTGTAATAAACAAGAAAAAAACAATGTGAAAGAGACTTAAAGTCTGTGACTTGTCTAAAATTGAAGAGCCAGCAAATGTCAGATTCAAAACTGAAATTAGTCTTACAAAATTTTAATTTAATGCTCTCCTCTTATTCACACTGTTTTGACTTTACTACTACTGAATTAACGAATAAGAAACCTCATAAAAATCGTTTAAAAGTTTCTTTGCCTTACCTGACATGGTCATAGAAGAGAAAATAAAATAGATGAGGAGACACTCTAGAGATGTCTGAGCACGGAGGCAGAAAATTGCGAGTGTCCAGTAAAGATGAGTCAGTAGTCAGTGGTCAATTGTGATGATTCAAGCTTATTTACACACAAATCCATAACAACCCCGAGATTCTACCAGAAAGTGATAGGTTTGGTGGGAGAATGATGTCATAAAGTAGGCAGTTAGAGGTAGGACCTAGCCAATATGGAGGTCAGGTTCACAACAAGAAGACCAGACATGGTAGTGAGAGTTAGTGAGAGGTAGAGGGAACCAGGCAGAGATCTGGGAGACGTGATCTTACCACTGATGAAGTATTTCCTCTTTCCTCAGACCCTCACATTAGGGAAATTCTCAGTTTATGTACGTTTATTAATATAATAAACCGATGCAGGTCATTAATCACCAACATTAATCACAAACATTTTACATAATAAAAAGTTGCTGTTTTCTAACATGAATTATATTTCAAAGTATGTACATACCCACTTAACAATATTTTAGATGTATATGAAATCTTATTGCTGTTTTACAAAGGAATGAAAGAAACATCTAGTTTGAGGTGGAACGATCAGGATTGTTTTTAAAATATCTATGTCATTTGTGTCGTATATTGCAGCTTTTGAACGCTCCTACAACATGAGTATAAAATGACATTTTGAGTGCACATCTGTAGAATTATGTGGTCCAAGTCTTTTTTTACATTCTGCACCAGAGATACATTACTATTTTGAATTAAAACCTACATCCCATTTGGCCCCCAGAACATTGCTAGGAATGATTCCTGAGTGTATAGCCTGGAGTAAACCATGAGTATAACTTTGGGTCCCTTACAAAAGACTTATTTTGTTTATTCCTTTCTTTTCAACTGCTTTGTTTAAACACTGTGGTTACATAATTCATTGTTGAGTCTCATCACATATTGTCCATCATCTTTCACCAGTGCCCCCTTTGCTGTCACTGATGTTTCCCATTTTTATCCCTTCCACACCTCTTCTCTTCTGCCAGATTCTTCTGCAGGCAATCAGAGTCTCTTGTTTCTGATTTCCTTGAGCTAATTTGGATTGGCCAGCTTGAATTAGCATATCTTTTCTATTTTCCCCACTTCCTATAATGAAGATGTTCAATGAAATAATGGTTAAATAGAGTATCTGAGACATTCTTGATCTCATTTTTTTAGACTATTTAGCACTGTGCTTATAAAAGTGTTCATTGCTGTATTTGAGTCATACAATGTACATCATGCTTCACTAGTGCACCATTCAAGTCACAGATGTCTCCTGTTTCCCTTCCACTGTCCCACCCTTTCCTCCCCTTGAATTGCTGTTTGGCAGGCAAATTATTTTCTCTCTCTCTCTCTTTCTTTGTCTCTCTTTCCCTCTCTCTCTTACTCTTTTATTTTTACACTGTGGTTTGCACTATTGTTAATGGAGGTGTGGCTTGTATATGAGTTTCTCCACTTTCAGTACTGAGTTCTTGTTCAGGGCAATTAGTTCCATCTATCATAGTCCTTGTAGATCCTTCTCTACTCTTTCTACACACATTACTCTTTGTGATGCGCTTTCTTCCCTGTGCTAAAACTCCTGATCTTTGTCTCTATTGACTCTGAGTATTATTATCATACAGCCTCTTGGTTTTCTTACACCTCACAAATGAATGAGATTATTCTGTATGTACTATGTTTTGTTGTTGTTGTTATGTGTGGTAGTCCCTGGGGTGTGAGGTAATATCTCATTGTTGTTTTAATTTGTTAAAATAATGGTTATAATAGATTGAAGGCATGGTTTCTGAGAGATGCTTTATCTTTATTTTCACTCTCTTTTTTGTCACCCTGGATATGTTCAAGGGTCATTCCTGGATCTGTACTGAAGATTTACTGCTGGTGGTGCCCAAGGGAATTTATGAAGTGCTAAGGTTTAAACCAGGTTTGCAGTGTGTGATGCAAAAGCCCTATCAGCTATGCTCTTGCTCAGGCCCAGAATTCTTTCTTTTGAGAAGATGGGTGCAGGTGCTTCTCAAGAAGCACTTTGGAAAGATCATGGTCACTTTTGATGATTATTTGTCAAACTTAACAGGCTACTCAAGGGTCTGCAACTGCAGTCCTAAAATGCTAAGAACCGCCTATCACATCCCAGATGTGCTCAAAGGCTCCCAGAGTTACTCTTAAAATGCTTTTGGGAAATAGGCAAGTGCTACATGGCCATTCTAAGATCAGCTGCATAAACACATGACTTACATCCTCGTAATTCACTCTTCAGTCCCTTGATTTACATTATTATATTTAAAAGATATTGTTTCTTGTGAAGACATTTTTTGTGTGTTTCATATCTGTTTCAGGGCCACTTTGTGTATGCTCAAGAATTACTCCTGTCTCTCCACTCAGGTATCTATCCTCATAAACTCAAAGGATCATATACTGATGTGGACAATGCAATCTTGGCCAGTCGCTTGCAGGTCAGCAATGCCATAGCCATTGTACATCTCTCTGGCCCACTTGTGAATTCTCTTGTTCATAATTTTTAATCCTTAGACCCTGAAGGCACTCTGCCTCCCAACTCTTCACTTCTTAAAATTATATTTTGGGGAGAGGTGTTGGGTCTCAACTAGTGGTGGTAAGAGGATGTGGAATCAGGGGTGATCACTCTGTTAGGGACCATATTTTGTGTCTATGGATTGATCATGAATAGGCATTCCTCAAGGCAAACAATTTAACCTTTATACTGTCTCACCAGCCCGTCTTTATTTTTGTTATTTAATAAATAATATAATTTAGTATGGGATTCAGGTGCACCGCATTATACATCAAGACCTATATATGCTCTGTTACATTTCCATTTACTACTAAGTCTAGTTTCTATTTTATACTATAAACAGTCCCCTTATATCAGATTTTTTCTCCTCCATCCCTTCTGGAAACCAGTTTTACTTTAAAGTTTAAAAAGGTGTTTTATATTTTGTCTTATTACTTGTCTATGTTATGTTCTAGATAAGATGTCTCTAAAATTGTCTTTTTCTATATAAAATCTTACTTAACATAATAACCATATGTTATTGCACATGAAGTGCATATCTTTTTATATGGAGAAAAGTAGTATTTGATCCATAAATATATCTCTCTTTTGAATCTTATTTTTTAATTTCTTTTGGTTTTGGGGCCACACCCAGTGATGCCCAGGGGCTCAGAAATCATTCCTGGCTTGGGAGACCACATAGAACACCGGGGGATTGAACCAAGATCCTTCCTAGGCTAGCCTTGGCAAGGCAGACGCCTTACTGCTTGCACCACTGAGTAATTGCTTTTGTTAAGCACCGTGGTACAAAATTGTTAATTTTGGGTTTCATTCATTCAGTGTACACCATTCTTATCAGTGCACCTTCCCATCATGGATTCTTTTCCACCTACTCCTACCCCCGCACCTCTAATGCAAGCAATTTCTCTCTCTCTCTCTCTCTCTCTCTCTCTCTCTCTCTCTCTCTCTCTCAATCTCTCTCTTTCGCTTTCTCTCTCTGTCTCTCTCAATTTCTTTCTCTCTCTCTTTCTCTTTTGACACTGTGATTTGCAATATGGTTAGAGGGGTGCCTTTCTGGTTAATTTCTCTACTTTCAGTGCTGAGTTGTCGAGAATGATTAGTTTCAACTTTTATTGTCCTAGTAGATCCTTCTCTACTCTACTACACTCATGACTCTGTGGAGAGCTTTCTATATCTGGGCTGGACTTACTGACTTTTGTCCATATAGTCTCTGGGTATTATTTCTACAATATCTCCAGGTTTTTTTCTTTTCTTTTTTTCTTTTTTTTTTTTTTTTTGGTTTTTGGGCCACACCCGGCAGTGCTCAGGAGTTACTCCTGGCTGTCTGCTCAGAAATAGCTCCTGGCAGGCACAGGGGACCACATGGGACACCGGGATTCGAACCAACCACCTTTGGTCCTGGATGGGCTGCTTGCAAGGCAAACGCCACTGTGCTATCTCTCCGGGCCCATCTCCAGGTTTCTTTATATCCCCCAGATGAGTGAGATAATTCTATCTATTCTATTATTCTATACCGCTAGACCCCTTTATCTCTGGCTTATTTCATTCAACATATTCGTTTCCTTGTCCATCCTTGTTAAAGCAAATTTCATGTCTTCATTTTTTCTAATGGCTGCATAACATTCCCTTGTGAAGATGTACCATAGTTAATTTAGTCACTCATCTTTTGTTGTGCATCTGGGTTTATTTCCAGCTCTTTTTTTAGTTCTTGTAGATATCAGAGGCTTTCGGTTTCAGGTTGACTATACTTTTTATGTAAGAGAATCCAGAATAGCAATAACTGTTTTTTGAATTTCAAACTTACAGTCATCATAGAATCTTGGGTCTTGAGCCCCTGTCGACCAAGCTTGGATGCCAGGCCAGGAAATTAAAGAGAGCTGAGAAAGCAAGGTGACATTTGAGCACAATAGCGACCGAGTAAGGTCAAGGATGGAAGAGAAAAGGTTTATGTGAATTTGTTTGCTTTTGTTTAGGAGCCACAACTTGAGGTGCTCAGACTCATACCTGCCTGGTGGTTGGGGTTATTCCTGGCACTGTTGGGAAACCATGAGAGTGGAGTGAACTCAGGCTTCTAGCATGAGAAGCTCTCACTACAGCCTTTTAGCTCTTCTTTAATTTATTTTTATTCATCATTTTATTTAAATATTATAGTTACAAAAGTTACTCAAGGTTGATTTTCAGTCACACACTGTACACCATTCTTCACCAGTGAACATTTCCCAATACCAATTTCCCCAGTTCCCACACCCCCTCTCCCAAACTCGACACTCGCTGCTAATAAAGAAGGCATTTTACCTCTCTATCCCTTCCGTTTTTTTCCATCGAGACACTAGGATTTGACCTATTGTTAATGAAGGAGTACCACCATATCTCTTTATCTTCTTTCATAGCCCAATTCTTGTCCAGAGTGATCAGTTCCCACTATCATTGTGATAGTAGTTTCCTTTCTAACCCTAACTGTAGTGGTCCAGAATTTGTAGCAGTTTTCCTACAATAGACTGGTGGTCCTGGCCTTCTTCTTTATTGCCTCTGAATATTATGACCAAACTATTGATATTTTTCTCCTATTCCAGAAATGAGTTGGATCATTATTCTATGTCTCTCCTTTCCCTTTCATCTCATTTTACTCAGAATATTATACTCCATATCATCCCATGTATAAGCAAATTTATAACTTCTTTTTTTTCCGACAACTGCATAGCCTTCCATTGTGTAAGGCACCAGAATTTTTAGCCACTCATCTCCGACCTTGGTGTTATTTCCAAACCTGGATATTGTAAATACTGCTGTGATGAACAACAGAATGGTGAAGATTTTTCTGCATTGAGTTTTGGGGAGTGGTATTTATGGATTATATGGGAATCTCAGTCTAGTTTTTATTAAGGAATATTAATCTTTGTCATATAGAAAGACATCCAAAAATGCATAAGTTTGGTAGAAAATAGATTGTCTGAGGAAAGGGGAGGAAAACAGTGATCTAAGGACTCTAAATTTCTAGTTACCAAAATGTCAGACCTCAGGGAATGCCCTGATTATGCGGGGCTTATATTTACTCTTCGGTCTTGCCCACTCTTGCATAGGAAGACAATCTAGAGACAAATTGTCTTAGATTCCTCTTCCATACAAAACCATTTTGAAACGTCAAGGCCCACTAAGGCTTGTTTAGCGTGAGATGGGTATTTGCTTATTGATGTCTGCCCTTCTTGCCATGTTAATTGTCCCTGAACAATAAATATGTGCTTTATGTGTTGGACATTGAGAGTTCTAAGTGCATTTGGCAGGGAACCCCTAGACTCTGTTCTTTTTTCTCTTTTGTCTGTCCTGTTTTTTTAATCTTTGTGGCATCCCTGCTTCAGGCCCATTCACCCCGGTGGATCCATCACATATAATGCATGCAGATTAAATCCAGTGTCTCATATCTCTGAAGCATGTACTTTAATTTCACACTGAGCCTCATCCCTCTCTACCACAAAATTTGAATGTGAGCCTAATTCTAATTTATAAACAGAATGGTGCTAGCATGTCATTTTTCCCCAAAACAATTATCTAATGTTAAACTACTTTTACTTTTCAGAATTGTTGATGTTTGAGGATATAAACTCTACTACTCAAGAAATATTAGTTATTGGTATTTTGATTAATTTATTCACTTGATAATTTTGACATTATACCTTTTAAGTTGAGTTATTATGATTATTGTTTATTACATAATTGTTAGATAATAATTTTTACATAAATTATTTATATAAATATATGATATTTCATATAAATATTTTATCTGGACTATATTCTCGATTCCAATTCTGACTAACCATGGCACATACAGTGTTTTGCTGTTCCACTTGTAGTAGAGACCATTTGTTCCAAATTTCTTACAGGTAGTTTATCCAGTTGTCCCAACTCTATTTGTTGAAGGGACTGTCTTTTTTTCATTTCAAATTCTTGGCTCCTTTTCAAATATTAGTTCTCTGTCTTGATAATGAGTGAAAATTTTACACTTGGAATCATTCTTTAGTTGGGTTTGGTGAGATGCCTGGGCTTGCCTCAATGAAAGTTTCCCTGTAAATGGGAGAGTGGGTTGATTCTGTTTTGAACTTAGGGAGTATATTTCAAATGTTTCAAAATGTTTATCTGGCATTTCCTTATTTTCAGCAGTTCTGCGTGGAGTTTATATATAATTGGATACACAGCATAGCCTGTCTGCAACAGAGCACAAAACAACATAAAACAAAAACAAAATGATGACAACAAAAAACAACATTAAAACAACTATGAGTTCATAAACTATAGGACATCTCTATAAATTATGATTCTTAGAGTTAAAGAAATAGTTAAAAAGTTAAAAGAAATATAAGAAGTTAGATGGATGTTTGCATGGAGATTTTCTAAATCAGTGTTCAAAAGAGATCATAGAAATGAATAGTAAGTGACTTTCATAGGACATTTTGATATGCTGTAATACTTGGGTGTACGCACCTGGAAAATATTTGTAAGAGCTCAAGAATTTCTTTTACTGGGGCCAGAGTGATAGCACAACGGTAGGGTATTTGCCTTGCACGCAGCCAAGCCAGGAAGGACTGAGTTCGATCCCCAGCATCTCTTAGTGAGATTATTTTGTAGTTTTCTTTCCTGGTGGTATTTTTGTCAGCTTTTGGAATGAGCATATTAGCCTCATAAAAAGAATTAGGGAGGATTCCTGTCTTTTCAATGCTTTGGAAGAGCCTGAGTATTAATGGTAGTAAATCTTCCCTGAATATTTGATAGAATTCACTTGTAAAACCATATGGTCCTGGACTTTTGTTCTTGGGGAGTTTCCCCTAATTACTGCTTTTCCTGAGTCTCATAGATATTGGGATTTGATTCTTTATTGTCATTCATCTCAAGGAATCTTTTTAGTTCTTTCTTATGTAAATTAGATTTGAGTCCTAAGGCATGGTGTATCTTAGAAGAGGTTCCACGTGCACTGGAGATGCACTGATGATGTAGGACCCTGTATAAATAAATCCATTTGTCCTAGTTCTTCTGGTTTCTAATTTAGAGCTTTTATGCCTTTGCTAGTTTTATGCCTAAAGGATTTATATAGAGACAATAATGGTGTGTTGAAAGGTCCCACTACTATCACATTTCCTTTATATGTTTTTCCAGGTTTGTGAGCAAAAGCCTTACATATTTTGCTGGCTTTACATTTGGTGCATAAATGTTGATTAGCATTAGTACTTATTGGTCTAATGTTACCCTGACCAATATATAGTGTCTATCTTTGTCTCTGAGCACTATCTTGAGATTAAATGCAATTTGATCTGATATAAGTATGGCTATCCCAGCCTTTTTATTTCCAGTAGCTAGAATGACTGATTTCCATCCTTCTATTCTAAGCCTGTGTATATCCCAATCTTTTAAGTGTGTTTCCTGCAAGCAGCAGATATATGTTTTTTGTTTTCTGATCCAGCACTCTACTGTGTATCTTTTAATGGAGGAGTTTAATTCATTCACATTTAAGGAGATTATTGACAGAGAGGTTGTTGTGCTGTTATGATGTGTAGGGTTGTTATTACAGTAGGGTGTTTGTCTAGCGCAAATATTGTGAATTCTTTTTTTTTTTAAGTATGTTTTTAGTCCTCCCTCCAATGTAATTGAGAGTTTTTCTGGGTAGCAAACTATAGGTTGGAGGTTTCTTTCATTCATTAATTTAAATATGTCATTCCACTCTCTTCTTGCCTGAATTGCTTCAAAGGTTTTATATGTTCTTTCCTTCTTTCCTTTGTACTTGGGTTTTTTTCTCCCTTATTGTGTTGAAGAATTCATCTCTTTCTTTTTATATTTTTCCCCATTGGATTACTCTATATCTTGATGTTAATATATTAGTGTCTATTTTATTCAGAATTCTTTTTTCTTCTTGGATTTCTACAGGTGTCTCTTTTCAGAGAGTGGTAAAATTCTCTGTTATTATTTCCTTCACAACTTCTTTCCCTTTCCTCTTTTTCTCCCCTTCTGGTATTCTTATAATTTTGATTATTTCTTTTGCGTTTTTTCACTTAGTACCATACATTTTCTTCCATTATTTTTCTCTCATTGGCTTATTTGTTGTTGCTGACTTGCATTTGGTCTTCAAGTTCATCCATGTCATTCTCTATGTATGTAATTCTGTGGCTTGTTAGCATATTAATTTAGTTTCCTTATTTCTACTTTTATGGACACTTTCATCTTCTGATAGAGTTCTTTTTGGAGTTGGATGATTTGTCTATGGATTTTCTTAATTTCTTTAGTTAGTGATTCTTTGAATTCCATTGCTAAGACATTAAATGTTGATTTTAGGTTCTCATGAAGTTTGTGCATTTTGGAGGACTAGGGAATCTGCTAGCCTTTCTCCATATTCCCAGCAGCTGGTGCCTTTTTTAATTTCCCCATTGTTCTTTGTATAAGTGGTTTGGTGTGTTGCAGTTTCAGGGTTGTTTTTGTTTTAAGTGATTTGTTTAATTGTGTAGGAGGTGGTTGGAGGTTTATCTGTTTTAGGATTTATTTATTATAGCTATGCGGGATTACCCAGTATGATAGTGATGTTTTAGTTTAGATTGTTGTTTTTTTTTTCTTGGTTTGGGGCTATATATTTTCTAATGGAGAAGGACTGGTCTGCCTAGGACTGTCTGGTACAGCCTGAAGTGTCAGCAGGGTTTGTGGGGCAGTGGGACTATGGCCAGAGTATATACATATAGATTCCATTGATCTTTCCTGATCAGGAAAATGGGCTTTTTATTGACAGCAACTGAAGATGTGGGTTTACACATGGTATGGTTTTAAAACCTGTCTTAAGTTGCTTGTGTCCCAGCACCACTAAAAATAGGGTCAAAAAAGTTTGGGTGAAGAGGGCTTACCCTGACAGAGTGGTTAGGAGGGGGCTTCTGATGTGTAGTGGTTAGGTTCATGGTGGGGGGAGCTGATGTTACTTATTTTTTAATTAGGCATATATCAAACAAAGTTGTGCTATGAAACATTATATGCTTTTGTTTTGGCTCAACATGTAAATGACTAGATATTTAAGATAAATTTTAATTAAGTGGCTTTTATATACTCTAAATTTAATAAGTTTAAAATTTGTAAAATTTTAAATCATATTAAAATAACAACCAAATATAAAACTGAGTAGAAAACAAATTTCAAAATTGAAAGTGAATACTGGCAGACAGAGATAGGAGTATGAAGGTTCCTTCAAAATCTGGAAATTGAGCTCCCATTCGACCCAGCTATTCCAATCCTATGGATATAACCTAGGAACACAAGAATACAATACAAAAACCCCTTCCTCACACCTATATTTATTGCAGCACTGTTCACAATAGCCAGGCTCTGGAAACAACCAAGATGCCCTTCAACAGACGAATGGCTAAAGAAAATGTGGTACATATACACAATGGAATATTATGCAGTCGTCAGGAGAGATGAAGTCATGAAATTTTCCTATACATGGATGTACATGGAATCTATCATGCTCAGTGAAATAAGTCAGAAGAAGAGAGAGACACAGAATAGTCTCACTCATCTATGGGTTTTAAGAAAAATAAAAGTCATTTTTGTAACAATCCTCAGAGACAATGAGAGGAGGGCTGGAACACCAGCTCACTCCATGAAGCTCACCACAAAGAGTGGTGAGCACAGTTATAGAAATAACTACACTGAGAACTACCATAATCAAGTGAATGAATGAGGGAACTGGAAAGCCTGTCTGGAGTACAGGTGGGGGTGGGGTGGGATGGAGGGAGATTTGGGACATTGGTGGCGGGAATGTTGCACTGGTGAAGAGGGGTGTTCTTTATATGACTGAAACCTTATCACAATCATTTATGTAATCAAGATATTCAAATAAAGAGAAAAAATAAAAAAAAACATAATGAGAATATATGAGGGAAATAGAAAGCCTGTCTAGAGTACAGGTAGGGGTGGGGAGGGGAGGAGGGATATTTGGGTCATTGGTAATGAGAATGTTACACTGGTGATGGGGGGATGTCATCTGATATGACTGAAACACAACCACAATCATGTTTGTAACCAAGGTGTTTAAATAAAAGATATTAATAAATATACTTGATATATATTAAAAAAAGTGAATACTGATTCTTGAATTTGTATAAATTTTATTTTTCTATTTTTTTCTGATGTTTCTATAATTAGCTAAAGCTTTTTCACTAAATTTCTATCTCAGGCAAACAAGTCTTTTATCTTTAAATGCTAATAATGATTAGGTTTAAATTCAAGAGTATAAACTTTTTTTGTTTTGTTTTATTTTGTTTTGGGGTCACACCCGGCTGCACTCCCGACTCTGTGCTCAGAAGTTGCTCCCAACAGGCTCTGGGGACCATATATGAAGCCAGGAATCAAATCAGAGTCCTTCCTGGGTTGGCCTTGCGCAAGATAAATGCCTTTCACTATGCTTTTGCTCAGGCCCTGAGTTTATAAACTTCTAATTGCAGTATTTTGACAAATTTTCCATATCTTCCTAGATTTCTACAGTAATATTTTTATGAATATTTAAGAAAACTGTATGATGTATTGAAGACATTGCCTTTTTATTGGAATCCTTTATAGACCTTAAATAAAAAAGATTATTCACTGTAAATCTACAAATCTTTATAACCATGGAAAATTATAACTATAGTATTTATGATGTTCTATTTTTTATAGTAAGCTTTCTAAAAATGAAATAAGACTTATATTCTAATTTTTAAAAGAACTGTAAATGTATTGCTATATAAATGAACTCTCAAGTTTACTTCTAAAATTTATAGTCACATATCTTTGTGGTTGAGTTTTATGAAAACAATTTTTAAAGGATAGGAACTGTTTTGTATTCTAGAGTACATAATGAAAGGTTCTCAAATTATAAACTGAATAATTTTTATAGTATAACTTTATTGGTAGTCTAAAGATATGCTCATTATTTATTATTCCATATCTCTTTAAATATTATCTTGGAGCCTTGTGTTATTTTATAATAATAGGTTTGTAGAAACTCAAGTGTTCTTGAATACTAAGACATATTTTTCCATCCAAAACCAATTCATGCCCTCTCTATTTTCTATGTATTTTTTCTTCCTAAATGCCTTTCTTGAGCTTTCCAAAGGTTGATATGGCTGGTATGATTTATAAATAAAATGCTAATTTATGCTGTGTTAGATATTTATTTATATGAATTTCTACAATATTTCAGAGATATTTTTTTACTAAATTTACCAACATTTCTAGTGATAATTTTTGTTTTTTGTTTGTTTTTTTGGGGGGCACACCAGATAGCACTCAGGGGTTACTCCTGGTTCTGTGCTCAGAAATAGCTCCTGGTAGGCTCAGGGGACCATATGAGATGCCAGGATCAAACCTGGGTTCATCCCAGGTTGGCCATGTGCAATGCAAATGCCCTACTGCTGTGCAATATATCTCTCAGGCCCTTACTATAACTTTTTTAATGTGTCTATTTTTTATTAAAATTTTCTAAATTATAAAAATTTCTTTCAGAGTTCTATTTAACAGTGAATTAGGGTAGTTCCCACCACCAGTTTTGATCTCCCTCTGCCACTGTTCCCAGCATGTATTCCATACCTCCACCTTGAGCCCCCTGGACTGCTAGTGTAACAAGTCCCTTTTGTGTATAGCTTGTTAAGTTTTACTCAATAGAAAAAAGTTTCTATTTAGGTTATGAACCAATATGCCTGTAACTCACCACTTCTTTCTGATTCCCATTAGCTCTTGGTAAATTTATGTGCATATAATTTGTTCAAATGTTAATTTCTATACTTAGTACCCAATAAGATGATTATTCTTCCATATTTTATAGCAATAATTTACTACTCATCAATTTTGATTAATTCCTAACATTTTCATATTTTATATTATTTAAAATTTTATATTTATGAATAAATAAGTTTCACTTACACAATCTTTCAGAATATTCTTAAAATATATATAAATGATATAAACTTGATACTTACTAAATACTATTTATTATTAACAAAGAATAAATAAAATTCATTGAATTATTTTCTTGGGCTAATTATTTTACTAAATATATTATAATAAACAATCTTTTATATATATAATCACTAAAAACTGTACAATTCCTAAGAAGTAATGAATAGCACCTTATTAAATATGATTGTCTGAAATCAGCTTGCATTTTTAGTGATAATGGAGTTTTTCTGTTTTGTTTTGTTTTCGTTTTTGTTTTGAGGTCATACCAGGTGATGTTCAGGGATTACCCCAGGCTATATGATCAGAAATCGCTCTTTGCTTGGGGGAAACATATGGGGTGTCAGGGTGGAACTTAGGTAAGTCCTGGGTCAGCCAAGTGAAAGGCAAACACCTTACCATTGTTATATCACTCCAGCCCATGGAGTGTTGTTTTATTTTTAACTATATTCAGTGGGCCATTTTCCAATAAAGTCAATAATTTTGATAAAAGTAAGCAATCTAAATGAACTTCAACAATTTTAAAAATACTGTCAAACATGCCATTTCTGAATCTGAAAAAATCAAAGTATCATTATTTAGAGGCAACTGTCATTGCATGATATTAAATGGTTAAAAATAGGAGCAGGAGTGATAGCACAGTGGTATGGTGTTTGCCTTGCATGCAGCTAATCCAGAGGGACCCCGGTTAGATCTCCAGAGTCCCGTATGGTCCCCCAAGCCAGGAGCAATTTCTGATTTGTGGGATTTGTGGCCCAACCTCCCCCATTAAAAATAATATTTCAGGGGCCGGAGAGATAGCATGGAGGTAAGGCGTTTGCCTTTCATGCAGGAGGTCATCGGTTCGAATCCCGGCGCCCCATATGGTCCCCCGTGCCTGCCAGGAGCAATTTCTGAGCCTGGAGCCAGGAGTAACCCCTGAGCACTGCCGGGTGTGACCCAAAAACCACAAAAAAAAAATAATATTTTAATTTTATAGATTACATATCAGGAGTTAGTGTCTAAGTTGTTTTAAACATTCTTAAAAATAAATGAAACATAACAGTAAGAAAGTACAAATATGGTGTTAGCCTTGCACATAGCCAACACCAGTTCATTTCTGGTACCACGTATGATTCCCCAGGACTTTCAGAAGTGATCACTGAGCACAGAGCACTGACTGCCACTGAGAGTTGCCAAATATAAATAAATAAGTAAATAAATAAACAAAAATAAAAACAAACATTAATTTTAATAAGAACATTTAATTTCAATAAGAAATAGATAGCAAAATAGTCATGTAGGAATTTGCATTTTTGAGTCTGCAAAGATATAAAATTATTTGTCGTTTTTAGAAACACTGCGAAGTTTTATTTCACAGTCAAAAGTGACAAAAAATTCAAGAAAACAATTTGGGTAAGATTAATCACCAGACAATTGTTTTCTTGCTTTATAATTTTTTTTCTGTCATCCACTGTAACTAAATGCTTACTCCACAAATAGTTTCTTATTATCCATCCCTATGAAAGTGCAATAGGTTATTCATTTCAACACTATGATTTCTGACTGTGTTAAGAGTTTGTCTTGCAGAATTTTTACAGAACATTAGAAAATAGTTTTACAGAAAGAACCGCTAGGTTCTATGAAGTCATTCTTAAATATCAAACACAAAGTAAAGATTAAAAGTGTAGAAAGAGATTATGATATAAAAATGAAAAGCTGTATTTTATGATTGCAGGCCTCAATGGATTTTTCCTGGTCAACACCTTCTTTCCCAAGAAAAATTTTTTATCCTTACTGTTCTCTGTGCTGATCTGGTATAGTAGGCAAAATGACTCCAGTATCTGAGTGAATTTGTTTGGTTCTTGGATAATCACCATCCAGAGAATCTCCATGAACACTATGTAATTAGGCAAAGTAGGTTAAATAAAAGAATACATGGTATAACATAGGCTCTGTAACACAGTTTGGGTTGGCCAATAAGATGTAAGAAAATAGTTTCAAGAGGCTGCTAAGAAAAGAGTTAAAAGAGAAGATACTTGGTCCTCAACCTTTGCATATTGTGCCCACCCACATTTTAGGATTTGACCTCAGTAAATGTTTGTTGGAGGCTGGTGACATAGCTGTCAAGCATGAACATATTAGGAGTTAATAGAGCTTCTTATTGAAATCCAATTTTCCTTCTTCTTCTTCTTCTTCTCTCTTCTTCTTCTTCTTCTTCTTCTTCTTCTTCTTCTTCTTTCTTCTTCTTCTTCTTCTTCTTCTTCTTCTTCTTCTTCCTTCTTCTTCTTCTTTCTTCTTCTTCTTCTTCTTCTTCTTCTTCTTCTTCTTCTTCTTCTTCTTCTTCTTCTTCTTCTTCTTTCTTCTTCTTTTCTTCTTCTTCTTCTTCTTCTCTTCTCTTCTCTCCTTCTCCTTCTCCTTCTCCTTTCCTTCTCCTTCTTCCTTCTCCTCTTCTCTTCTCCTTCTCCTTCTCCTTCTCCTTCTCCTTCTCCTTTCTTCTTCTCTTCTCTTCTTCTTCTTCTTCTTCTTCTTCTTCTTCTTCTTCTTCTTCTTCTTCTTCTTCTTCTTCTTCTTCTTCTTCTTCTCTTCTCCTTCTCCTTCTCCTTCTCTTCTCTTCTCTTTCTCTCTTTCTTCTCTTCTTCTTCTTCTTTCTTCTTCTCTTCTTCTTCTTCTTCTTCTTCTTCTTCTTCTTCTTCTTCTTCTTCTTCTTCTTCTTCTTCTTCTTCTTCTTCTTCTTCTTCTTTTGGTTTTTGAGTCACATCTGGCAGCGCTCAGGGGTTACTGCTGACTCTATGCTGGGATTCGAACCACTGTCCTTCTGCATGAAAGTCAACTGCCTTACCTCCATGCTATCTCTCTGGCCTCAAAATCCAATTTTACTAATGGTTTCGAGCAACAAAAATTTTCTATTAAATATAAGGATATTTTTTCATTATATTTTCTGTCTAGCTCCTCTTATATAAATTCATTTTTGGGGAAAGAGGGGCCTGGAGCCTTAGTACAAACACAAAAGTAAGTAAACCAAGACTCATAGTTGTAAAATAAAAACAGACAAACAAAAAAGACATTTCAGAGACTCATAGAGATTCTTATCTTAAATGAAAATCTACAAATGAGCCTCATTGATTTTATTAAAAATATTTGCTTCAGGGCTGGAGAGATAGCATGGAGGTAAGGTATTTGCCTTGCATGCAGAAGGACGGTGGTTTGAATCCCAGCATCCCATATGGTCTCCTGAGCCTGCCAGGAGCAACTTCTGAGTGTAGAGCCAGGGGTAACCTCTGAGTGCTGCCGGCTGTGACCGAAAAACCAAAAAGAAAAAAAAAATTGCTTCATCTCTTATCTTTTCAATATCTATTCACAATATTGTATTTCACTGTGTATTAATTTCCAACTTGCAGTTTGGATTATGGACCTCTCTAATTTCTTAATAGTGTCAGTCACTTGCTCATAATACTGTACAGGTGTATATTATTAAATTTGGACCTTTAGAGCAGTGTTTTTTAACCATTTGTGCCAAGGTACACTTTTTTCATGAAAAAAAAAATTACGAGGCACACCACCATTAGAAAATGTTAAAAATAATTAAATCTGTACCTATATCGACTATATAAAGTAATTCTCTGGAATAAAAATCAAATAAATTCAAATAAATTATTTTATGATTACTTCATTATGAAATAATAAAATATTTTATAATTGCTTATTTCTGTTTACTTACTCAGTGTGAAACCTGGGCCTGTTTGGTTGAACACAAAGCTGATATTCTGGCAGAAATCAAAAAAAGACAGACATGTAGCTCTTTGACAATAGCTCTCAGTCTTTTTGCCTAGTTTTTATAGTGTGTAACATGCGCTCCTGCTCACAAATAGACCAATAATGCTGAAGCTGCATGTTACGGATAAAATTGGAATTTTCCCACGGCACACCAGACAATATCTCACTAGTGTGCTGCAGCACAGTGGTTGAAAACGCTGCTTTAGAGAGATCCTAAAACTCAAAACTAGATTCTTGAGTTTAAATGTTGTCCTTTGACGCTCAACAATTTTCTATAAGCCCACCTTTTTTAATGTTTTGCTTAATTTGTTTTCTTACACTTTATGTCTAAGTCTAGACTTTAAGTCTACCTTTAAGAGTGCAATATGTGAGCAACTCTACCTTGTTTTTACAGGTATGTGTTTACATACATTTATTAACATTTACTGTATTCCAGATATGTATGTAGCTTATATTTACTTTTATTATTTAAGTATATACATGTATACATTATCTATCATATATTATTTACTATATACCTATAACTAATTTTTTTCTTAATAACACAATTTACAAAACTTTATCAGTTACAGTCTATATAAGTTCATTCTCTTTGACTGAATAAAATTATTTTAATTTATTTTATATTTTTATTATTCTGCTTTTTTGCAATAGGGAGGGAGGTTGCAGAACTTGATGTGAGGCTGATTTGATCGTCTTTTCACTTGCTATTTTTTTATAGGATCCTCATCATCAGCTGATTGTTCTTAAAAATCAACTTCTGACTGAAAGTAAAATCAGAGCTGTGGAAATTATACTGTGTCAAATAATTGAGAGTCATGTGGAAGGACACAAGATATTACAGAGTATAGTCATTCAAAAACATAGAGAACACATTGTAGTCGCAGAGAAAGTGCATAAATTCATAGAAAGGTCTAAATGTATAGGTGCAGTTCACCAATCTTCCCTTAATCACATATTATATTTTCTATTCCTAATTTATAATCCTCTAGTTTTTGTATTTTTTTTAACGGGGGGGGGGGGAGACATATCTAGTGGTGCTTAGGGCTTATTCCTGGCTCTACAATCAGGAATTGCTTCTGGTGCTGCTTAAGGGTATAATACGGGATACTTAGTATAAAACCTGTGTGGGCTGAGTGGAAGGCAGGCACCTTACTTGCTAAACTGTTTCACAGGCTCTATCATCCTTTAGTTTAAAGATATCAAAGTGGGGCTGGTATGATAGCACCGCGGTAGGGCATTTGACTTGCACTCAGCCAACCTGGGACAAACCCAGGTTTGATCATGGCATCCCATATGATTCCCCCAAGCCTGCCAGGAATGATTTCTGAGAGCAGAGCCAGGAGTAACCCCTGAGCACTGCTGGGTGTGGTAAAAGAAAGAAAGAGAAAGAAAGAAGGAAGGAAGAAAGAAAGAAAGAAAGAATGAAAGAAAGAAAAAGAAAGAAAGAGAGAAAAAAGAAACAAAGGAAGAAAGAAAGAAAGAAAGAAAGAGAAAAAACAAAGAAAGAAAGAAAGAGAGAGAAAAAGAAAGAAAGAAGAGAGAAAGAAAGAGAAAGAAAAGAGAGAAAGAAAAAAGAGAAAGAAAGAAAGAAGAAAGAAAAAAGAGTGAAGAAAGAGAGAAAGAAAGAGAGAAAGAAAGAAAGAAAGAAAGAGAAAGGAAGAGAAGGAAGAGAGAAAGGAAGGAGAGAGAAAGAAAGAAAGAAAGAAAGAAAGAGAGAAAGAAAGAGAAAGAAAGAAAGAAGAAAGAAAAAGAAAGAAAGAAAAAGAAAGGAAAGAAAGAAAGAAAAAAGAAAGGAAAGAAGAAAGAAAGGAAAAGGAAAGATAGAAAGAAAGGAAAGAAAGAAAGAAGAAAGAAAGAAAAAGAAAGGAAAGAAAGAAAGAAAAGAAAGAAGAAAGAAAGAAGAAGAAAGAAAGAAGAAGAAGAAAGAAAGAAAGAAAGAAAGAAAAGAAAGAAAGAAAGAGAAAGAAAGAAGAAAGAAAGAAAAAAGAAAGAAGAGAAAGAAAAAAGAAAGAAAGAAAGAAAGAAAGAAGAAAGAAGAGAGAAAGAAAGAGAGAAAGAATGAATGAAAGAAAGAAAGAAAGAAGAAGGAAGGAAGGAAGGAAGGAAGGAGAGAGAGAGAAAGAAAGAAAGAAAGAAAGAAAGAAAGAAAGAAAGAAAGAAAGAAAGAAAGAAAGGAAGGAAGAAAGGGAAAGAAAGAAAATAAGAAAGGAAAGATAGAAAGAAAGGAAAAGGAAAGATAGAAAGAAAGGAAAGAAAGAAAGAGAAAGAAAGAAAATAAGAAAGGAAAGAAAGAAAGAAAGAAAGAAAGAAAGAAAGAAAGAAAGAAAGAAAGAAAGAAAGAAAGAAAGAAAGAAAAAGAAAGAAAAAAGAAAGAAAGAAGGAAGGAAGGAAGGAAGGAAGGAAGGAAGGAAGGAAGGAAGGAAGGAAGGAAGGAAGGAAGGAAGGAAGGAAGGAAGGAAGGAAGGAAGGAAGGAAGGAAGGAGTCATTAAATGATTTGCCATATATTTTTGGAGTTAAATTACCGGTTTAATTTCAAAATAATTATTCTCTACTGGTGATACAACTGTTTTATATTTTTATTTAAGCAAGTGTAGCCATAAATCTATGTGTTGTTCACCAACAAAGATAATAAGTTTTATAGAGGAATTTTAGAAGTGTGTACAACAAAACTAAGAGTCAACATGTTTTTAAGTATGTGACCTAAACTTTAATAAGCAAATAAAAATACAGTCTCTCCAAAACAATGAAATCAACAAAAAAATAGATAAGTAAATAATAAGTGGTTTGGCTATTGAAGTGGATGTCTCCATTTATATGTATTTATTTTCTTCTTTTCTTATGTGCTCTGCCACATTTTTTTTATCTCAATACCATGGCTTTTATATGGTGCTTACCTTTTTGTTTTGTTTTGTTTGTTTGTTTGTTTGTTTGTTTTTGGAATGTTCACTGGATATTTTATTTGACAGTTCTTTATGTACTGTTGTGTTTCACCTTCTTTTTTCCCCTTTGTCTCTCAAACCAAGGATGAAAGCCTCTAGAAGGACTCCGCCCATTTGCGGAGTATCTGAATCTTTTTTTCTTTTTTTTCTCCAGGTTATTACTTTTCTCTTCTTCAAACAAAACCGCATAACTTGAACTATCTAGTCCCGCCTCCCAACTGGAGCGGGAAATAAGGGAGGTACCAAGACCAAACAGGTATAGGACCACTTAGTAGTTAGCTAGGCACAGAGGGGACCACTTATTCTAGCAGCCCTGGGGGTAAGGGAAGAGGATATGGGAAGAAGGATGGGAGGAGGTGGAGGGACGACAATTTGGTGATGGGAATTCCCCTGATTTTATGTTAATATGTACGTAAAATATTATTGTCAACGATATGTAAGCCACTATGATTAAAATAAAAATAAAAACCATTTAAAAAAATACAGTTTCTCTTGATCTCAAGATTGTTAAATATTGGAAATCACGTGCATTTTATTATATTTCTAACATCAATCTTCATTTGACTTTTAAAGTTCTGCTGTGGTATCTTACTAAAAATACTAGAAAATTGTTTCTTAATAGTCCGAACAGGGAAGCCTACCATGTGACTATTTGTTTCTAATGTCACTTTGATTCTATGACTCTATGTCCCTCTTCTTGGGACTGAAAATCACTTCCATTTCTCCAACA